>NC_041217.1:90875982-90971144 GCF_002837175.3 Physeter macrocephalus | reverse complement strand
TGATACAGCCACTATGGAGAACAGTATGGAGGTTCCTTAAAAAACTAAAAATAGAACTACCTTATGATCCAGCAATCCCACTACTGGGCATATACCCTGAGAAAACCATAATTCAAAAAGAGTCATGTACCACAATGTTCATTGCAGCTCTATTTACAGCAGCCAGGACAAAGTTTTTCATATTTTGTTTTCAATAAATATGTATAGTTTGAAACTAAATATGCCACATTTTTTATGATAAAATATTAGGATTCATAATTGGTGACAAAAGAAAGAATTTGCAAATATTTAGAGATTAAAGTGACATCATCCACTTTTTTATTCAGTGCCATCATACTGTCTCTGCTAGCAATGTCAAGGTGCTTACCATGTGCCAGGTAAGCTAACTTCTAAGTGAGCTGTAGGTATTAGCTAATCTAATTCTTGCAATTACTCTAAAGGGTAAATGACATAATTTTACCTAGTATGATGAATATAAAACCTCTAGCATGACCAGAAACCATAAAATTCCTTGAAGAAAACATAAATGGTAAGCTCCTTGAATAGGTCCTGAAGTCATACTTCTGGGTATATATCCAAAGTGAATGAAAAGGGTATAGTAAAGAGATATCTGCTCTCCCATGTTTATTGCAGCATTATTCACAATAGACAATATATGGAAACAATCTAAGTGTTCATCAACAGATGAATGGATAAAGAAAATATGGTATATGTATATAGACAATGGGGCATTATTCAGCCACAAGAAAGAAGGAAATCCCACTATTTGAAACAACATGGATGGACCTTGAGGGCATTACACTAAGTGAAATAAGCCAGCCAGAAAAAGACAAATACTTTATGGCATTACTTATATGTGGAATAAGAAGAGGATGGTAAAAGGGTACAAGCTTTCAGCTATAAGACAAATAAAGTCAGAGGATCTAATGTAAAATATGATAAGTATAATTGATTACACTATTGAAATTTGCTGAGAAAGTAGAATGTAATATTCTTGCCAAATAAATAAATATGGTGATGAATGTGTCAATTAACTAGATGGAGGGGAGAATCCTTTCACAATGTAAATGTATATCAAATCACCCTGATGTACACTTTAAATATCTCATAATCTTATACCTCAATAAAGCTGAAATTAAAAAACAAAAAGAAATTCTGTCACAGAGAGGTTAATTAATTATAATCACTGAGTGACAGAACGAGATATCGAAACAGGTAAATATGGATACACATTTCACTATTTAACCAATTTCCTATCTTAAAATTTAGCTTTAATATTGATTAGATCAATTTCATACACATATAAGAAATCATTTATATGGGTATAAATATGTATTTTGATAATATGGCAAAATACAACAGCAACAGTCTCAATAAAGTTTTATTAAATAGTATTTCTGATTTGAGTTGTTTTTTGGTGAATAAAAGGAAGGATCCCTTTAGTTAAGTAGCACCAATTGAGTAGTTGCAGACTGGAGTTGCCAAAACATCAAAAGAAGAAGCTAGAAGCAATGGTCCAGTGTGGGTCTGTGTGCTTAGGTGATACAACAACCCAGATGGATTTGTAGATTATAATATATATTTACATATGAGGTTTTCTGGTCTTCAGGATGGAGTTCAGATTTCCAGTTCACATAAAAATATTCAGATTTTACTTTAATATTAAATAGAAAGATGATTTCCCAAAGTCTGGAAAACTCAGGAACATCTAGACAAAAGGAAAAATTTTTTAATAGTGATTATGTGTAAAATGCCTAAGTATGTATGCCTAAAATGTTTTTTAAAAACTGAGAGCAACCATGTAAACAATAAGATAGGAGAAAACATAAAAGTAAAAAAAAATGGGATCATATTTTTTAAATGAAAAATAGAGATGGCAAAATTAAGGAAGATTAAAGATGAAAATCAGTGAAATAAAACATTAATAATAAAAAGGGACTTTAAAAACAAGATTTAAAATTAGAACATTATAAGATTATAAAATATGTGAAAATAAATACAGAAGATAACATGAAATGAAGAGTCAAATGTGAGAAGAAGAAAAACAAGGAACTTGGATGCTAAAAATAAAATTAAAGGCAGCACAAACAATAGGTGTATTCCATTATTGTTACATATAAATAGAACATAAAATTATTTTAAATATATATATTTTACATATAGTTGTAGCAATAACAAAACATTTGCTGAAATCTAGCTCATGGATAAGAACATAATTGATCCCAACAGAATTTCATAGTTTGGAGATGCCAGTAGAAATGGTTTTCTAAGGCAGAATCATAAAGAAGGAGAGTAGGAAACACCTTCCAATTGTATCCATATTTCAACTTTACTTGTAAATTAAGAGAGGCAGAATTCTGGTACAGACCACCATGCATGATCACAAATTCAAGTATCCTGCCTGTTTGGAATGCAAATTCTATGGCAGATTCTCCCATAACAGATGCTGTGATACATGTTGTTTTGACATATACAGATACATAAGGGACCTGAATGTGAAAGTTTAAGGGTTACAGGGCTCCTGATATAAAGAATGGAGGTAAATGCAGATGGAGTCTTGTAAATCCAATGATTGATTAATTATTAGTGTAGTTTTTAAAATTAGATGTAAGACTTAAATGGAGTACAGCAAGGTCACCCCAGATATGGACCTGAGCAGCCTGTCCTATTTTGTACCATAATGGAATTAACATCTAGGATGATGGCTTAGAATACTTTCTTATTGAATTTTTAGATGACATCAAGGCTGTAAAGAGATATTTATTACATTAAAAAAAAGTGAATCTGATCTTAATTTTAAAGACCTTGGCAATCTTGTGGTATAAAGAGGAACTTTGTTAGGCAAAGTTTAATAGAAACAAGTATAAAGTCTGGTGTTTTTAAAATAGTTCTACAATGAACACATAAAATGACATATATTTAAGAGTTTCTATAGAAACAAATATCTGCCTTTAATTGATTACTAAATTTTAGCTAAAATTTTATTTTAACTTTAAAAATCTGAAAATAAAGTGACCTTAGTATTAAGACTAAATAGACATTTAGTCTCAAATAATAATTGAATGCCTTATATAAACAAGATACTGGGCATGAAAGGGTACAAAGAAACAATCCTGTTGTCAAGAGACAAGCAATCCATTTGGAGTGAACTTCAGGGGAAAAGACTAATTACAATATATGACTGAAAGTACTATAAAAAAGATAATCATAGAGTCCTAGAAATGCCCAAAGTAGGGGAACCCATTAATGAAGATTCAGAAAAATTATTTTAAAAGAAATTTCATGTAAGCTGATGCTTGGGAAAATAGTTTTCATGCAGAGAGAAAAAAAAATATGAAAAAAAATTGGGAAATGAGCTTACTAGACAAACCACTAGCAGTGTGCTCAGTGAAAAATGAAGATGATTATTAGAAGAATTAACATTGTGTGTGGTTTCCTGTGGCTCCTGCAACTTCCCCAACTCTAGAAAAGCTAACAGAAATCCTGTAATTAGAAAAAAGATTTCCCTGATCTTTATCCTCTAGCCATTGCAAAAATTTTCTTGAACGCCCAACTCCCAATATTAAACAACTTTATGCTTGAAATACCTAGAATGATCTAGTTTCCATTTTCCTGACCAAAATTTTGACTGATGGGATGGATGCCATGAGATAACTGAATTTGAATAAGATCTTTCAAAAGGTAGGATGGATAAACAACTGGAATGTGTAAAATTGGAATTAAGGGGATCAATGATTTAATTGAGACAGGACTATGACCTGAGAAGAGAATATGTTTTTCTAGTTGTTTTTGTTTTTAAGGGATGAAAGGGAGAAAGAAGAGTTAAGGATTATTGCCATTTTTCTCACACAGATAGCTGAATGACTGGTCTTTACATTTGCTGAGTCTGGGAACCTGAAAGAAACTACTGCTTTGGACAGAAAATAAGGTGGCAGAAGGAAGTTAATGCCATCAGTTTGGAAAAACAGTGAATTTGAGGTGTCCTTGGACCAACCAAATTTACCTTTAAAAAAGAGAGAACTATCAAGATCTGAAACTCAAGAGAAAGACCTGGGTTAGAGATATGTAAGAATCACACATGGTTAGAAATTAATGCAAATGATGAGTATAAATGATAGCACTCAACAGAAGTATAGAGAGTGAGAATAGAAGGGAAATAAGAATTTGGGAGAACTCCAATAATAAGAAAAAGCAGAGTTTAGTAAGTAACCTGAAATGAAAGAGAGAGAGACATAGGATGAAAATCAGGCAAGTATGCTTTCCTAGAAAATGAGGGAATATAGAGTTTAAAGAGAGGAATTCACAAACTATAAAATGTTAGAAAGAGGTCAAGTAAATTACAAATTCTCCTTTGAATGTTTAACAGCAAGAAGTTATTGGTGTCCATGTAGAGCAAAATTTCAGAAATTTTTTGTGGGTAGAGATCAGATTGCTGTAGGATTGAGAGTGACTGGAAGGTGTAGAGGCAGTGATATGTAAAATACATTCAAGAAGTTTGGATGTGACTTGAGGAGAGATAGAGAAGAGAAGTGAAGGGGAAATATCAGGTTGATGGGGTGATTTTTATTGTTATTTTTTACATTTCTGATTTTTAATTGCATAATTACTAAGATTTTTGAATAAAATGATAGAGAACACTTAAGTATAATAAGTATTGACAAATCACATTCTCTATATGAGTAGATATACAAAAATATTTTTAATATCAATAAGTATGTACAAAACTATTTCAGTCGGTGTATAATAAGCCTTTATATAAAACTGCAATAATTTACTTACTCAAAGCTTCTTTTTAGAGACAGATTTTTTTGCCATTTTTGAGTTGGAAATGTGTCACTGGTTGTTCACTTCACTTGAAAGGAGAAATAGCCAGATGTGCAATTGTATACTGCTTCATGGACTGTGGCCCATGGTTTGGCTGGATGGTCAGGAACTCAAAAGGAACATGATTGCAAAATTGTTGACAAGGAAATTTGGGAAAGAGAAATGTTAGTAGACCACTATGAATGAGTAAGAAATGTGGAGATAATTGTGTCCCATTTGAATGTTCACCCAAGGGCGACCTCTAGAGGACAATTACAATAATTAAGTGGATAGGATGACCAATCAGCTTCTTTCCCCATCCACCCCTGTCATCACTCAATGAGCTCATGAAAAAAATGACTATGGTGGCAGAGATGGAGATTATGCATGGGCTCAACACATGGACTTCCACTCACCAAGCTCAACCTGAGTATAAGCACTGCTGAGTGCCAATCTGCCAGTAGCAGAGATCAACACTGAGTCTCCAATATGGCATCATTCTTTAGAATGATCAACCAGCCTCCTGGTGGCAGATTTATTACATTGGGTCACTTCCACTTTGGAAGGGGCAGGGTTTTCCATGGTAATCCACAGGAAATTACTTCTGATCAAAGAACTCATTTCATAGCAAATGAAGTATAGCAAAAGACCCAGGCTCATGGAATTTACTGGTCTTACCATATTCCTCACCATCCTGAAGCAGCTGGCTTGATCGAACGGTAGAATGGCCTTTTGAAGACACAGGGAGAGCACCAGCTAGGTGGAAATACCTTGCAGGGCTGGGACAAAGTTCTCTAGAAGGATATATATATATATATATATATATATATAAACTTTGAATCAGTGTCTAATATATTGTGATGTTTCTCCCATAGCCACGATCCACAGGTCCAAGAATCAAGGGGTGGAAATGGGAGTAGCACCACTCACTATTACTCCTAGTGACCCACTAGCAAAATTTTTGCTTCCTGAACCTATGACTTTAGGCTCTGCTGGCCTAGAGGTCTTGGTTCCAGAGGAGTAATGCTTCTACCAGTAGACACAGTGATTCCAATGAAACGGAAGTTAAGAGTGCTACCTGACCACTCTGGTCTCAAATGCTTCTGAATCAACACTGAAAAAAGTGAGTTATGGTGCTGGCTGGGGTGATTGATCCAGATTAAGGAGCAATTGGACTACTATTCCACAATGGAGGTAAGAAAGAGTATATCTGGAATACAGTAGATCCCTTAGGGTGTCTTTTAGTATTATCATGCTTTGTAATTAAGGTCAATAGAAAACTACAACAGTCCAATCCATGCAAGACTTCTAATGGCCCAGACCCTTCAGGAGTGAAGGTTTGTATCACCCATAAGATAAAGGACAATGACCAGCTGAGATGCCTGCTGAAGGCAAAGGAAACACAGAATAAGTAGTGCAAGAAGTTAATTATGAATACCAGCTGTGACCATGTGACAAGTTACAGAAATAAGGACTTTAATTGTCATGAATATTTCCCGCTTGTTTTGTTATATGTGTGTGTGTAATATCTTTGTTTTCTTTCCACTCATTACTTTATCAAGTAATATAAGATGTATTGACTTTATATCAGTATTTAAGTGTTAATTTTACATCATAGTATTTAAGTTACAGGAGAACAAGGAGAAGAATGAACATCACTCAAGGGCTTTACCTCCTCTTTTGGAGAGGTGTGTTTTCAGTTTTATACAAGCTAGTTGTATCATGTTAGGTGGAATTATGGCCTTGTTATTGTCGTCATTTCAAGACTAAGTGTGACTTAAGTAGATGCATGTGGGTGCCAGTTGACAAGGGGTAGATTTGTGATGGTTAATTTTATATGTCAGTTTGACTGGGCCATGGGTACCCACATAATTGGTCAAACAATCTGAGTGGGCTTGTGAGGGTATTTCTGGATGGGATTAACGTTTAAATTGGTAGACTGTGTGAAGCAGATTGTCACCACCAATGTGGGTGGGGAAATTCCTCTGGCATGATTGCCTTTGAGTTGGCTGTTGTTTTTTCTTGCCTCTAGCCTTGACTTGAAACATCAGTTCTTCCTGGGTCTTCAGCCTTTGAACTGAAACTACCCCATCAGCTTTCCTGTTCTTAGGCCTTCTGACTCAGACTGGACCTACACTATCAGCTCTCCTGGTTCTCCAGCTTGTCAACTGTGAATTTTGGGATTTGTCAGCCTTCATAATCAGATAAGCCAATTCATTATAATATCTACCTATCTATCTATGTACTCCACACACACACACACACATACATGTGCACACGTGTGCACAAACACACCACATTTGGTTCTGTTTCTCTGGAGAATCCTGACTAATACAAGCATCTGCTTAGAACTCCACTTCTTTAAATTTTATGTGTCATTTTCTACAATAACTGTCACCATCCCTAGTTTATGCATGAAAAGAAAGGTAGACAGTTGGATGGATTTAGGATTGGACTTTTTACAAAGTCTAGTATGATGCCAGGGCATGGGGACAAGGGAAATGATAGAAGAAAATGGTTAGAGGTAAACCAAAGCACAGATGAGATAATGAAAGTTATACCACATCAGAATAATTGTATTCAGTGATAGATAATTCTCTCCTTGATTCTCTTTCACCTTGTTAACATCTAGCTTCAGCCTGAATTTTCTTCTTCTTTTTCTCTATTTAAGAAACGTGCATTTGCCTTCAATATATTTTAACCATCTCTCATGCCCACAATATATTGGAACAGGACACTTAATCTTACTCAAAAACTCAAATACAGTGAACAAAGTTCAGTCCTCTTTTCACTTGTGTTCCAGACCACTCGAAAACACCTTTGTCTTCTTGGAAATTCTCTATCTTTACTTTTTTTTTTTTTTTTTTTTTGTGGTACGCGGGCCTCTCTCTGTTGTGGCCTCTCCCGTTGCGGAGCACAGGCTCCGGACGCGCAGGCTCAGAGGCCCTGGCTCACGGGCCCAGCCGCTCCGCGGCATGTGGGATCCTCCCGGACCAGGGCACGAACCCGAGTCCCCTGCATCGGCAGGCGGATTCTCAACCGCTGCGCCACCAGGGAAGCCCTCTATCTTTACTTTTAATGAACCACTTTTCCTGATTCTACACCTAGCTTACAATACAGTTTTTAAAAATCTGATTGAGTATTTTTAAAATATATGTTACCTGAATGGTGTTGAATTCATCTGCTATGTGTTCAGTTGAAGTCTCAATCTACCCAGTTTGGAATTAAAGTTCCTTGCATAATCTATATCTCAAACTGTTGCTAAAAATAACCTCAGAATATCTCTTACATGTGCCAAAAATATTCACTTGATCCAAGAGAAATAATACTACAATCTTGAGGCTACTCACTCTGATGATTGTATCAAAAAATAATGCCAAACTCTGATTTGACGTAGCCAGAACCATCACCAAGACTAATTGAAGGAGAGTTAGAACTCCACTGTTGCCTAATAAATTCTTGGATAGCTTAGCTACCTTTTTTAACATTGAAAAGAGAACAATATCTATACTAACCAAGTGCTTGGATTCCTAACACTCTACTGAGTCCATTTGTAAATCCTGATATTTTTTTGCCTGGGTGCATACCTCTACCAAGGTAATATGAGAGAAGACAGGTTAATGTGGTTCACCCATACTGTAATTTAGAACCACCAGTCCCTTTGGATCCTAAATTCTTCTTCTATGTCTAAATAACAGTAATAGGCTCATTTATTTTTTAATGGCATTTATCACTAGGGTTATATTGACCTTCCCTGAAATCTGACTTCTTCAGTTGCTCTGTGCTCCCCTTCCTGACAAATATTTGGTATTTCTGTAAATATCTAAATCTATACCATAGAGGGAATTATGTTAATGCCACTGGTTATCACTGTTTACCTATAGATACTCTGAGAGAATGGCATTTCTAACTCTTTACATTTAATCACAACTTTTGCCTTGCAAGAATCATAATCAATAAAATTAGCAGAAAACATAAATGAACTTATCAGTTACTTATTTAATATCAATGTGACTTCCAGGGGACATTCAAAAGGTCAAGCCAAAGCGGTGAAAGATCTATACATCTCTTTACATAAAGTAGAAAAATTATTTTTAGAAAAAAATTACCTAAAACTCAAAGCCAGTGTATTGAGAGTGAATATCTGGGAACCACAGAGTAGATAATGGTGAAGATTTCTAATACATATGTATTTCACATAATAAATTTTTCATGATAGACACTTAACAAGAAAGCAGTTTATATCACTAGTATGCTAATATATACAAATTAAAGTAGTGATTTTACAGAAAAGCAGATTTCAACGATGTAGCAACATTTGTGCATGTGTGTTGTGTATGTATATTTTTAGTGTCTGGAAGGGAATACACAGTGCTGCTGGGAGTACAAAATGAAGTTATATTTTAAAGGGCATTTTAGTATAATGTGTCAAACAGTTTTCAAAAAATTATTCTAAGAAAATTATTAAGAACCTGTCTCTAGATTTATGTATAAATATATGTATTACAGCAAGATTTATAGAAACTGGAGACAATAAAAAATTTCTATTATAAAGAAACTGAATAAATTGTGATATAATTATAGAAAAGACTTTGAAAGAGATTTTTAAAGAATAGTTACAATGTATAAAATTAGGAAATGTTTAAAAGCAAGTTTCTGAATAGAGTTTAAAAACATACACCAGTTTGAAGTATAAAAAACATTTAAAATAAAAAACTGAAAGTTTAAACATCAGTATGTTAACAAAATATACATTTGGGACTAGGATTTCAAGATGCTTATAGGCTTGTGTGTGTGTGTGTGTGTGTGTGTGTGTGTGTGTGTGCAAAGAAATAAAAATAAATAGGTAAGATAGACAGATGATAGATGTATATAATAATCTTAATAAAAAGTTTTAAAACTTGATTAACTAGAATATACGGGTGTTTTGCTAGAAAACTTAGGTCAAAATTTTAGCCTGTATTTTATAAACACCTGAGTACCACAGCTATAAACAAATACATATATATAGGAATACATAAAGCTTTTAAAACTTTGAAAAATTTAGAGAAGAGTTCAAGATTTTCTCTCTGTGCTTGTGAATTTGTACAGATGTTAGAAATTATGTATAGACATTCTCACAAACATTTCCCTATGATTCTTTAAAGGAAATGTCATGTAAAATTCATTAATTTCGTATCTCACTTTCAGGTTTCCTTTTGGGTCACTCTTTGAGTCACATATTGATTGCATCAATATGCTCATGTTAACATCTGGCCAATATTCTCCATAGTTGAGGATTTATTTCTCAAGAATAGTAAAGACTTCCTATTGCAGTAGTTTCAGCACCTGTGAATGTCCTGAAGAGAATATGAACTGGAAGAAAATTTTTAAGGTGGCATAAAGGATGGAAAAAAAAAAACACCATGCAAGGCCCGAGGTCTAGGCAGAAAATCTGCCCAGCTCTGAAACTTACCTTCCAGAATGGTTTTTTCTACTTATCATCCTCTGAGATGTGGAGAAGGTCTGGATGGAGAGGCCAGGTCAGGATAGCCGAGGTTAACCCTGCTGGAGTCTTTCACATGCTGCTTCTGCAGCCTCCCCACCTCCCCCCGTGGTTTTCTCCTCCAGCCCAGGTGTGGCAGCTTTCCTCAGTGTAGCCTGAGGATCCCTTGAATCAGAATCACCTGGGATGTTTGTTAAACTCAGACTCCCTGACCTCACTATCTTCTGAATCAGACTCTCTGAAGAGGACTCTGGAATCTGAGTTTTAAATAGATGCCTCAAGTGATCATTAAGCACTCTACATTAGAGGGAAAAAAAGAGGATGCTTATCATATAGGAGAACGAAATAGTTCTCCTATATGAACACCTCAGGTATTCATCAACTGGCTCAGAGCATGAGTCAGCCCAATTTTCCCTCTGTGCTCAGGAGGTCACGATTGTGAAGAGAGCTCTACCCCCTCTACCCCACATCCCCCAGTACCACTTCAGTCTCATTTGGTGTTCTGGGCATTGATTAAATAAAACAGCATATTATTCAAGCTTAAAGCATAGTGTTCTATATCCCTTTAAAAATGTCACTGCTCACCTACTCTTACCCTTCCCATTGAACACAGGAAAGAATAAAACTTGGCATTATTTTGTGATTATGCTATGTTAAAGTATGGAGCTGGCCTAATGACCTGAGGAAATTCATGGGCACTTCTTACATACTGATCTTTAGAAGCTATGATGTTTGGAAAAAAGTGCCTTCCTGAATAGTCACTTAATTCTGTTTATGTTCCCTCTGTGCAAGGTCAATCTTATGTGTAGGAATAAAAGACTTGGCTGTGGTGTGAATTAAGAAAGACCACGAAAAAAAAATTCTGCTTCCAATATCTTCGGTTAGTAGATCCTCAGAAATATTTACATACCATGTACTATTTGGGATTAATATTGATGATTAGTGAAATGTAAATATGAGGCCAAGAATTATTAGCTCATTCAGCTTTATCAATTAAAAGTGCCTAAATCCAAGTAAGCTAGCCAGAGACCAGGTAAAACCTAAAGAAATGTAATTCCAAGGAGGTAAAAGTTTAGAAGTATATATACATGAAAGTGGGAAAATAAAATAGAGAACCACTTAAACAAAATATTCCTAATACTCTACAGCTGCTTATACTCTTCGCTGTTTCTTCTCCTCTGACTTGTTCTTCCACTTTCTTTTATTCTCATCTTTCTTCATTCTGCTCTTTATAATGCTGCTTCATTTAAGAATTCCCTGTAATCCTCAACATTTACCCTTAAAGGATTCATCCAAAGGTTATAAAATGCTGGCACTCTTTTGAGAATACCATTTCCTTTCAAGCTAAGCAGAAGCTATTTCGTTCTCCTATATGATAAGCATCCTCTTTTTTTCCCTCTAATGTAGAGTGCTTAATGATCACTTGAGGCATCTATTTAAAACTCAGATTCCAGAGTCCTCTTCAGAGAGTCTGATTCAGAAGATAGAGAGTGAGGTCAGGGATTCTGAGTTTAACAAACATCCCAGGTGATTCTGATTCAAGGGATCCTCAGGCTACACCGAGGAAAGCTGCCACACCTGGGCTGGAGGAGAAAACCACGGGGGAGGTGGGGAGGCTGCAGAAGCAGCATGTGAAAGACTCCAGCAGGGTTAACCTCGGCTATCCTGACCTGGCCTCTCCATCCAGACCTTCTCCACATCTCAGAGGATGATAAGTAGAAAAAACCATTCTGGAAGGTAAGTTTCAGAGCTGAGCAGATTTTCTGCCTAGACCTCGGGCCTTGCCTGCGGCCACTTTCCTCTTTTTCATTAGGAAATATGTATTAGATTTCAGTAATCGTGGTAGCTGTTGGGATATACTGGAGAAAAGATGGTATCATTTTGGCCTTCAAAGAGTATAACTCATAGAAAAAATGGACATTATAAAAGTAATAACAATAAAATGTGATTAAAGTTATGGGGGAGAAAAATATAGGAAACTTGGAAAACAAAACAAAAAACTTTAGTAATCAAGGAGGAGTGCCTTTAGGGTATGATATTTAAACTCACATTTACGGAAGAGGTGTGCTGCCTACCAGCAGGCACTTTCATACTAGCAGAGGAAAGGACGGAATATCCTTGAATGGAAGTAAGATACATTGCATTTAAAAAGTGCTGGAGGGCTTCCCTGGTGGCGCAGTGGTTGAGGGCTGGGCCCGTGAGCCATGGCCGCTGGGCCTGCGCTTCCGGAGCCTGCGCTCCAGCGGAGTGGCTGGGCCCGTGAGCCATGGCCGCTGGGCCTGCGCGTCCGGAGCCTGTGCTCCGCGGCGGGAAAGGCCACGGCGGTGAGAGGCCCGCATACAGAAAAAAAAAAAAAAAGTGCTGGAAGATATTTATTATTGTTCATGCATAGTGTGAGAAAGGGAAAGGACAAGAGTTCAGGCTAGAGAAGTCAACAAGATAGATCGATCGTGTGCGTCCTTGTTTATCATGTTTATGGGTTGATAACTTCATTTTAAGGGAAATAGGGAGTGAGTGAACCATATAAAGGGGAGACATGTTGATAATTTGCATTATTGGAAGTCCACTTTGATTGCCTTATGGATAATAGTTTGGAAGTGAGCTAGCTTAATGATAGAAAAGTTCAATTATGATAATTTTCTGGGTGAAAACTAACTGTAGCCCAGATGAAGATAGTGGTAGTAAGAATGGCAAAGATCGGATTAATTTCAGAAGTATTTATGACATTGCATTAAAGCTACCTAGTGATTTTTGAATGAAGCGAGATTACAGACTTGTTTGTTCTGTGACAGACAGCATTTCCAGAGAAGTGGTAGGACTGGGATCATTCACTGACTGGGGAACTGTAAGAAGTGAGGGCATAAAAGCTAAAAGCTTAGACAACTATTTCAAAATGTTTGACTCTGAACAGGTAGAGAGAGGGGATTCCTGATAGAAGTGATAAGAAAGAGGATTATGCATTCTCATGTGTTAATGGTGAGAATTACTGAAGTATTTTAATATTGATTCAATAAAGCAATTAAACTTAGAGAATGAGATGAAGATGGAAAAAGCAAAGTTTCAGATTTAGGTTCCTTGAATAGGTTAAAAGTTATGGCCTTCAGAGCCTAAGTGAAGAAGAGACTCTAAACAAAGGAGAAATATCTCGTCTACTGGCACAAGGAATACAGAAGGAAAACATGTCATAGATACAGGTGAGTTGGTTGGGAAGAAGTTAAAGGTGTTCTGATAGCTTTGCTTATCTTCCTTGAAATACAGGGCCAGGACCATCTTCTGATGGGTGAGGGGCTGTGGATTATGGGTTGTAAACTTGAAAATAGTAGTAGATACTTGCAGTAGTAATTGTGGGGAATGGAATAGATAACTGGTTAAGGATACACAAATGGATGTCTAGGCAGTTTTAAGGCAGGCTTTTGTTTAGTAACTATGAGTGTGAAGTGGCAAGAATATGTGCAGTAGCTGATGTTCTCAGGTGGCTCCTAAACTGGCAGCTATTTCCCACAGAAGCTAAAAGGGAAAAATAGGTGAGTAGGAAAAATATGCTTAATATTCTTCCAGATTAATCTCAATCTGGAAAGAAGTTACTTATACGCTTGTCATTCTATATATAGGTGTTTATTGGAGAAAATGTTAAAAATCAGAATCATGCATAGAGTAGCTATGCGTGATAGCCAAGAGTGGAGTACAGCAATAGCAGTTAAATAAGTGTTATTTGCTTCCTTCCAACATTTTCTCCCCAATATGCCAGAGAAGATGGGGGATGCAGGATAGAGAAGTAGAGAAAGTATACATTACTCACATTTGGGTTTAGCAGGCATCAAGGAAGGAAATACAGTTTAAGCCATTATTTCCTCATTATCAAAAAAAAAAAAAAGTATCTCAAGAAACCAAGCACAGCCAGGTTAAAATCAAGTTTTACAAAAAAATTTCAGCTTTCTGTCAAAATCACCTGCCTTGTTCAGATATGATGGGCCAAATAACTGTCAAAATCCCTTTATCTTGTGTCCTCACTCCAGGAAGGCATTTAAATTATAAAGTAGCCAAAAGAAAGACTGTATTCTACCATGAAGGGCCATACACCTCTAGTTAAACTGTGATGTGACCACTTCTTACTATCCTGGGAGCTCATCCTATCTCATTCCCTAGTGCCTGATTTTAACTGCCAAATCTGACTTGATGTTTCTCTTTCCTCTGACATTATTTTGGACTGTTCTATAAATTCCAGTTCTAGTTAGTATATTCTGAATTTCCCCACCACTTCTCCCATCCCTATCTCAGTTTGACAAATGGTCACAAAAATCTCCAGTCTTCTTACACTAATACATACTTCCTCTTCCTCTGTCTTTCCAATTTGCAGATCTCAATGTTGACCTACCTACCAAAACTCTATACTTGCTCATGTGCTTTAATTTACATTGAACACCCAAAACTCCTACCTTGATGATTCAACGTGACATACTTGGCCCAAGGTTCACAACTGTCATTCTGTCAAACCAGATACCCTTTTTATTCACACCAAGAATGAAACGGATAATTTTCTTCTCTCAGTAGAGCATATACGTACTTTGATCTCTGTTTATATTGCACTAAACTTTTATCTACCTTTATTCTATATGCCAGTATCTTCTCAGACACATCTTGAATGCATATTCTGGTATATTCTGGCTTACACATCTCTGCATTTGGTGCCTCTCAACCATATTTTCTAATATATACACATTTAATTAATTAATATATTTCTTCAACACTTTGACTAATCTATTCTGTATTTATTACTGACTTTTAATATAGGTTCTGCATTAGAAGCCTTACAGAGATCCAACTCCCAATAGTCCTTCTTAGTTACTTTAAAATCACTAACAACTTGGCAATATCGATACTGCTTTATTATAATACTGAATTTCCTCAGTACTGATTTGACTTAATTTATCTTTAAAAAGATGCAATATTCATTGACAGTAAGATGGAGAAACATGGTAAGATATATATTGTGGTAACTCATGCAATAATATTCATGGAATATTATACAACAATGAGAATTTAAAATCTACAATTATAGTCAACAATTAGGATGACTCTCACAAACGTAATGCTAAGTAAAAGAAGCAAAACATAAAACATCTTGTACAATTCAATCTCTGTAACTCACAAAAACAGACAACTAATCCATGTTTTTAAATATTAGTATAATCGTTATTTTTGAGATTGATGGGAGGGCAAGCTTGGTACTAAAAGAGGGCATGAGCAGGGTTTCTGGGTTGCAAGTAATGTGTCCTTGATCTGAATGCTGAATACATGGGCATATTTACATTAAAAATGCATTTAGCTATACGTTTATAATACTTAAGTAAATAGCTTTTAAATGGGAGCAATGGATATTCCTACTGAGTGAAATAAAATTTCAGTGGTTGTCTGCTAGGAGAAAATTATGTAGATTCTGCTTGTCCCAACACATGAACAAATCGTTTGCAATTAATGAGTTTATCCAGGAATTGCATTCATGCTGTTTTGGTCTGTGACCCAATATTTATAAAAGCCAATATAGATTAGATTCATAGATCAAGTGTTCTTTGTAAAGCTATCATCAGAGAGGTCAACTTTTGAGCCATAGTCCCTTACTTAATAAGTTTCATAAGCTACTCAATCCTGTCCTAAAATCCTGACGTATAATACAGCAAAAATATTTAAACATTTAATTGAATGCAGTGTTTGCAGAACAAATTTGTAAAAGATAAATAACAGCATTCAAGTTTGAATAAATTGCACACATACTCAGAACACATTAAACCTAAATGTTTTGTTCCTGAAGCAGCTTCTTTATTTACTTTGAAATAATTTTTTCTGAAGACTTATTCTTAGAAATAGACAAGAACATAGAATACATGGGATGGGTTACTTAGTTGACATTTTAGCTTTTGTCTTCCTTTTAACAGTAAACTTGAAGTATTTTAAAGTAGTATTTTTATTACCTGTCTGTGAACCCTAATTAAAGCAATATCAGTTATACCTTAATCTTTTGAAGAAATCTACTGCATATCTCTTGTAACCCTATGCTCGCCAGCCAACCTTTCCAATAGTTATAAGAATTAAATCAAGTTGGCTTTTCTAGCTGTGCTGTTGAGAGCCACTCAGTGTTACTGACCCTTTCTTGATAATTGCTTCTACTTTTACCATCAATCCTGTGGAAAAGATGATTTCACCTCTATGTATCCAGGCTAGCAGGGCTGTAATTATGGGAATTTATTTATGTTTCCTACCCTCCATTTAGAAAATATTGAGATGGTCTCTTTCAGCATCTAAATCCTCCCAATGACTTGAGCAATCACTTGTGTGAGTTGCTCATGTAAAAAAAGGTATATCTTGGAATACTTACCTTGTTCACTGTAACTTAACTAGTTCAAATGACTTTGTCCTGGCTGCACATTTGAGTAAGAAGTAGCTTTAAAAAAAAGACCTAAAAAAGAAGAAAACAAGCATCAAATGCTGACAGTTTGGTCCCATTGTTTCTCATTTTCTCATTGAATTACTCTATGATGGTGCCCAAGTATTCTTTTTAAGAAACCCCACATGATTTACTATGAAGGCAAGACTAAATATCACTACATGAAGGCTCGGGCTCTCAATCTTTGTTCTATGAAGCTACAGGTGTACCTTATAGTAACATTAGGAAGGACTGTGAGTTGAAATAAGGATATCAAGATTTAGAAGGTGAATTTACAGAAAGTGAATCCAGACTCTTCCTCCGCTATTTAAAAATCGTTCGGCTCTGTATTTTTCTGTGTTGAGAAATTATGTTTGAAAAACTAGTTGAGCTTTTTAAAATGTTGAAATCACCCAATTAAATGACTGTTCCTGATTCTCTAGAGATGTGGTTAGATAAGTATTTGTCATATTTAATTTAAAGATTCACATATACATACATATGGACATAAATATCTAAGTCTTAATAGGAATTGAGTGGTTCAGCAAATAGCTGTTTTGCTATATTTCCTATGACTTACATAAATATTGATAAGGAAACTTTTCTCCCTCCCAATATTTTTTCAAAGTCTCTCCACATAGACCACTGAAATATTTTTCTTTCATATATTAAATTCATATGTTAAGAGTTTTGAATAAAATTATGACTTGAAATCATGCAATGCAGGTCATAGGAATATAGGCACAGGAATGAAAAGATCAATAAAAGCAGCATATTTTGGAGCTATTTTGTGATGGCTCACTCTGCCTATTTGAGGAAGAAAGAGACACCATGGGTAATAGATTAGATTTGCTCTGCTGGGCTTTTTGAGGGTTGAATTAGCTGTGCAAAATTTTCCATCATACTCTAAAAAAATATAACTATGTACAAATTTAGACGAAGATATCCTGAGAGGAAAACAGTAATAGTTAATCTAAAGTCAAATGTTAAAAAGGCCATTGACAATGTTCATACAGGACACAAAGCAGTAGTTCTCAATGCATGTTGAAAATCATCTGACATAACATTGCCTGGACTCCATTCATAGAGATTCTGATGTAGTTGACCTGTGGTGCAGCCTGGCAATCTGTGACTTGTTTGTTTTGTTTGTTTACTTGCTTGATTGATTGTTTAAAGCTCTCTAGGCAATTCTAACTTGCCCACACGGGTAAGAACTACTAGAGGATTGCTGGAGGCAATGATAGTCCTCCCAGGTAATGATCTGTAATGGCCAACCACATATAGATATTTAAAGGCAAGAAATAGACTGCTCAAGCAATAGGACAGGGCAGTGAACTCAAAATGAGGGCATATGTGTCAGTGGGAAGGAGCTGACCAGAGGCATGAAGAATGTTCTCTATTATTGGGAAAAAAATGTGCTAAAGTTGAATATTGACATTAGATCATCTCTTGGCAGCTGATGATGTGAGTTTAGCACGGGGAATAAGATGCAGATACCATTTTATTTTTCTTTATTTTTATACACTTTTAAGCTTTTGTTGGTCCTAGTCTCTGGTTGCTAATATTTAACTTTCATTTTCAAGCTTTAAATTATGTGTACATATACTTGTTGCATAAACTTACATATACTGTTCATATGGTTTAACATGTTAACATACTTTCATGATTTCTTTATGTCAAAATGTAAGTATTGGCATCTAGAATCCACTCCTCACTGTAATTGTAGATATCATTCATTGACAACTTACTATGTGCTACATTCATAAGATACATTCTCTTAGTTAATTCTAACAATCTCTGAGTTAGAAATTTATGTCTCTATTTTGCATGTGAAAACCCAAGGCTCAAAAAATTAGGTCTATTGCTTGGGGGCTTTTAATCCTGGTATTTATCACAATCTCTCTGACTCCAAAATCTGGGCTATTAAACTCAAATAATTTTGATTTGTTTTGACTTATTTTATTATTGTTGCTTTAAATCCTTAATTTTAACTATTTTAGTGTTCTTCATTTTTATATACTTTTAAGCTATTAGTACACTTATTCTCTTTGTGCTAATATTTAAATTTTATTTTCAGATTTTAGGTTTACGCTTTATACTCATATCTTTATTTTTTACACCTTTTATATATTTTTATTGAATATTAAATTCATCATATATAGCAACTTTTGTTATTAAAATTCAATTATGAACTTTCTGTATATTACTTAATTTTATCTTATAATACTATGAGTTCTTAGATTTAATCAATTTTCTTATAGTTCTATATAACTGTATTTTTTTTTCTTTTTATTGTTTTCTTTCATTTTTCTTTTCTCAAGTTTTAATTTTTTTCTGATGACAGGCAAAAAATGTTTGAAAGCATCATAAGATGGAAAGTCCATTTGACAGCTAGGCATTCTGGGAGACTATTCTTGTCCATTTATTTAACACCTACTATAAGAAAATATCAGTGAACAAAACAGAAAAGACAGGCCTCTTCCTGGTGGAGAAGTATATGTTACAGTATATTAGAAAGTTGCATGTTTACATATTCTATAGAAACAATGGAGAATTATTTGGAAATTTTTAAATAGGATAGCAGCATAGGTCTATTGAAAATGGGAAATTTGGGCAAGGATGTATGTAAGTGATAGTAAGGATATATATTTTAAATGGAGGAAGTATCAGAGGCAGGTGTGCTGGGGCAGAGAAAGTGAGGAGAAGAGCTGAGAAATATGAGGTCAAAGAGATAATGGAGAACCAGATCCACAGCCTGCTTTGTAGGTCTGTCTTGTAGGCCATTGTAAAAATGTTGACTTTAACACTAAATGAATTGCGTGTTGAATAGAATAATGTAGTACCTGGCTTCATATTTAAAAATGGTAAGTCTAGCTGCTGTGCTTAGAAGAGACTAACTGAGGTAAGGGCAGAAGCAGGGAGATAATTTATGAAATGACAGATTCCAGGTGGTTGACATCTAGTTATATTTAAAGCAGGATCAAAAGAATTTCCTGATGGATTGGATCAGGCATATGATAAGAAAAAGATGAGTTAAGTACACCATAAAGCTTCTCATGCATTTAAAAAAATTTTTTTATTGTACTATAGTTGCTTTACAATGTTGCGTTAGTTTCTACTGTACAGCAAAGTGTATCAGCTATATGTATACATATATCTACTCTTTTGGATTTCCTTCTCATTTAGGTCACCACAGAGCACTGAGTAGAGTCTCCTGTACTATACAGTAGGTTCTCATTAGTTATCTATTGTATACATAGTATCAGTAGTGTATATATATCAATCCCAATCTCCCAATTCATCCCACCCACCCCCCTTTCCTCCATGGTATCCATACATTGGTTCTCTACGTCTGTGGCTCATTTCTACTTTGTGAATAAGATCGTCTATACCAATTTTTTCAGATTCCACATATATGCGCTAATATATGATATTTATTTTTCTCTTTCTGACTCACTTCACTCTGTATGGCATTCTCCAGGTCCATCCGCATCTCTACAAAAGACCAAATTTCCTTCCTTTCTATGGCTGAATAATATTCCACTGTATATATGTACCATTTTTATTCTTCTGCCCAAACTGATCTTCATTATTTCCCCTTTACCAACTGTTTTCCGTGAATCACTGGGATTCTTTTTGAGTGTCTTAAGTCAATTATGATTTAGTATACATATTTTAAATGGCTTTTATTATAAATAGTTTGAGCTATAGCCTAATCAGAGCTTGCTCATTTCTCTAATTTATTTCACTGTATTCTTTACCAGTACATTCAATACACCTTTTCTTCTTCTAGTCAATTAAGAGATATACTATTTAACTATTCCATCTTATACTTCTTGCCAGGCCTGTGGAACACTTAATTAAATGGTATGGTTTCTTATCATCCTACAATGTCTAGTTGTAGGAGAAGGAACACATTTTAAAAATAATATAGCTGGAAATATAAATATGATGAAACTATAAACATATAGCTCAAGAAAGCCAATCAGAAGAGAAATATTATGAAAAGTACACCAAGGCACATTATAATGAAAAGGATCCAAAATCTGTGATAGAGATATTAAAAGCATCCAAAGACAAAAACACAAAGAAACAAAGATAGAGATGACAACACATTTATCACTAGAAACTAGGCAAGCAAAAAGAGAGGGGAACAACCTCTTTAAAGTATTGAAAAAAAATTTGTCAACATAAAATTTTATACTGGGAAAAAAATCTTTCAAAAAGAAGGCAGAAAAATGACTTTTTCAGACTTTCAAAAGTTGGAACAATATATCTTTAGCAGACTCATACTTTAAGATGTTAAAAAAAATCCTTCAGGAACATAGAAAATGATACTAGATGAGAATATGAATGTACTCTTAGAATAGAATCAGAAATGATGATTTTATTGGTAAATTATATGAGATTTTCTCACTATTTAAATATCTTTAAAAGATAATCAACTAGTTAAATACAGATAATAACAGTATATTGTGTGAAATGTATGACATGACCACAAAGTTTGGGTGGGGAGGTGTGCAAGTATACCAGTATAAGTTTATTAAGCTATAGGTTAAGTGTTACAATATCCCTTGAAGGCAAATTATAAGATAAAGATGTATAAGTCATAAAGCAAGCACTAAAATAACAGAAAGTCACAGCTGCTAAGCCAGAGAATGGAATTATACAATTTATTCAGTTAATTTCCCCCAAAAGGTAACTGTGAAAGGAAAAAGAGAACAAAGAAGAGCTAGGATAACTAGAAAATAAACAGGAAGATGATAGATTGATACTTAATCATATCAGTAATTACATTAAATGTAAATCACCTCAATTCACCAAGTAAAGGTAGAGATTGTTCCAATAGATGTGCTTTTGCACAGTATGAAATAAACTTTGTTCTCTGCCTCCAACCATATAAATTTTTTTAGCTCAAAATAGAACATAGAGTTTAATGTAAAATCTAAAATTCTAAAACTTTTGAAGAGACATAGAAGCAACCTTTGTGACCTTAGATTGGATTAGGCAAATAACAAATTGAAAAATTAGACTTCATCCAAACTAAAGCCTCCTGTTCTTGAATAGGTGCTGTTAAGAGAATGAAAGATAAGCCAGATGATTAAAAAATCGCTAATAATTTGTATAATAAAAGATGTGTATCCTGCATATGTAAAGAACTCTCAAAACCCAACAATAAGAAAAAAATAATTCAGCTTAAAATGGGCAAATGATTTGAAGATATTTTATCAAAGAAGATATATATTGAGATGGCAAATAAGCATGTGAAAAAGGCTCAACAGCACTAGTCATTAGGGAAATAAAAATTAAAACCACAATGAGATGTGGTAACATACCTACTTGAATGACTAAAATGTAAAAGACTGACCATAATAATTGTTGGAGAGGAGGGACTCAAACACTTCTGTTGAGTATGTGAAATATAATTATGCTAAATGATGGAATCCAGGCAAAAAAGTACAGAATGTATGATTCTATTTATATAAAATTCTAGGAAATGCAAACTGTGGTATAGTGATAGGAAGATCAATGTTTTCCTAGGGATGTGGCAGGAGGAATGGAGATGTGAGGAAGGAAATGATTACCTAGGGCATGAGAAAACATGAGGAGTGATGTTCATGTTCAGCATTTTTATTGTGGTGGTAGTTTCATGGGTATATACATATGTCATAACATCAAACATTTTGAACACATGTGATTTATTGAATGTCAGTTATACCCTAACAATGCTGGTTTTTTAAAAAAAATTAAATATAAAGTGATTCGCCTGATTTTACTTATTTCTCCAAGTAAAGACATTACTCTGCCTCCTCTCTCATTGAGGCAAAATGACCTATATTTTAAAAAATATATTTCGGCTACTTTTCTAATTTTTGTTAAGGAAATGTTTCCAATTGGGTTCTTTGATGTAATTCCCCATTCTCTGCCATAATGTGTCATAAATGCTTATAGTTCTGCTAATTGTAGTTATGTATATCTTTTTTAATTTAAGCAGTGCTAAAGCATGCTTATTGATTCAGTTATTCTCAAGGAGGTCATATTTGTATACTATCAAACATCAAATATAAATTGTTTCATGATATCTAATTGATTCTGTTAATTCTGAATAAATTGGTATGTCCTAACACACCCAAATGTGGTGATATTAGCAAAGGATTAAGACATTAAGTATTAAAAAATGAAAGAGTTTTAACACAAAATTGTAAATCAACTATACTTCAAAAAAAAAAAAGTGAATTAAGGATCCCAAATGTCTTTATGATAAAGCTCCACAAATTATTAGGTCCTCCTGTGAATTACTGATACTCATTTTCATTTGAAAGCCTAGTCCTGTGACTCTTTTCTTTTCTTTTTCCTTTTTTTTGTAAGGTTTTAAAATGTAATCATGCAATCTAAAGCAGCATGTGCTACATCTACCTAAGGAACTCATTTACTGAGCCCTGCCATCTGAACAGCAGGGAGCTAAGTTCCCTGAAGTGCCTTTAAGCATTTCAGGCTCAATGAGTCAAGAATAAATCAAACCCAGCTTCTGTGAAAACAAACACCTGCCAGATAAACCTACTAATGGATGGTTAACAATTGGCAGTCCTGCCCCATCTCCATGATACTAGCACATTGTCACACTTAAATCTCAATTGTAGCAAGCAGTAGTAGGATATTGAGCCTAAAAGAAAATGATTTCCCTTGATCATTTCATATTATTTTGTGAGAAGAGAGGATAAGGGAATCCAGTCAGAATACCAATGGAGAGAATGGTGAAAAGTTGTAGAAAGAGGAAATCATCTTCTGATAAATCTACAGTTCATTTTAAATATACACAGGGGAACCAATGCTGTCATTTTACCTCAATACTCAAATACTATTCAAAGTGATGCGTTAGTTTCACTTAATATTAATTGAACCATGCCACTTTATTTTTTTAATATTTTTATTGGAGTATAATTGCTTTACAATGTTGTGTTATTTTCTGTTGTACAACAAAGTGAATCAACCATAAGTATCCCCATATCCCCTCCCTCTTGAGCCTCTCTCCCATCCTCCCTATCCCACCCTTCTAGGTTATCACAAAGCATTGAGCTGATCTCCCTGTGCTATGCGGCTGCTTCCCACTAGCCATCCATTTTACATTTGGTAGCGTATATATGTCAATGCTACTCTCTTACTTCGTCCCAGCTTCCCCTTCCCCGCTGTGTCCTCAAGTCCATTCTCTACATCTGCATCTTTATTCCTGCCCTGCCACTAGGTTCATCAGTACCGTTGTTTTAGAGTCCATATATGTGCATTAGCATATGGTATTTGTTTTTCTCTTTCTGACTTACTTCACTCTGTATGATAGACTCTCGGTCCATCCACCTCATTATAAATAACTCAATTTCATTCCTTTTTTTGCATGCCACTTTATTATAGCTCTTTTGTACACAGGAGAATAAAATGCAAAGTAGAAATTCATTGCACATAAAAGAAGCCTCATTCTTTAGATAGAGTGCTATGTGGGAAATGAGAAGGTTTCCCACTACATAATTTTGTATCCAAGGAACAGGAAAGAGCAGCTAACCTTCCCTTCATAGGTGGGATTCAGTGAGAGGTAGTCTCTGTATACACATCCTCTGTGGATGGAGGGGAAGGGCGAAGATAACAGGAGAGACTGGCAGGGGGTGTGGTTAGATGGAAAAGGGCAGGTTGCAGTCTCCACTTGTCTCCCAGTTTGTTTAAGTCTTCAAATTTTGTGATAAGGGTTACCATCAGTTTCTTAACCCTGAAGGCACAGAGGTTACATGAGAGTGGGTCTGTTTACTTCCCAGAGACTATATCAGCATGGGACAAAGAAATGGGGCCATCAAAGGAATGACAACATAACCCTGACAGACAGCTCAGAAAGCACATACAGCTGATTTCCCAGGGTTATCTTCGGCATAGAGGGATTTATGTCAAACATGATCTACACCAGACTATAGGTTTTTAACAAATGATTGGAGGTTCTTCCTAACACAGAAGGTAACAAGAAAAGTTGGCAATGTTAATCAACAGAGAAGGACCAGTACCCAAATGCACATTGACCCTTCTCTTACATAATAATGTTGCCTAAAGCTTCCCCTGGAATCCAGTGGAAAGGAGAGAGGGAAGAACCTTCAAGAGGGGAGACAATCCTCATGTGAAGATGAAATTTTCATTGACTAAGTTGTGAACTAGGTATTGATTTTTAATGCCTGAGATATTTAGTAAACTAAAACGAAAATAGAAAAAAAAAGTCACAGAATTTAACTGATGATATCAGAATGAGTTAGAGAAAATTGCCCTAAATAGAGTGAGGAGTAGAAAACAAACTTACTTTTTGTCCTTCCATTCTAAGGAAAACACAGTTTTCAGAAATTTTACACCCTAAATATCTCCCTTATTTGTTCCATTGTTTTATCCTCAGAGCAACTGCTTTGGTTCAGCCTTCTTAAACTCTTCTGTCAGGGCACAAATTCTTAACCTTTAATCTCAGTTTTTTCTAATCCACTGTTCACATGGGGTTTGGAATTTATTTTATAGGAAATGAAGAAATATAAGTCAAATATTTTTGTTTTATTTTTACCTTCTTTTAGAAAGTTATGATTAATTTTTCATTCTGTTATATAATGAATGCCATTAAGAAATTTACTGAAAATGAAAGTATGAATGAAATATCTTTAGTATATATTTACCTGTATTTCATGTTGAATGTACTTTAAACTATCTGTGTATAGAAAATCCATTAGTTGCACCCACTATTGGTTTGGAATTCTGTGAAAATTTGAGACACCAGGAATAAAGTTTATATCAATATGCAGAAGGTTTTTGCTAAATAAAGTCCAGTTCCTCATTTATTTAACCTAGTTACAAGAAAAAACTGCCAATAGAGGTGCACAACTGCAAGCTGTCATAAGTATTTATGCTGTGTGTTCACTTACTTAATTTTATCTTTTAAATTTTATTTATTTAACTTTTAATTTTGAAATACTTTCAGATCTATTGAAAAGTTGCAAAATTAGTTCAGAGAGTTCCCATATCCCCATCACCTAGCTCCCCAAGATAGCATCTTGTTTAACAAAAGTACAATGATCAAAACCAGGGAGATAACATTGATATGAAACTATTAAGTAATCCATAGATATATGCAAATTTTTCCATTTGTCTCTCTAGTGCCTTTTTTCTGTGTGTAAAGGCATTTAATTGTCATGGCTTCTTAGTTTCCCATATTCTAGAACATTTCTCAATCCAATTTTGTCTATGAATTTGACATTTTCAAATGGCACTGGCCAGTTATTTTGTACAAGTTCTCTGTTTTTACTTGTCTGATGTTTCCTCATGATTTATTTCATGTTATAAATCTCCATGCCATTTATTTTAAAATATTTTACAGTACCTCTTTCCATTACTTTATAGTGATCTCCCTTCAAGCTGTAAGGGAGGAAAAATTTGTTGCCTTTACATTCCTAGGTTCCCTGGCTAGGGCCCTATAAGCTAAACTGACAAAAGAAAGATTAACAAGAGAAAAACAAACAAGTTTATTAACATATGCAATGTGCATTCATGTGGGAGAAACACACTGAAAGGAATGGTTAGAAGTTGGGGCTTTTACAGGAATTTAAGCATATTAAGAAATGCATTATAAGCATATTAAGAAAAATAATTTTGTAGAGAAGTGACAAGACGAAGGAAAAGGACTTTGAACTTCTAGGGTGGCAAACGTGGAAAGGCAAATACATGGGGAAAGTAATGGTAGATCAGGGCTAGTTGGGAATGTTTGTTTCTGTAGACTCTTCCTAGATGCTGTCTAACTTCTGGTGATAAAGATGTCATCCCCTTCTTGATACTGAAAGTGGGGAAGGGGCTAAAGTTTCACAAGGAGAATTTATGTTCTGCTTCAGGCATATGTGGGATGGACAGAGAGCTCTTACTGGAGTTGTTTTCTCAAGTGCCTTCAGCTCATAATAATCCTATGCCAGAGTGGTTTATTTTGGGGTGGCATACTCTGAATCCCTTCAAAGCTAACCTAAAACAGTAATAATTTATTGTATTTTACCATTTCATTTAAATGTGCTTGATTTTTAAAGAATAGTTACCATATACATTAGGTGCAGACAAATACTGCTTGATTCCACTTATACGAGGTACCTAGAATAGTCAAATTCATAGAGTCAGAAAGTACGTTGGTAGATGCCAGGGACAGGGGGGATGGGGAGGGGGGGAGGGGGAATGGGGAGTTAGTGTTTAAAGGGGACAGAGTTTCAGATCAGGAAGGTGAAAAGTTTGGGAGATGGATGATGGTAAGAGTTGCACAACAATGTGAATGTACTTAATGCCATTGAACTGTACAGCTAAGTATGGTAAAACAGTATGTCTTGTTATGTGACTTTCACCACAATAAAAAAAATTGTTTTTAATAGTTACCATAAAGAAAATAAAACACCCTTGTATGTGATTTTGGAAACATGTTAACTGAAAAAGGAATTGTCCAGTTGAGAGAAATTGTTTGTAGTGCACATATTTAGAGATATTAAGTGTAAGTTTCTTAATGATTGGAATTCTTTATCAAGTTTTCCACTCTATAGAAAATAAAAGCTGTATTTCTATTTTATCTACATTATCATTGTTTCTGAATTGCATTTCATTTCTTGTTATTGTAGATTTGAGACAACCTCATTGATATAAAACCAGAGGAATATTCAGCTAATCTGATTGTCCAATTGACTGATCCTTTTTAACCTTATACACTAAAACAGAAGATTGGTAAAACCAGGCTGTTTACTGTTATTAAATTAGTGAAGAATTTTAAGTGAGTTTTAAATGAATGAAATGCATTTCCAGAAAAAGAGAAATAGTTCAATTTTTCAAAACACATTTCCTCCCCGGGAAAGAGGGATCCTAAGTGGAGGCAGGAAAGGAAGAAGCCATAAAGCCCCATTTCCTTGCTATAAAGTCCTGGTTGAACAAAAGGGCCCACCACACTGTATATGTAAGAGTCAACAAACCAGACTTTGAATTGGGAGCCAGTGACAACCAGAAACACAGACCACAGTGCAATCATTTTCAAAGCAGGTAGAGCAGCAGTGGAGCAATAACCTGTCCTCAGGGAGGCAGTGACAGCAGTGCCAGCAAACATGACAGGTGACTTCCAGAGTCAGCGCCTGTGGGCAGCACTGTAGTCTCTGTGGGCAAAGGTGGTGTGTCCTCACTGGAAAGTCCTAGGGTATCATGTTTGCTGTGAGCCCAGACATTACCCCTCCTCTTTTTCCTGCACTATTGTTCATGCCAATTTCTGTAGTTTTCTCTCCATTTCTGCACTACTATAAGTTGTTTTTACTGCTTGAATAAGTCAGATTTCTAATGTGCTCAATGATGAATGCTGGCTCATATACCACATAAATGATACGACTGGAGATGTGATCTTTCTCTTCTTGTTTTTTGATGTGTTTCATACACGGCTTAATTTGCATGGTGTTGTATATTGTCTTGATCTTTGACGATCTGTAGAGTTGTAAGTTTTCAATTTAATATAGATTCATTTTAATATATAATCACTATACATCATATCTACCCACATATATTCTGAAACAAAAGTTTTAAACATATGCATCAAAACTTCACATCTAATTGTTACAGCTTAAAGTACTTGCCTTGGGAGATTATATACTAACATCAAAATGCCTGTCAATTGTCAGAATATTTTGTGTATTTCTTTAGAACCATGTAGAAATTAGTCTCTTCATTTTATCATTCTGCCAATCTCCTCCCTCCCTTTAAGGAATACAAGAGTATTTTTTTGTATCGATTACTTTTTATATCCATCAAGCCAGGTTTCAGGGATTTCATATTTATAAAAATTAAATCTATTTTTAAAGGATGATGATTTGCTGTCATTGTGAATACAGAAAATTCTCTGTGCCTTTTAGTGACTGGGCTTCTCTGTGTCCTAGGCCCTTGGGAAGTTCTCTGCCACATGGATTCCCTTACTTGTCCTGACCAATTTCACTTTTTTGTCTTGGAATGATTCCTCCTTGAATGCATCTTCTTGGAACCCAGCCATCATGCCCTAAGGCATTCCAAGCAACCACAGGAAGTGGTCTTTGGAAGGGAATCAAGCCTCTGGCCAGCGCCAGTAACTGAACCCACAGTTGAGTCTAAGGCTTCAATTGTTCTAACGTCCCAGCCACCAATTATGTGGAACAGAAGAATAGCCCAATAAACCCACAGAATCTTACCAAGAGACATTAAGTAATCATTCTAAGCCGTAATAGGAATTCCTTAATAGGAATAGGATGGTTCTTTTTTTTTTTTTTTAACTTTTTGGGGGTATAATCAATTTACAATGTTGTGTTAGCTTCAGGTGTACAGCAAAGTGAATCTGTTATACATATATCCACTCTTTTTTAGATTCTTTTCCCATATAGGCCATTACAGAGTATTGAGTAGAGTTCCCTGTGCTGTACAGTAGGTCCTTATTAGTTATCTATTTTATGTATAGTAGTGTGTATGTGTCAATCAGGAATAAGATGGTTCTTATACAACTGAAACAAGTCCTAAATAAGCTTAGAGTGCTTAAAAATTAATAGGATAAATATTTAAGGAAATTGCATCTTTGCAGCTTTAATCTTTACTTTCATAGTTATCTCTTGCATTACAATGTCTTTTTCAATATTCTTTTCTATATAGATATATTTTCTCTAGCAGCACTTTAATTTTTCTAAAAGTAGTGTCTACTCTACTTTTATTACTAATATCAACTATCAATGACTTTCCTAGTCTCTTTTTTGTGCGTGATTACAACATTTTTGGAGCGACTGAAAAAGGTAATACAAACCAACAAGCCAATGTCTTAATAATTTGAATTAATATATTATGTTTTTAATTTTAAAAGTAAGCAATGTATTACATCATTATAAAGTAAAATGGCTCTTCTCATCCTTGTCTTCATATTCTTTCTCTTCCTATCTAACCACAAGGACAACTATGAATTTAACAGTTAATATAGAGAAGAGCATTAACTTATTTAAAAGTTATCACTGACAAAAGGAAAAGATGTAATCTGTTGAAACATACCCTTAAAGTTTTAAATATTAGATTTACTAATGTGGACGTTGATTCTTTCTGGCTTTTTACTTTACTCCTAGCAATTACTTTTTAGGGCTCATATGGACCCCCCAGACACACACACACACACACACACACACACACACACACACATACACTAAACAACAACAAAAAAACCTGGCTCTACCACAGGTAGATAATTATCAATATCTATAGCTTTAGGTATTGCTAAGTAATTTTACTCATGGCTTTATAATCTACTATACTTCGCATTCATTGAAAGCCCCTTGACTATTTAAAACTGTATTTTATTTTACTTTAACTTTGAAGATCACACCTACAGATGACCCAAAGCAAATTTTTGGTTTTAAAAAGTTCTTCATTTTTTTCCACCAATGACCAGGTAAATTTTGATCACTTGTTCCTCTCTTTGTAGTATTTGTAGTCTTACATCAAAGCATGTTTCCAACTGTGCTAAGTGACACTTTATTGTATCTAAATCTGAATAAGACTATTCTCTGCCCTTATTTGCTATTCTTACCCGACCCTTTCCATTTGAGTTTGCAGTTGCACTATTACCACCATGCTGACAGCTTCAATTTTTTTCCTTAGCTGTCATTTTCCCAACAACATTCCATTAGTTCTTAAGATTGCCTAATCTTTCCTCCAAATGTATCCTAATACATTTACTGGATAGGCTTGTCTACAGGGTGAGAAACAGGTTGCTTAAACATAAATATCAGAGCTATCAAAACAAAACAATAAATATTTCCAATTTATTTCAACAAAAAAATCTAATGTCAGATTTAAGTAATGTCATGAGATGAATTTACCATTACCTACTCAGTCACATATTCCAGCAGATTAATTTTTAGGCTACTGAAACTTTGAGAGAAATTCTTTAAGTAATTTAAAGATATTTACTAACTAAAATTTTCAATTTTTGTTATCAAAGAATAGAGTTTATGTTTCTTATAACATACCAATAAATTACACATATTTAAGTGTACTGAATATTTTCTAAACTTTTTGAAAGTTGTGTGCTCCATTATGCATTTTTGTCATTATTTATGCCATGTAATATCTATAAACAAAACCCCAAATTGTATGAACAAAACAAAACTCATGTAATAAATTGCCAGGTAATCTTGCAAATCAGGAAATTAAGTCTCTGAATGCTGAAATACAGGTCCCAATATTGCACACATACCATCATCTGTTAGTTTCTATGCATTTCTCTACACTGTGCTTAATTCCTTATAAACAATATTTTGTATAAATTATGCATCAAATGAGATAGACTAATACTTTAAAATTTCTTTGTACAATTTATCCTTTCAATCATTCTGACATTTATGTCAAAGAATTTAATATATTTGCAGAGAAAGACATATTTTGATGGATGTTTCTTTCATTTTTGCTATCAATTTGCCTCAGTATTTTGACTCCAAGTACCATAATAATTAAACACTGTATCCAGAAAGAATATTTTATAGCATGCTTACTTTTTTCTAAGTCCATCTATCTACTTACTATCTATAATTATTATTACTTGATTAGTAGAATCAAAATCACCATATTTCTTGTTATACTTATTGATCGTATGTCAGTTATAAATTTTACTATAATTTATGTCATAAAATTTACTATAATATATGCATATATATAATATATACATCTTATTTATGTTATATATGATATAGGTAACATAATTTATATGCATATATAAGTACACATACACATACACCCACATATGGATAGATCTATAGAAGTAGTGAGAGTTGATATCCTTACTTGCTATTAGGGTAATATAATTCTGTTTTTCACCATTAAATTGGCAGCTGTAGATTCCTCATATGGGTCTTTATCTTGTTTAAGAAGTTCCCTTCTACTCCTAGTTTGTGTAGATCTTTGATCAGGAATGGTTGTTTTATTTCGTATATTTATCTTTTCAGGTCTATTGAGTTGATCACATACCAGGTTTATCCTTAAGTATTTCATATTTTGCTATTTTGGTGGTATTATTTTTCTTAAATTTCAATTACCAAATGTTTGTTGGTAGTAAATAGAATGAAAAATGACTTTCATAAGCTAACTTTGTATCCTACAACATCACTAAATATAATTATTCTAGTGGATTTTCTATACAACACATTCCATTGTACTGTCTACATAGACCATCATAGACGTACATTGACACAGTTTAATGTCTTTCTTTCAAATCAGTTGCTTGTTTTCTTTTTCTTGCTTTACTGCACTGGCTAGAATTCCAGTACAATGATGAATAGAAGTGGTGAGAGCAGGCACCCTATTTGTATTGTGATTTTAAGAGAAAAGCATTCAGTCTTTTATCATTTTGTATGATCTTAACTCACAGATGTTTTTTATCATATAAGAGAAGATACCTTCAAATTCTAGTGTGATGAGATCTTTTATCAGGAATGAATGTTGGAATTTGAAAAATGTCTTCTGCATGTTTTGAAAGGAGCATATGGTTTTTCTTGTTAGGTTTTCAACATAGTCAATTGTATTTCTTGATTTTTGAATGTTAAACAAACATCCCACTCCTCTGAGAAACCCCAGTTTCAAATGTATTTTCTTTTTTATACATTGTTTCATTCAAGATGTTAAAAACATGTTTAGAAATTTTGCAATGGTGTTATGAAGATATTGGTCTACAGTCTACTTTTCTTATAATATCTTTGTTTGGTTTAGGTATCTGGGTAATTCTGACATTATGGGATAACTTGGAAAGCATTCCTTCCTTTTCATCTCTGGAAAAGTTTCCATGAATTTCATATTATTTCTTCCTTAAATGCTTGACAGTATGAACTGATGACAACATCTGTGTGTGAAGTTTCCTTTGTATGACAGATTTTGTTAAAATTTCAATTTGTATGGAAGATGTGAGGCTACCCATGTTATATATTTTTTCTTAATAAGTTCTTAGGTAATTTGGGTCCTTCAAGGAATTTTTCCATCTTATCTAAGTGGTAGACTATATTCCTTAAATTTGTTCATAACATTCCCTTATTATCCTTTAATGAATGTCAAATCTGTACTGTTTCTCATACCTTATATAGTAATTTGTGTTTTCTCTCTATCTTCTTGGTCTTTATGACTAGAAATTTATCAACTTTGATCTTATCAAAGAACCAGCTTCAGGTACTATTGATTTCCCTATTGTATTTTGTTTGTTTCATATTTATTTTTGATTATTTCTTCTACTTACTTTGTATTTGATAAGCTTATATTTACTCAATTCTTAAAATGGAAGATGTGGCTATTGATTTTGAGTCCTTTGCTAACACTGAGTATTCTTTGCTAATATTCATATTTAGTGCCACAAATTTTCCTCTAGTACTGCTTTAGTCACATTCCTTAAAATTTGACATATTCTGTTTCATTTTCATTCAGTCCAAATAATTTCTAATTTCCCTTTTCATTTCTTATTTGATCCATGGATTATATAGGAACATTTTATTACTTTTAAAATATTTCTAATTTAATTTTTTTTTTTTTTTTTTTTTTTTTTTTTGCGGTACACGGGCCTGTCACTGTTGTGGTCTCTCCCACTGCAGAGCACAGGCTCCAGATGTGCAGGCTCAGCGGCCATGACTCATGGGCCCAGCCGCTCCACAGCATGTGGGACCTTCCCAGACCGGGGCACGAACCCGTGTTCCCTGCATCGGCAGGCAGACTCTCAACCACTGCGCCACCAGGGAAGCCCTCTAATTTAATTTTATGTGGCCAGGGAACACACTATGTATCCCTTGAATATTTTAAAATTTACTGAGGGTGTTTTATGCCAGAATGTGATCTGCCTTGGTAAATATGTCATGTGTTCTGGAAAACAAAAACTCCAGTTGTTGAGTAGACAATTATTCTATAAATGCCAATTAGTTCAAGTTGATTGATAGTATAAGTTCTCTATGCCATAACTAATTTTCTATGTATTTGTTTTGTCACTTACTGAAAGGGGAATTGAGATCTCTAACTATACTGTGGTTTTTGTTTACTCTGCTTGCTCATCTATCTGGTTTTGGTTCATATTTTTTGAAAATCTTTTATTAGGTACATAGAATTTGAGATTATTATGTCCTTTGATGAATCAAGTATTATTAAGAAATAATCTTTATCTCTGGCAATATTCTTTGCTTTGAATTCTATTTTTTTTTTTATAATAATGTGGCTACACTAGCTGTATTTTGCTTTGAGTTAGAAAGACATTTTTTTTTTTAACAAAGCCTTTTAAAAGTTTTTAAACTTGTAGATCTTTTATTTAAAATGTATTTGTTATAGGATGCATTTAGTTGTGGGTTTCTTTTTTATTCAATCTTATAAGCTCTGCCTTGAAATTTAAACCATTTATATTTTGTGTGATATTGATATGGTTGGTTGTAAATATTTTGTTGCTATTTGTTTCTGTTTGTCTCATCTATTCTGTATTATCATTTTACCTCTTCCCAAGCCTTCCTTTCAATTACTTATCTATTTTTATGGTTACATTTTATCTTTTTTCTAAACTTATTAGCTTCTCTTCTTTGATCATTATTTAGAGATTGCTTTAGGGTTTATGGAATATATAATTTAATTTCCTTCAATTGATATCAAGTTATATATCTCCTCAAGCATAGTGTGAGAACGTTACAATATTATACTTCCATTTCTCCCTTTCCAAAGTCTGTACTATTTTTTTCTGTATTTTTCATTTACAAATATTATAAATCCTACACTACATTATTGTTTTATACAGCCAATGATTTTTAATATATTTAAATAACAAGAAATTGGTATCATACTACTTCTACTTCTTTGAAAAAATTTCTTAACATTGTTTGTTCTTGTTTTGTGGTGTCTTTGTCTGGTTTTGGTATCAGGGTGATGCTGGTCTTGTACAATTAGTGTGGAACCATCTCTCCTTCAATTTTTTGGAATAGTTTGAGAAGGGTAGGTGTTAACTCTTTTCTAAATGTTTGGTAGAATTCACCTGTGAAACTCTCTTGTCCTGGACTTTTCTTTGTTGGGAAGTTTTCATTACTGATTCAATTCCATACTGTTAATTGATTTGTTCATATTTTCTATTTATCCTGATTCAATCTTAGGAAGTTGTACATTTCTAGGTATTTATCTATTTCTTCTAGGTTGTTCATTTTATTGCTGTGTAATTGTTCATAGTAATATCTTATAATCCTTTGTATTTCTATGGTGTCAGTTGTAACTTCTTTTTCATTTCTGATTTATAAATTTGAGCCCTGTCCCTTTTTTTTTATTGGTGAATCTGGCTAAAGGTTTATCAATTTTATTTATCTTTTTGAAGAAACAGCTCTTAGTTTCATTGATCTATTCTATTGTTTTTTAGTCTATTTTATTTATTTCTGCTTTGATCTAATTTTTTTCCTTGTACTAATTTCGGGTTTGTTCTTTTCCTAGTTCCTTTAGTTATAAGTTTAGATTGTTTGAGATTTTTCTTGTTTCCTGATGTAGACTTGTTTTGCTATTAACATTGCTACTAACATCTCTCTTGGAACTGCTTTTGTTTTGTCTCACAGATTTTTGGATCTTTGTGTTTCCTTTTTCATTTGTCTCCATGTATTTTTAAAATTTTGTCTTTGATTTCTTCAGTGATTCATTGATTGTTTAGTAGTGCATTGTTTAGCCTCCACATGTTTTTTTTTTTTGCAGTTTTTTTCCCCTTGTAGTTGATTGCTAGTCTCATACTGTTGATATGTTTAAATTTATTGAGACTTGTTTTGTAGTCTAGCATGAGATCTGTCCATGGAACCTGTCCAGAGAAGGTTCCATGTGCACTTGACAAGAATGTATATCCTGCTGTGTTTGGATGGAATGTTTTATATATATCTATTAATTTTGCCTGATCTAATGTACATATATATCTATTAGTTTTGCCTGATCTAATGTATCATTTAAGATCAGTGTTTCCTTATTGATTTTCTGTCAGGATGATGTGTCCATTTATGTAAGTGGGGTGTTAAAGTCCCCAGCTATTATTGTGTTACTGTCAATTTCTCACTTTGTGTTTGTTAATAATTGCTTTAAGTATATAGGTGTCCTTTGTTGGGTTCATATATATTTACAATTGTTATATCTTCCTGTTGATTGATTCCTTTGTCATTATGTCATGTCCTTCCTTGTCTCTTGTTAGTTATTGTTTTAAAGTCTATTTTGTCTGATATAAGTATTGCTATCCCAGTTTTCTTTTCATTTCCTTTTGTATGGAATAACATTTCCCATCCCCCAGTTTCAGTATGTGTGTGTCTTTAGATCTGAAATGAATTTCTTGTAGAAAGCTTATATATGGGTCTTGTTGTTTAATCCAATCCACTTTTGTCTTCTGATTGGAGAATTTCATCCATTTACATGTAAGTAATTATTGATAGGGCTGTACTTATTGCCATTTTGTTCATTGTTTTTGTTAATTGTTTTGTGATTGGTTTTGTAGTTTTCTCTTTCTTCTTCTTTTGCTGTCTTCCATTGTGTTTTGATGGCTATTATTAGTGTTATGCTTGGATTCTTTACTCTTTTCTGTGTGTGTATCTACTGTAGGTTTTTGGTTTGTTGTTACCATAATGATATCTATATCTATATTTTGCATTTTTATTTTCCCATCCACATTTAATGTTTTGGCATCTTATTTTACATTCTTTTTGTGTATCCCTTTACTACTTACTGTACATAAAGATGATATTACTACTTTTGTCTTTATAAATATTTGTATTACTACTACATTTATAAGTGGTTGTTCTACTATCTTTACTATATGTTTGTCTTTACCAATCAGAGTTTTTCTTTCATAAATTTTGTTTTTCTAGTTGTGGTCTTTTCTTCTGCTTAGAGAAATCATTAACATTTCTTGTAAAGCTGGTTTAGTGGTGCTGAACTCTTAGATTTTGCTTGTTTGTAAAACTCTATCTCTCCTTCCATTCTCAATGAATTCTGAATTGAATTCTGAATTCAGAATACTCTAGCCTTTCTGGGTAGTGTATTTTTGTTTGTGAGTTTTTCTCTTTCATCACGTTCATGCAGTTTCTGCTGAAAAGTTGGCTGATAGTCTTTGGGGAGTTTCCTTATATGAAACTAGTTGCTTTGTACCACTGCTTTAAGAGTCTCTCTTTTCTTTAATTTTTGCTGTTTAATTATAATGTGTTTGGTGGAGAGATCTTTGGTTTCATCTTTTGGTTCTCAGTGCCTCCTGGACTTGAATGTCTGTTTACTTCCCAAGGTGAGGAAAATTTTTACCTATTATTTCTTCAAATAAGGGCTCTATCTCTTTCTCTCTTCCTTCATGACTCCTGTAATGCTAATATTAGTATGCTTGGTATTGTCCCAGAGGTCTTTAAAACTATGCTTTTTTAAAAATTCTTTAAAAAAAATTTTTTTTCTGTTCAGTTTGGGTAATTTCCACTACTTTGTCTTCCAGATCACTGATCTGTTCCTGTTTATCATCTAATCTACTGTTGATCCCTTCTAGCATATTTTTAAAATTTCAGTTAATGTATCCTTTAGCTCTGTTTGGATCTTCTTTTATATTTCCTAACACTTTATTAAACTTCTCACTGTGTTCATACATTCTTCTCCTGAGTTCATTGAGCATCTTTTTCATCATTACCTTGAACTATTTATCAGGTAAATTGCTTATCTCCATTTCAATTTGTTTTTTCTTCTGGGGAATTGTCTTATCCCTTAATTTGGAACATACTCCTCTTTTGTCTCACTTTGCCTAATTCTCTGTTTATTTTTATGTATTAGGTAAATCAGTTACATTTCCCAATTTTGGAGAAGTGGCTTTATGTAGGAGATGTACTACGGGGCCCAGCAACACTCTCCCCTCTGTTCACCATAGCTATATGCTCTAGGGTGCCCCCATGTAGGCTGAATGGGCCCTTCTATTGTGGTTGCCCCCTGGCCTGTTTGGCTGCCAGACCCTACCTGAAGTAGTGGCTGCCAGCTGGTTGCAGTTCTGGGTCATCTTGGGGCTACTGCCAGCCTACTGGTGGATAGGTAAGCCCCTGGCTCTAATAGGCTAGAGGGAGAACTCCAAAATGGTGCTTTCTAGCACTAGTATCCTTGTAGTAGAATGAGCCTCCCAAAATGGCTACCACCAATGTTTGTGTCCCCAGGATGAATACCAGTTGCCTCCTGCTTCTCCAGGAGGCTCTCTAAGATCAGCAAGTGGGTCTGACCCAGACTCCTTTCAAATTACTGCCTCTGCGCTGGGATCAGAGGATGTGATATTTTGTGTATGCCTTTTAAGAATGAAGTTTCTCTTTCCTGCATCACTCTGGCTCTCCCATATGCAAACCCTGCTGGTCTTCAGAGCAAGATGTTCTGGGGGCTCAACTTCCTAGTACGGGACCCTGGGTTGGGAAGCCTAATGTGGGGCTTGGACTCCTCACTCCTTGGCGAAAATCTCTGCAATTGTGATTATCCTTTTGTTTGTGAGTCGCCTACTTGAGGGTGCGGTCTTGACTATACCATGTCTCTGCCGCTTTTACCCATATTATTGTGGTTCCTTCTTTATAACTTTAGCTGTGGAAAATCTTTTCTGCTAGTCTTCAGGTCATTTTCATAGATAGGTGCTCTGTAAATAGCTGTAATTATGGTGTGTCCATGGGAGGAGGTGAACTCAGGGTCTTCGTACTCCCCCACGTTGGACACAGTTTCAGTTTTCTTATTATTAGAAAAATTTTTTTAATTAATTAAAAGTTAGAGTATTTTAGAGTTAAATAGTGTGCTTCAAAATCACCATAAACTGACAATGAATTAACATCCAGACTACAAAAAATTCCTATCAATCAAAATTTTAAAATACAACAGTAAAATGAACAATACATGAGAGCAATCATTTCACAAAGTAGAAAATATTTATGGTGAAATTATAGATCCCCATAAATTTTGTACATCATTGGCAGAACTGTACATTGGTGCACACACTTAGGAAAACAGTTTGGCCTCATAAAGTTGAACCCATGTATAATCTACATAGAATGTCACTCTTAGGTTTATGATTAGCAGAAATTATTGGTTATGTGGTATAGCAAACATGCATAACAATGTTCATAACATTGTTTATAATAGCAAAAAATATAAGCATAAAAACAAAACAATTTAGTGTTCATCTAAAATATCCTTGCCATGAATTGGTTTGATATTTTGGCAAAAACATTTGCATGATGGCACATAGACCTTAAATTATGGGTTAAGTGCTCAGTTTATGATCTAAACAAAGTACTTCAGGAGACATCACACTGAGAGTTATTCTATTTAGGTCTTCTTAACTCCTCAGTATCTCACAGTAAATAAGTGTGCATTAGTAACATGTTATTGTGTCTGTAACATATAGCATTTCAAGTAAGAAAGATAATATTTGGACAACCTAAAATATTTATTCAAGCTTCAGGAAAATAACACAAACTGGATGTTAATTAGTGGAGACATATTTTACTTGACCTTTATGAAAAATATCCAGGGTTTATATTACTTTGCTCTTTTCACCACCCTGCCTACAAATACACAGGTAAAGATTTGTATGACAATGAAAACTAACCACCAATATAATACCTCTTGAACACAATATTCAGTACCTAACAATTATTATGAAGAAATTAGCAATAATAATTATTTTTATATGGAATTAACAATATATTTCATGAAATTAGCTTAAATGTACATCATATTTTATTTTCTTTCTTCTTAAATTTCCTCTTTAATTTTTTTCCTTTCATTGAACATTTAATTGTGGACTTACTCTATGTCAGATATTATGAAAATAGAAGATTTGTGGCTTGTAAATTAAGTTTTTTATTATCTATTCACTTTATAATTTTGATAATTATTATACTTATCTAAATCAAACCAAAAAAATAACATATTCTTTATCTCTGGACAGATTCTATGAAACAATATACTCTAATTAAAATCACATTTATTAAAGCATTCATGAGAGAAAAACTGTATCTTGTAAGGTGGAAGATGAATGAGTTTGGGATTGCTCTTACTCTTCTCCTCTCCACTTATCCATCTCCTTCAGCCAGTGATGAGGAAAGCTTTCAGTAGTGGATTACCAATGTCAGGTACCCTAGAAGAATTATGTGCTGAGGGATTTGAAAGTAGTAAATGTATAGTGTGCCAAGCAAATAATTGACTCAGGAAATATAAACTAGTAGTTGTAGTAAAAAGAAAACTGTGTTATCAGAGAAAAAAAAAGGCATAAAAAATTGTATTTTACAACTGTATTTTACAGTTACATTGACTGCCAGGTTGGGGACAGTGACAACTTCTTTTTCTAACAAATGCCTACTACAAACAAATATTATGTAAAATTGAAAATAACCTCTTAATTTTTGCTGATTTTTTTCTTTTATGCTATTTGATGTATCATATTCAAGATGATAAAGTTGGATATTTATAATAGGATATATTTGCTTTTTATTTGTTTTAAAAATAAGTACTGATTTGATTTTTATTATAAACTTTACATTGAAATTTAGGTCTATAGTAAATTAAAAAATTTTAAATGTCAGTCATTGGTCACTAAAACTAAAATAAAGCTTATATTTGAATAGTAATAAAAATAAATAACAATACATTTATGTAGTGGAATTCTTCTGTTCTCTTAACCATGGGTGACATGAGCATTGTTGTTTTTGTAATTAAGTTTCTCATGCAATAACTCAGCAAGGTGAGGGTGTCTATGTACTTAATATCCTTCCAAATATTGTATCCTAAGTTTTTATTTAATAGCAGTTCCCATAAATAAGGGAGCTGATAGAATAAAATTTTATCCTATCTTTCAGTGACAAATTAGTCAATACAGTTCATGGTATTAATAGTTTCTATAATTAGGAAAATATATAAATAATCCCCTTTGTTTAAAGTTTATCCAAGAAATACAATATTTGAAGACATTTCCAAGGCAAGAAAATTATTTTAATGAACGAAATGGAAGCTCCTCACATGCAATAGATTTTAAATACGTAATTAAATACATCATGTAGTAAAGTGTTGATTAGATATTAAAGCTGTCTTCTTTATCATTTTCTGTCTTAAAACTGTGTGGACAGCTATTTGCTATAATACTAATGCACTAGTATTTGATATAGCACAAGTTATTAAGGACTATGTGCAGATCCTGAAAATTAAATAGATGGGTAGGACATATTCATTACTGTTAAATAACTTACAGTAATGTTTACCAACAAATAAGTAAATGTTAAGAGAGTGAGTTCAGTTATAATAATTTTTTTCTGTGTGTGCTGATGAAAGAAAAAGTCCATTCTGCCTGTATTGTTTCATTGAGGAGGTATTATTTGGTTGTGGTCTTGAAAGATAGTGAAGATACCATTACGTGGCAAATGTAGAAAGGAACACAGGAAAAAATAGTAAATAAATTGTATAAATAAACATCTGCCTAATTACAGTGTCTCTTTTATAGCAAAGACTGAATAAGGGTCATCTCATCATAAAATGAGAGTTTAAAGAAAACCTGGGATAAGTTCATTTTCTTTTTGATGAGCTAAATGAGGATAGATTGATTAAACAACTTTTAACAATATCAAAACATCTTTCCAAATATTGAAACCAAAGTAACAGCATAACTGAAATGTATATATCTCTTGTTTAAATACTAATTAAGAAAGATAATTTATTCTAGTAAAATTTTAGTGCATATTATTTAGTAAACAGAACAAGAGAAGATTGTTTTATTTATTCATGCATATTATTTTATTTAGTGCATCAATAATACAGAAAAAGTTTGCTGAGGATTACCAAACAATGGACAAAGAATGATAGGCATTGAAAAAAATTCATCAGATAAAATTATTAAAACAAAGGTAATTTCTAGATGAATACAATTAATAATAATTTATTTTGCTACGTGATATATTTACACAGGGCCTAAAATTTGAGTTTGAATTCATAATTCACATCTTAAGCTTCTTAAAGAATTCTTTAGGCTGATTCAGTTTTCTGCAGTACCAGGTACATGCTTCACTACCTCAGTTTTATTAGTTATCATATTCTTTTTATTTAAAAGCAATATCTTCTGTTTTTAAATAACAAGATGATAATGAATTAATTGATTCTTTTTTCTTTCATTATTTTATTCATTTGCAAACAATTTTGTACATATGATATGTTCCAGGCAATATTCATGAATATGCTAGGGATATATGCCTCATATGGAAACATACCCACTCATCAAAACAAAGAACAAAAAATTAGTATACAAATAAATAATCATATATATAAATAAGAAATATTCAGATAGTGATAAATGGCAAAGAAGGAAAAATGATATAATTTGAAAGATAGTGGCTGGAGGGGATGTCAACAGTAGTTACAGTGACTAGATATGCTGCATGGAAGGTGATTACATCGAATCAGCATGAAAATATCTGGCAGAACACTTGAGACCAACACTGTCCCATGGGACATTCGGCAAGGATGAAAATGTTCAAAATATGTGCTGTCTAATATGGAAGCCATTAGTCACATGTACCATTTGGCATTAGTAATATGGCTATTTGGCTGAGAAAATAAATTTTAATTGTCTTTACTTAATTTAAAATCAAATTGTCACATGTGGCTAGTGACTACTCTATTGGAAAAACATGGCTGTGGTTCCTCTGGTAGGTAATGGTTTGCCAAATTTGAGCAAGAGAAGAAAGGTCAATTTTGTAGTATATAGTAAGCATGTTTCTAAACACAGGTTTGGAAAAGAACAGGAAAAACATCTGATAGAGCATTGTAAGCTGTGTTGAAGTCTGCTTTTATTCTAATTGAGATAGCCATAGATGTTTTAAAAATTAATGTTTTGAGGTGTAAGATATAATAGAGTTAACCTCTGTCTCTTTTAACAATCAGCATTCATTTTCAAGAAAGTAAAACCACAGACTATTTTAAGCAGAAAGAATGACTATATACAGTGGCAGATTTACCATGAGGCTAAGTAAGTTTTAGAAGCCCTCATTTGTACAGATTTTAAGACTCTGGGAGAGGGCTTTACATTACATTCTCTTGGTCAACTATCTTTAAAATTTTTCCAAATAAAGATATTTAATATACATGTTAACTTCCCCCCGCATTAAACATGGAGATTTACCTATAGAAAAACTGAATTCAAGACACATTGAATTTACCTTTAGTGGGATATATTTATGTGGTTCACTTACAAGTTAAGTTACTACTAACTCTTCCAGTTTAGGTACGGCTTCTAGGAATAGTCCTATCATCACCCTATGAAAGTGCAGGGTCAGTATTCATATCAAGATATGCACAAGTACTCTGGCTTCTGTCACTAGAAGAAGGTCAGTAACAGGCTTAAACAATGGTTGAAATGTAGAGAGACAGAAGTCTTTTAGTCATCGTGTGTAAAAGTATAATTGGTATTTGTTTCTCATCAATTTGTCAACAAAACAGAAGTTCTTTCTGTCAGAAATATACCTAATAATGCAGCATATAAAATTATAAATTTTATGTGTGTGTGTTTGTATAAGTGAGATTATATATATACATATCTATATACATATAGATCACATATATATACATAAATTCTTTTCTAATGAAAATTATGCAAAATAGAATTTATAAGAATTTCAGAATTCCTGTTTGTGGGGACACAAAACTATGGCAGTGATACAGTGGACATATCTTTATGAGAAATGATGTTGCATGCATATAGCTATCAAAAATTTAAAAAATATTCAAATAGCCATGCTAGAAATGAGGCAGAAGTGAATTGTCTTTCTCTATTATCGCTATAGAAATATTACAAAGTTATTGTCACAAGAAGAAGTGATCAAAGTGTGTCCTTCCAAAAATAAAGACAATGTATATGTGTATTAAGCCCTTAAATTTTCTTAAAAGTTAATTTATTTTTTCTATTCTTGGTGATGACCATTGTATTTGTCAGCTATTAAAGTTTATAATTTGTGTTTTTTTCTAAGTAATTTACTTTCATACCTAATTTGCACATATAATTTTGTATTTTGCTTAATAAGAATCTCCCAAATTGTGTATATTTTAGCTCCCATGAAACCTATATCCACCCATGAATAAAAAGAATATGTTATTTCAATACTTAGGACTGAAAATGCAGTCTATGTAGTCTTGGCTTTCAAGGAAAGACTCCCAGAAAAAGCCACAGGAATGACCAAAATAAAAGGTAGTCACTACATTTGCTACAATTCAGTGTGTACATAATCAGGAAGTGTCCCTTGTGACTGTCACCTTCAAAGACACCCCGTCGAGGCTGCAACCTAGGTATCAGGAAGCTGCTGCTCCCACCCCTGCAACTGCCTCTTTAGACTCAATACTTGTTACCTGACCCTGGAACACTGCTGCAGAAAAACCCATGTCTCCATGGTCAGGTGGATGGTAGAAAAGAGCTGAGACAGCACGGGGTGACCTCTACCTCAGCTCTGCTTTTCAAATAATCCATCTCTTTACCAGAACCTAATTCCCATGGAGAGTAGTCTGCAAGACAGTCTGGGAAATGTCACTTTTTGCTTTTCATCCTCCCTGGTACAGAAAAACACACTATAGAGATTCACACTCATGGTCAGTCTGAGATTCGCCTACCTATTAAATATTTTCACTTAATTTTGTTGAAAGGTCATCATTTCTGAAGGAGGCCTATTGTATTAGTTTGCTTGGGCTGCTATAACAAAACAGCAAAGGTTGGGTGGCTTAAACAACAGAAATTTGTTTTCTCATAGTTCTTGAGCAAGAAATCCAAGATCAAGATGCCAAAATATTTGGTTTCTAGTTAAAGCCACTTTCAGATTGCCGACAGCTGCCTTCTCACGGTGACTTCACGTTGCTTTTCCTCTGGGTGGGCATGGTGAGAGAGGGAGAGAGGTAGATATGGTCTCTCTCCCTTTTCCTTATGAACACAAGTCTGATGGGATTAGTGTCCCACCTTTATGACCTCACTTAACCCTTATTACCTCCTTTTATTTGGTCTTATCTCCAAATATAGTCACACTGTGGCTAAGGGCTTCAATATATGAATCTTGGGGGGATGCAATTCAGTCTGTAATGCCTATGTTTGTTTAATACCAAATTTGGGGGGAGAAATAATGTAGGCTCCCACATATATTGCTTTAATTCTCAACAAAGGAAAAACATTGAATATTTGTATTTCTTTTATTTTTATTTTCTATATTGAAAATTCAATAGAAGTGAAGATGAGGGAGATCAAGAGAGGTAGTTTTATATCTACTGAAAACTATTTTTCTTTCTTTTAGTAATTAGTAAGTGATCACACACTCACACACACACACACCCTACTTCTCTAGCGGGAGTTCCTTCAAAGATCAGATGACACACAATGCTTTCTTTCTCTTTAAGATACTCATATTAAATTTACCATGAAGTGCACTGGCATTCTGCACTCCTAAATTCACTTGGAGTGTTGAACTATCTGCCTATCAACTGCATCAAAATTTCCCTCTACTCGTAGCCATCTCAGGAGGGTCTGTGTTTGACAGGTGATTCCAATAACCTGTGGCAAATGAGAAATTATATAATGCCAGGGAAACTAGAACTGTTTACTACCATGTTAGAGATTTCCTTTTCCATATTTGTTGTGACAATCAGAAATTAGCTGGGCTATGACCTCAACCTCTTCAACTGGCATGACCGTCCTTCCACGGAGATTTCAGTGATAATAACTTGCTTTACTCTATATTTTATACATGCTGAATGGAGACTGGGTTTAAATGAGCTGGGTTTAGGCCCTGGTGTGTCCATGTGTTAGACACTGGAGTTCTTCCAAAAGTGTAACAAAAGTGAGAGTTTGCCTTATTTCCACAAATTGTCTTACAGGTTTCCTTAACTGTAGCCTCAACCTCTCAGATAATTAGGTTATTTGTGATTCTGCTGAGGAGCTATCAATTCTTGAGTTATTTTTTTCATGTACAAAAAAATGCTGAACATCTGATCTTCATCTGAATCTTGTTTTATCTTTATCTTTAAAAAAAGAAAAAAAAACCAATACATAAAAAGACTCTAACCTGTGGATCTCACCGTATACTGTTTAGTTTTATTTGTTTAAAATGGATTACAATCTTCCTCTCTTTTATTCCTTCTATCATTTCAATGTGAATTTTCAAAAGGGGAAGAAATAAATATATGTGTTTGAATTGCCATTTTGAACCACAATCATAAATATCATGCATAATCACCACATAGGACGTATTTTGAGAGTTGGCTTATAGGATTAATATGTATACCAAGTATGACAAATTTTAACAAAATTGATACCCAACTAATGACAAAGTTAAAGTAGAAACCAAAGATGACCACAGCAAAAATGGAGGATGAAGCAATCACAGGGCTCACTTGAAGGGAAAGTGTTTGTAGAAGGGGAAGGCATTCCTGAATCATGCATAATGTTAACTATTAGTGGCTTTATTATTTATTCTGGGCTTCCCTATTAGTGTACTATTTACAGGTATGTTATGATATAATTTAGCAATCTTAGAATCTCCTGGATATCATGGATATCATGATAAGGGAATTTTGACAATAGGACTGGGAAAGATTTAACTTGTAATCAGAGAGAAATGTGACATATGCATTGACATAAATGTCCTGAGAACCCTGAACAGCTTATAGTTTTTGGTGCAATTTGCTTTCTTGTCCATGTAGGCATTACAGTAAATAAGGCTGGTCTAACATACGTTATCTGACAATCCCAGGGAGACCTCATAGAAAAAGGAGTCTGTAAGTCAGAGGAGAGTTTTTCTCCCACTTCTCTGAGTTACATTCGTTAGTAATATTTTACCTCAAATTTAAAAGTTTATTGTGTTTTCTTAATAAAATAGTCTTCACTTCCTTAAGGAATGTATTTTTTAATACTGAAAAAATATAATTTTTCTTCCCTCAAATAAGGAAGATTATAATGTTTACTCTCCTGAAACCACTCAAATTATTGAAATCTCTATCCATATCAGATATAGAAGCAAGGTGGACCCCTTCAAAGGTAAGGGATATTCAGAGCTATCTTTATATTTTTGCCAGATATGGATAGAGTTTAAGTTGGGAGATAATAAATCATGTTACTAAAATTATAGGTTTTGTTTTTTAATTTTAAAGAGTATTTATGTATGTCTGGATTGAAATGACCCAAATTTTAATTTTTATTAGTATCACTAGAGGGCTATGACTTCTTCACTTTTCCTAAAATATTAAATTAGTGATCAAGTTGTATCAATTATAATTTTAGAATCACTTCCCCATTCTTTATTTTTCCACTTTACTACGTTATCTTTGCATTTCTGAATGTTTATTCAGCAGTTTATAAAAAGGCATTTTATTATTCCTGTACAGGCTAAATGCCTTTATAGGATAGCATCCATTCTTCTTTAAAACCATCATTCTTCTTCAAAAACCGTTCTCTTTCCATCTTGCAATTCATTTTTCATATTTATGATATGTCAGTATTCCTAAAATGCACCTTCTATCATGTCATGACCCTGTTCAAAAATGTTATTTCCTACTGCCTACAGGATACATTGCACTCTTAGCCTGACATTCAAGGCTTTCAAAAATAAAGACTAAGTTATCTTTTCAGAGCCCTTAGGCTCTAAAATATGCTATCCACTTAGGCTAATGTGTATTAACCACTTCTGCCGAATACACTTTTCAGTTTTCCTGCTTTAACACATGCACTGTGGTCTCCATTCTCCTCTCAACCAGTGTAAACCTGAACCCCATTTCAGGAGCCAACTCACATTCCTCTCCTGGCACATGATGTAGTACTCCCTCCCTTCTCCGATAGTCTATAGTAATTAATTTCCATAAATTTTGATAGTATACTGAATTGGGTTATCTGTTCCATTGCTATGTTCAATAACCTTCAAAATATCTTATTTTTAAACATCATCTTATATTTATGTCTCATCCCTCCAACACCTGCAGTAAATATCCTACAGGTGCTCAGGTATTCTAAAATACCTATTTGGCTGCAATACAATCCAAGGCATGGTGGTTAGGAAACTATTTTACTAACAGAGAATCAAATTCATACATCCATACTACAAAGCATATAAAATGAGGCACCTACTGGATTATACACTTTATAGCAATCAATGTTTTTCCAGTTTATGAGGTATCTTCAATAGTGCTCTATCATCTTGTCAAATAATCAAGTTTAAGTTTATGAGGGGCTTAAATTCAATCTCTGATTGTCAAAGGACTAGTTTTCTCTCCCTAATTTCAGGCCAGTTGTCTATCCTGATGAAGCAAAATTGTTTCTTTCCAGTAAGGAATACTGGAATATTTCTTCCAGTGAGGAAGCTGAATTTTTCATTGCTTCCAGGTCCTGTACTCCTGCCTCAAGTAGCTTGGAATCCTATGCCAAAGTCTGCAATATTCTGTTCTTCTACTTCCCTACTTCTATAGAATGCAGGCCCACAGGTCATGGCTCAGGGGAAGACAGACAGACTGTGAATATGGCTGGAACTCATTCTTAATCAGACACCTTTATTAACCACAGCCATTAAGTTACCTTCCCAGTCCCTAAATAACCAGAAGAAAAGCCCTTGCAAACTTATGCTATTATTGATTTTCTTATCATTTGAAGATTTTTGTCATAAATCCTTAGCCTTGGTGAGCTGGGCTGCATCACGCGAAGTATATTTTATGCTTAAAACAGAAGCAGTTCTTCTTTCCCTAGCATACACCTAAAAAGAGTATGCTGGAATTTACCGCCTAAATCCTGGAGTCGAGTTAGTTTAAATGGTCTACCCAAAGACTTAGATTTTTCATTCTGGCTTCTCCTCCTTCACTGGTCTCCAGCCTTGTGAGACTAAGAAATAGGGACTAAGAAATCAGGGATAGACAATTCTTACCAAAACTTGGCTTTTAGCTGCCCACCTAGACACAGTGAAAATTGTCCTCAAGCACCAGGACCCAAATAATGTCCTTAAACTACTTCCAACCTTATTTTTATCTTTTATAATGTCTAGTTACTTAGAGTTCTGAGATTGTCCCCAGCATTTTAATAAAATTAATTGGATATTATTGAATATCCACTATATAGCACACCTAAGATAAATTTGTGAGGACACAAAAGTAAAAAATACTGGTCTATTCCATACTCTAAAAATAGAAGGGAAAACTTATAAAACAACATCTATCGTAGAATTTTTTGCATTATCTACTATTGCTGTGAATAAAATACTATGGTAATAAGAAATATGAAAGCCCAGAATGGATGAGTTGATTTTCTCATAGTAGAGGGATATTTGCTACCATCATCATCATTATTAAATAATAATAATAACAACAATAATAATAAAGGTTATATCAATGAAAAATAATTCCAGGGAATAAAATTGAGGAATTCTTTTTTTAGGTAGCACTGGGAAACAATGAAGTAGAAACTCCAGAAAGAAAAGAAACAGAAAATGGAGTAGTAAAATATAAAAGAAATAATAGGAAAAATCATCCCAAATAGAAGAAAGATATAAATAGCTTAATGTCAAGATAACAACAAACAAAAAAATTTATATAATTCACATCTTGGCACATGATTGAATTTTAGAGCACCAAGAATATTAAAAATATACTTGAAAAATCTCTATACAAATAAAAAAAATCTTTAAGTGGATGAGAATTAAATTCATTTCTATTCAATTGAAAATAGTCTCAGAATTCCAAGAAAAACAATTTATTCCAGAATTTGACACTTGATCAAAGCTATCATTCAGATTTGCAACTATCATGAATGGATGCTAAAACCATTTGTTTTGTAATGGAGTGATGAGGCTGATAACACTCACCTACAAATTGATCTTGGTTTCACTAAACGCATGTCACCATATTTTTCGTGATGTGATGTAATAGAAAGTGTATATAAATCAGTTTACAGGAAATAAAAGAGAGAGAGCAGCATTTTAAATTATACGTAAAAGAATGTAAAACTTTCCCACGGACAAGCCATCCTGTTCTTTAGCAAATAAATAGAACAAAAAAGGAAGAAAGGAGGATTATTAGATAATAGAAAGACTTAAGCAACAGAAACCCAAAGGCAATGTTTTGATCATGTTTGTATTTTAATTCTAAAAAGCACGTGTCAAAGGACACTTTTCAGACAATTTGGAAAAATTGAATATAAATTGCATAAAACATGATATTGAGTAGTCATTAATTTTATTAGATGTGGTAATGCCCAGGTGATTTTATATATATAAAAAAATTCTTGTCAGAGTGGCTTAATGATAGCTGAAATGACATGATGTCCAGGATTTACATTAAAATACTCCAGGCAATTAAAAAGCAGATATTTGTGTGGAGGATGTGGTAGGATTGGTGAGAGATTAATAAATGAAACAAGGTTACTAAAATATTGATAATTACTGAAATTGGGTGTTCAGCATATAGTCTTTCTATATATGTTTTTAAAATTCCATAATATATCTTTCATATATCTTTTATATATCATATACATGATACATAGATATAAATATTTTCAAATAAAAGAGCAGTAAACAATCCTTAGCAACTACAATATTTTTCAGATATTCAAGGAATTGTTGAAGTTTTACCACCTGTGGAACTTCTCTGAAGTAATATTTGAACAAAATTAAGCTTTGTAGTTAAAAAAGTAGGGCTTCCCTGGTGGCGCAGCGGTTGAGAGTGCGGAGCGGCTGGGCCCGTGAGCCATGGCCGCTGAGCCTGCGCGTCCGGAGCCTGTGCTCCGCAACGGGAGAGGCCACAGCAGAGGGAGGCCCAAATATCTCAAAAAAAAAAAAAAAAAAAAAAGTAGAACAAGGCCTTCCCTGGTGGCGCAGTGGTTGAGAGTCCGCCTGCCTATGCAGGGGACACGGGTTCGTGCCCCGGTCTGGGAAGATCCCACATGCCACGGAGCGGCTGGGCCCGTGAACCATGGCCGCTGAGCCTGCGCGTCCGGACCCTGTGCTCCGCAATGGGAGAGGCCACAACAGTGAGAGGCCTGCGTACCGCAAAAAAAAAAAAAAAAAAAAAAAAAAAGTAGAACAAGGTAAGTTAGATAAAATAAAAGAAAAAATGTCATCCATGATTTTTAAATTTTTGGAGGGATGACAATTGGGATTAGAGAAATACTGAATTAAAATGTGAATGTGATGATCAAAGAAATAAAAGTATAATGCACAAGTTTCAAATGAATAGAAGTGTTCTTCAAATAGACTATCAAATAAAAAAGAAATAAATGGAATAACAGAGAAAACAAATTTAACTGGATTGATCCTGATGGCAAACAGAGGAAACAATGTAAAACTTTAAATCATGATATGGAAATGCAAAAATAAGAAAGCAGAAATGAGTATACATATTTCACAAATCACAATAAAGACCAATAGGATGAGTTCACCAATTAAAAACAGAGAGTGTCCAATTGAAAAAAGAAAAAAAAAAACAATTTAAAATATGCAAACCAAAAAAGAAACAACACAGATAATTTACAAATAATAATAGAAGAAAAACACACCAGAGCAACTCCCTAGTACCTACCAATTTTGGATAAGGGACACATAACTTGGAACCATTTTAACTTAAAAAAAAAAAAAAACTAATCTATTTTGTATTATGTTTGCTTTGAGAGGTAATAGCATTGTTCAGTCAGAACCCATCTGCATTTTTTTTCTTTCTCTGGTTCACTAAAAATTTAATTCTATGCATTTTGCTTAGGAGGGAGAGGCCACCAAGTGTGCTTAGTCTGCCATCTTGGAGTAGAAGTTCTTGAGTCCTTTATGAAGGTCATCTTATTTAATCCAAATAGCATTTTTTTTTTTTTTTTTTTTTTTGTGGTACACGGGCCTCTCACTGTTGTGGCCTCTCCCATTGCGGAGCACAGGCTCCGGACGCGCAGGCTCAGCGGCCATGGCTCACGGGCCCAGCCGCTCCACGGCATGTGGGATCTTCCCGGACCGGGGCACGAACCTGGTCCCCCGCATTGGCAGGCGGACTCTCAACCACTGCGCCACCAGGGAAGCCCCCAAATAGCATTTTGAAGTATATATTAATATGACTTTCCAAATTTCCAGCGCCTCTATTCTCTTCTCCTCCCATGCCCTCCCTTGCCCTCTATGTTTCTTCTCTTTGTCCTCCTCCTCCTCCTTCTATTCCTTCTCTCCTCATTTCTTCTCCCCCTCCCTCTCTCATATTATAATTTTTAATTAAATTTTTAATGTTTCTCTCTTAATTTTAATTTCCAAAATTATTCAAAATCTTCTCTTTTCTCCCCTCTCCCTCTTTCTAATTTCTTATCATCACCAGATATCCACAAAATAGTTATCATTACCCGAATCTGTAGAAAAAGCCCATAAACACAGCAGCCCAATAGTTTGACCAAAATCACATGGGTCTGTTTATTTTACAATACAATCTGCCTCACGGGCTTCCTCTCCTCCCTCTTATGATGTTCTTTTGGGAAGGGGTCCTGCAATAACACTGTAAAGGCAATCATTTCTCAAGTTGAACAAATCTTTCCTTTTCATTAGACATGTAAATCCAAGCTGGCAAATTGTGGCCCATAAAACATGCTGCTCAACTTCTCTGAAATCGTAGAGAGCTTTTCCATATGTAAGGAAATCCAACAGCCTTCTCCTTGTTACTACTAACATTTTCTGTAAAAACACTTCTTTAAAGCTAATAATAGCCAGTGTGTCCTAGAGTACAAAATTACACAGCACATTTCTTTCATATCTATTCCTTTTTCAAGGTGTTTTTTAGGAAATCATGAGATTGAGCATGAGTCTTAAGCATATTTTGGTTCAAGTTCTGTGTCTTTATAAATCATTATTTGAATGATCTTTCCCTTTTTACTCCTTGATTTCTCCTTTAATATTTTAGTTTAAATGTCAGTTGGTCATTATATGTTTTTAATATACACAAAGCCTGCTTCTTTCTCTTTAACCTACAAGAAATTTAAAATGTCATAAGTCATCCCCTAAGAAAGGCCCTCAATTTTTCAAATTCTTTTATAACTAACATTACCCAATGTTTAAACATTAATATGCACATATGTCTTATTGCTTTAATAATAATAGCTAATATTTATTAGGGACTTATTTTATGTAAGACCATTTGCTAAACACTTTACATATATTAATCAAATTTAATCTTCATGCTAATCCTGGTGATTATATTATCCTCCTTTTAAAAATGAGGAAATTGAGCAGACGGATAACTAATTTGCTTGAGGTTACCTAGTCATAACGTAGAAGAGGCAGGCTTTGAATCTTGGCAGTCAGAATCAGATTATACTATATCTTAAGAAGATTTACATTATCTTATTAAAAGAAATCAGACCACTTAGTATATATCATTACTTTCTGATGTTATGATAATTACTCTTACAGTTAATTTATGTATGATTTTTGGAGATATTTTTACATATAAAAAAACAATCATGCAAGTGTATTTAAAATTTTGAATTAAAAGATATTCCCCAGATTAATGCTCTTTGGAATAGGTTTGTTAATGCTTTAGTTAAAAATTCTAATTATAAAACTGAAGCATCTAATATTAAGGTGAACAAACTAGAAAATAAAGCAATTACTTTGAAAAATTAAATATCTGGAATGAACAGCATAGAAATTTTTTGCATCAAGACAAGAGGAAGATGGATTCCTATGATATGCCACAGAATCAAAACAAATGATTTCAGTTTGTTTGTTTTTATTGCTTAAAGTGAAAAATTCTGTCTTTTTATGAGAGTTCAAATTAGAATTTAATTATAAAGTATAAGAAAGCAGGATTCAGTTGCAGTGCAATTTACTGCATTTTTTTTTCCTGAAGAATGATTTTTTTCTTTATGTCAAACATCCAAGAAACTAGCAAAACTAAGTATTATAATATGAAGTCAAGGAGAGTAATATCCTTGATTAACCTGGAAATAAATTCTTACCTTAGAAATACATATCTGTAACTGTTAATTCAACACTTGAAAAAAATGTTCAATAAAGGAAGTAATAAAGAATTATGAAATCAAAATCTCCTTTTAATATGTGGAATTTAAACACTAATTTGGCATTTTGAAATGAACTAAAATAAATGAGCCATTTTAATTCCACAATAAAAAGATATAACAAATAAAAAATTTGTTGAGAGGTCAAAAGACTGCATTTGCCATTTGTACTAAATAGAAAAACTAATATTGATCATTTTCTAGGAAGACAGTGGAAACAATATTATTTTAGTGTTCTCCCTGCTTTTATGAATAATCAATACATGACTAAGTTTGCACAGTTTCACAATGTAGGGGGGATATTAAGTTTCATAACACAAAATTAGAAAATTATGCAGCTATAGTTTTATCATTTCAGAGTCATTTTTAATATCAGAGGTTAATTAAATTTGCTGTTCCAAACGATTAAGTATTATATCAATAATATTCTTGGAAGTCAATCTTTTTTGGTTCCCAGAAGCATAATTTTGAAAGCCTAAAACATGGAAAAAAGACAATAATCTTTGTCAAAAGCAGAGATCATATTTTTTACTGGCATCTATATATTTGTACTTCAAAACTTTACAAAGAGAGGGCAAACCACATCTGTAGACCATAGAAATTAACCTCCAATGAATTATTATCACCTCACCAAAGAAACAACTCTTCATTCAGGAGTAGTGTGATACAATTACTATAGTGAGGAATAAAATAGATAATGAATCTTCTCTGTTTTTTAATGCTAAATCTATATGAAATATCTGCATAAATATACAAAATGTAATTCATCACCTAAATTATTTGACTCCATAATATCAAATATATTGGTGTTCATAATCTTAGAAGAATTGAGAGTAAAACATTACTAATTTAAAATGAGATTGAGTCAGTGTGAGCACTAAATTGGGAACGTACTAGTTTTGGTCTTTCTAAATGCATGATTATATTGCTTGTTTGCTCCTTGTTTTTGTTTAATGTTCCTTAAATATATTAAAATATTTAAAGGCATATTATTGCATTTTTACTTTACATTCCCTAACAATAAGGTAAATGGATATACATAATTTATTTAATTTAGTATCCACTTTTACTGTATGGCTATATGTGACCATAATAAATTAACCATAACAAATTCATTAATAGCAATGTTTTTATCCAGGTACATAAATAAAGTCAAGGTTCTTTGATAAACAGAGATTTTAGAAAAGAGAATCAAGGTAATGACTTCTAAATAGAATAGCAACTAGGAACCTAGGATCATGGATGGCATCTTTGGCCATCCAAAATGAAAATACCAACAGTATTTTCTTTACCAAACCATGAAGAATTTCTATTATTTAGCCTTACCAGTTCATTAGGAACATATTCTGAATTCAAAGGAGAATATTTTTTAATAGCTTTATTGAGATAGAATTCGTATACTATGGATGCACCTATTTAAAGTGTACAATTCAATGGTTTTTAGTACATTTACAGATATGTACAACCATTATCACCGTCAGTTTTAGGATATTTTCATCACTTCAAAAAGAAACCCCTTACCTTTTACCAGTCACCCTTCTGAACCCTTAATACCCCCTAAGCAATACCTTAAGCAGCCACAAAACTACATTCTGTCTCTATAGAATTCTCTCATTGAAACTTTATTATGAATGAAATCGTATAGTGTGCCATCTTTTGTGACTGATTTCTTTCACTTTGCATAATGTTTTCAAGGTTTATCCATGTAGAATATATTCAGTACTTCATTCCTTTTTTTAAAACTTTTTATTTTATATTGGAGTATAGTTGACTAACAATGTTGTGACAGTTTCAAGTGTACAACAAAGTGATTCAGTTATACATATACATTTATCTATTCTTTTTCAAATTCTTTTCCCATTTAGGTTGTTACACAATATTGAACAGAGTTCCATGTGTTATACAGTAAGTCCTTGTTGGTTATCCATTTTAAATATAGCAGTGTGTACATGTCAACCCCACACTCCCTAACTATCCCTTCCCACCACCCGTCCCCCCTGGTAACCATAGTTCCCTGTGGTAACCATAGTTTGTTCTTTAAGTCTGTGAGTCTGTTTCTGTTTTGTAAATAAGTTCATTTGTATCATTTCTTTTTAGATTCCACATATAAGTGATATCATGTGATATTTCTCTTTCTCTGTCTGACTGACTTCACTCAGTATGACAATCTCTTAGACCCATCCATGTTGCTACAAATGGAGTTATTTCCTTCTTTTTAATGGCCGAGTAATATTCCATTGTATATATGTACCACATCATCTTTATCCATTCCTCTGTCGATGGACATTTAGGTTGCTTTCATGTCTTGGGTATTGTAAACAGTGCTGCAATGAACATCGGGGTGCATGTATCCTTTCAGACCATGTTTTTCTCGGGTTATATGCCCAGGAGTGGGATTGCAGGATCATATGGTAGCTCTATTTTTAGTTTTTTAAGGAACCTCTATACTGTTCTCCATAGTGGCTGGACCAATTTACATTCCCACCAACAGTGTAGGAGGGTTCCCTTCTCTCCACACCCTCTACAGCATTTGTTGTTTGTGGATTTTTTGATGATAGCCATTTGACTGCTGTAAGGTAATATCTCATTGTAATTTTGATTTGCATTTCTCTAATAGCGACATTGAACATATTTTCATGTGCTTCTTGGTCATCTGTATATCTTCCTTGGAGAAGTGTCTATTTAGGTCTTCTGTCCATTTTTTGATTGGGTTGTTTGTTTTGATGATATTAAGCTGCATGTGCTGTTTATAAATTTTGGAGACTAATCCCTTGTTGGTCACATCATTTGCAAATATTTTCTCCCATTTTGTGGGTTATCTTTTTGTTTTGTTTACGGTTTCCTTTGCTGTGCAAAAGCGTTTTAGTTTAACTAGGTCCCAGTTGTTTATTTTTGTTTTTATTTCCATTACTCCAGGAGGCGGATCAAAAAAGATATTTCTGTGATTTTTGTCAGAGAGTGTTCTGCCTATGTTCTCCTCTAAGAGCTTTATAGTGTCCGGTCTCACATTTAGGTCTTTAATCCATTTTGAGTTTATTTTCTTGTAAGGTGTTAGAGTTTCTGTTTCCCCCAGTTCTGTGGAAGTCCTGCAATCAAGTCCCGCTGTCCCTCAAAACCAAACTCTCTGGGTACCCCTCCTCCCATTGCCAGACCCCCAGACTGGGAAGCCTGACGTGGGGTTCAGAACTTTCACTCCAGTGGGAGAACTTTTGTTGTACAATTGTTCTCCAGTCTGTGGGTTGCCCACCCAGTGGGTATGGGACTTGATTCTATTGTGATTGCGCCCCTCCTACCATCTCGCCCTGGCTTCCCCTTTGTCCTTGGATGTAGGGTATCTATTTTGGTAGGTTCCAGCATTTCTTTGTTGATGGTTGTTCAGCAGTTAGTTGTGATTCTGGTGTTCTTGTCCTTCTACTCTGCCATCTTGAGCTAATCCTCCTTCATTCCTTTTATATGGTTGATTAATATACCATTGTATGAATGGACCACATTTGTTTATCCTGTTGATGGATACTGTTGTTTTGTTTATCCTATTGTTGTTACTCTGTTGATGGACATTGGGTTGTTTCCAAATTTGGGCTATTATGAATAATGCTGCTATAATCATTCATGTCCAAATTTTTGGGTGGACATATGTGTTCATTTCTCTTGGGTATATTCCTAGGGATAGAATTGCTAGATTGTATAACTCTGTGTTTATTCATATTAAGAACTGCCAGACTGTGTTCCAAATTGGCTGTACCATTTTACATTCCCACTGGCAGTGTACGAGGGTTCCAATGTCTCCACATCTTGGCTGACATTTTTTTTTTGTTATCTGTTATGTTAGCCTTTCTAGTGTGTGTGAAGTAGTGCCTCATGGTTTTGATATGCATTTCCTTGGTACCTAAGACATTGAGCATTTTTTCATGTGCTTATTAGTGATTTGTGTATCTTCCTCAGAGAAGTGCCTATTCAGAATCTTTGCCCATCTTTTTCCAGTTTTATTGAGAAATAATTGACATATATCACTGTATAAGTTTAAGGCATACAGCTTGATGGTCTGATTTATGTATATTGTGAAATGATTACCACAATAGGTTCAGCCAACCTCTATCTTCTCATACAGATACAATAAAAAGAGAAAAAAAGAAAAAAAGGAAAAAAAATTCTCCTTATGGTGATAACTCTTAGGATTTACCCTCTTAACAACTTTTCCATATTATTGTACAGCAGCAATAGCTATAATCATGTTGTACATTACATTCCTAGTGTAAGAATTACTTATAACTGGAAGTTTGTACCTTTTGACCACATTCCTCTAATCCCCCCTCCCCCCACTTCCCACTTTCCTCCTCTGGTAACCACAAATCTGATCTCTTTTTCTATGAGTTTGCTTTGTTTGTTTGTTTGTGCTTTAGATTCCACATATAAGTAAGATCATACAGTATTTGTCTTTCTCTGACTTATTTCACTTAGCATAATGTCTTCAAAGTCCATCCATGTTGTTGCAAACGGTGATTTCTTGATTTTTTAGGGCTGAATAATATCCCATTATATATATATGTCTAAGTCTGGACTCTCATTTCTGTTTATACATCTATATGTCTATCCTTTGCCAGTGCTACACTGATTTGATATGCAGTAATTTTTAGTAAGATCTATAGTAAGATGCTTTGTACTAAGTTTTGAGAAATTGAGAAGTGTGAGAACTCTGACTTTGTTCTTCTTTTTTCAGGATTGTTTTGGGTATTCTAGGTCTCTTGCAATTTCACATGAATTTTAGAGTCAGCTTGCTAATTTCTATAAAGAAGGAAGCTGGGGTTCCTCATAGGGTTGATGTCGACTCTATAGATCAGCTTGGGGAATATTGCCTTCTTAATAATTTTAAGTTTTCCACTTCTTGAACATGAGATAGTTTTCCATTTATTTAAATATTGAAAAATCTTTTGCAATAATGTTTTCTAGTTTTCAGAGCATAACTTTTGCACTTCTTTGGTTAGATTTAGTCATAAGTATTTTATATTTTGATGCTATGTGAATTGAATTCTAAATTTCATGTTGGATTGGTCTTTGTGAATGTATAGAAATACAACTCATTTTTGTGTATTGATCTTATATCTTACAATCTTGCTGAACTAATATATTGGTTTTAATAATTTTTAGAGGATTTCATAGGACTTTCAATTGTCAACTTCAAAAATAAAATAACCAGTTATTTTACTAGCAAAGTGGGTTTATTTGGGAATAGCAGAGGATTGCTATTTGGGACAGGCAAGCTATGGTAGTGAATTATGGGCAAGTCCAAAGAGCCAAGGAGGTCAGCTTTTAAGAAGTTTTTGGAGGAAATTGGGGAGGTTTGTTTTGAATACAAGTTCAGTGGAGAAGAAAGGAGCTCCAGGTTGTGGAGGTTTATTATTGGCTACAAGCAGTGGTTAGTGCATTGCTGCTGGGACAGGGAGGAATCCTCCTTCCTTTTCTTAAAAGCAGGAGATGAAATTCCTATGTGATAAATGTCCTCCCTTGTACCAGAAGAAACGTAACATTCTTTTTCTTCTAATTTTTAAATTTATTTTTTTATTGAAGTATAGTTGATTTATAATGTTATGTTAATATCTGCTGTATAGCAAAGTGATTCAGTTATATCATTATGGATAAGAAGTTGACACTGAGAATTTCATACAAACTGACCGTGTCAAAATAAGTCTTGCCTTCCTTCTTCCTGCTGGTTATGTAGGCTGCAACAAGTGGTCGGTGAGTGAGAGCTCTCCCTTCAGGGCTTCCTGACTCCATTTTAAATGATATTTTTCTTTCTTTATTTTCACACTATATATAAGATCATGTCATCTGTGAAGAGAGATAGTTTTACTTCTTCTTTTCCAATCTGGATGGCTTTTATTTGCTTTTTTTGCCTAATTGCCCAGTCTAGAACTTCCAGTGCAATGTTGAATAGAAGTGACAAGAGCAGACATCATTGCTTTCTCTTGATCTTAGGAGGAAAACATCCAGTCTTCACCATTAAGCATGATGTCAGCTGTGTGGGGTTTTTGTTTCTAAATATTCTTTATCAGGTTGAAAAATTTCCCTTCTATTCCTAGTTTATTGAGTGTATTTATCATGAAAGGCCATTGGATATTGTCAAATGCTTTTTCTAGATCAATTGAAATGATGATGAGATTTTTGGGTTTCTTTATTCTATTGATATAAAGTATTATATTACTACATAAATCCCACTTGGTATAAAAGTTCACTTCATGTAAAATTCCTTTTACATAGGGCTGGATTAAATTTGCTAGTATTTTCTTGAAGATTTTGCAAGAGTCAATAAATATTTCTAATTTTTACCTTTTATTTTTCATTTCTAGTCATCTTCTGACTAAGCAAAAGTGCCCATTATTTCTCTTATAATATTAAAATACTCTATTTATTGTCCCTGCCTACATTTTTCTGCATCAGTTTTTTTCTTGCTAAAAAGTAAATCTCATGCATGTGGTTTAAAATAGTTAAATAGCAGTCCAAGACATAGCTTCTCCCAACTCGAATAAAATGTCCATGGCATTTCAGAAATAAGATAAAATTCATGGCAAAAGAAAAAAATGTTCTCACAGGAACCCATCTTGGCTTGGGCAGATATTTCTATTTAGCAGACATAGTGGTAATTTAAATTAAATATATCTTTCAAATATGATGCAAATGCCATCATCATGAAAGATGGTGAAGTTCTGTTTCCAGCACCTCTTGATTACTAGCTCTAATAGACAATGCCTGTGTCAACCTGAAAACTTGATAGCAATCTTTCTATTCTACCAATAATCCTTTTATGGTAGCCAAAATATATTCTTTTATCCTAGTTGGTAACACCTCTTCCAAAAGCATCTGAAAATTATAATTCATGAAAAATAATGTCAGTCAGTAAGAAAAACAATCAGTGTCATACTAAGGTTTCAAAGAGGCCAAATAGTAAATTGCTGATGGCATGGATGACAAACAGAAGGGTTCTGGTTGTAATGTATGGTTCTAGTTCTTATTTCTTAATTTGGTTCAGTTTGTCATATAAAGAAAAAGTAGGTTGTATAATATTAAAATAAACCAGGAAAAATGCACTAGATGAATGTCTGATAGATGGTGGAAATCCATGTGTGTGTGCAAACAGACTGTTCCCTGGCTACAGTTATTCAATTGTTGAGCTGAAATGGCTTATGGTCATATTTTTTCAAAAATTGCAGAAAAATTAGTAATGTTCCTAATGGATAAAGTATTTTCCCCAAGATAAAAAATAAAAGGAATATATATAGTATCAGTTAAGAAGAATCACACAATCAGTAATATAAATGAGTAGCATATTTAATTTTTAGAAATTAAAACCAAACTTAATTATTTTTGAATATTAAAAAAAAGGTTCAACTTCACCAATACAAGTACAAGCAAACATAACTACTAAAATACCTCAAACTGGAAAATACATAAAAATTAAATTCTCATTTTCATTGTACTGTGATACATGCACTTATATTGCTAAAGAATTTAAATTATCCATTTTGGAGTGCAAATTAAAAAAAATTTAAAGAGATATTAAAATATTTAGATATTTAATTTGTGGAATTTGAAAGAGAAAGAGCAAGATGAATAAAATACTAGAAAAAAGTTATAATAAATGATAAAAATAATTATACCTAGGTGGTTGAATTATGTGTAATTTGATGCTGTTCTTTAAACGTTGTTGTCTAATACTAAATATGTTTTCATTTCTTTTGAGTGAGAATTATGTTGTATTGCTGGCAAAAATAATAAAAGGAAAACCTTATTTAGATAAATCCTTGTGAACTTTTTTTTTAACATCTTTATTGGAGTATAATTGTTTTACAATGGTGTGTTAGTTTCTGCTTTATGACAAAGTGAATCAGCTATACATATACCTTTATCCCCATATCTCCTCCCTCTTGCATCTCCCTCCCACCCTCCCTATTCCACCCCTCTAGGTGGTCACAAATCACCAAGCTGATCTCCCTGTGCTATGTGGCTGCTTCCCACTAGCTACCTATTTTACATTTGGTAGTGTATATATGTCCAGTGAAAGTATAAATAAAATTTCCTTCACTGATCCTCCAAGAAAGGGTAAATATTAGTCTGATGTTACACTTCTCTGTAGCCCTAAATGCAAAAGAAATGTCAACAGAATTCTGGAAATGCAAAGTTAATGACAAAAAAATAGTTTAACCTAGTGAAGTTACTGTTTGTGTATATGAGAGATATTACCTAGAAGTTAAGTTTGTGGGTAAAAGGAATCAGAATATGCCACTCCAAGATATGTCATTTGGCTTAAGGATTATTTTGAGCTGAAGGCAATTGAGAAGCAGCAGATACCTTTTCCCCTTTCTGCCTACAGGCAGGGTATAAATTTCCCTTTATGAAGATGTTCCCCCTCTCCTCTCCCATACCTGGAGGAGAAAAACAAAAAAACAAAAAAACTTAGCACTGGAGATAAAAAGACAGCACTAAGTTGGGTCTGCACAAACAAACCTTAATAACGTAACCTGTATCTTCCGTTAGTTTCCCCCATATATTTACCTCCCTACAATTTACCACCCCCGGAAGCCCAAACCCTTTTTCCTTTGACTTGTCAATTCACAAATTCATTGTCCATTGTTAAGATGGTATATAAGCCCTATATTCTAGCCAACCCTTTCAGTTACTCATCACATAGTTCCTGCAGGGGTATGCATGTTGAATGTGTAAATAAAAATAAACTCTGCTTTTCCTCCTTTTTTTCTTGTCTTTTGATTCATGAACCCTAGTCACTGAACCTAAGAGTCAAGGAAGAAATTTTTTTTTCCTCTCCTACATAGGTTTTGACTCAGACCAGACCTGTGTTCAAATTCCAAACCTACCCCTTATTGGCAGTGTGACCTTGGGAAAGTTACATAATCTGTTTACATTCAGTTTCTATATGAAAATCAATATTATAATAATATGTCAAAGCATTGTTGATAGGATTAATAGAGATAATGTTATCAGCACAGTACTTATTACATAAGTAGGTATTTTATTTTAACATTTATTATTTTGTTTAAAAGCAATAGAAAACCATTCTTCTGTATTAATGACTTGTCCTTTAACAAAAATTGAAGTTGTCCTCAAGCAGGTTGAGAAGTTAATGTTAGATCTTAAGAGTGAGAAAATTGCATTATATAACAGCAGTATTACTACTTGAAACCAATTTTTAGGTCATTGAAATTAATAATTAATTACCTTTTGAAAAAAATGGTTATAATATCTGAAGTAGAAAATGTTCTTGTAAGATGTTTCAAATATTCAAAAATAATATTGCAGAAATCATTAGGTTGCTTAGAAAACATCAGTTTTGCCTTTTCACTTCTTAAATGACTTTGTATACATAGTCACATCTAAAGAAGAATCTTGATTAGTTCAAGTCAATCCATAGATGTTTCATTATCTCATCAACTATTATTGAATAAGGAGCAGGCAGGTGACATAATCTGGATCAATTAGAGGAAAAGGAAGATTTTTCATTTCAAGTTTGGGAAAGTGGTTTCCCCCATCTCCCTATAAGGTGAATAAGGAAGCATCCAACCCTGGGAGTTAACTGCTCCCAGTTGCCAATACTGAGGATTCAGAGCAGAGATGAAACAAACATTTTTCCTTGATATCATCAAGCTGCTATTGTACATGGAGTTTAAAATACCTCTTGACTTCCTGGTATGTGAGATGCTCCTTGTTTAAGCCAGTTTGAGGAGAGGTTTTCTCTTAAACGTATATGTAATGATAAATATTTTATAACAGAAAATGGTTCTTAAAACTCAGATAAGTTATTAAACACTTTGTGGAAAATAATACATTCAGGGACTTCCCTGGTGGTCCAGTGGTTAAGACTTCACCTTCCAATGCAGGGGGTGCAGGTTCAATCCCTGGTCAGGGAGATAGGATCCCATAACCTCGCAGCCAAAACACCAAAACATAAAACAGAGGAAATATTGTTACAAATTCAATAAATACTTTAAAAATATACATTCAGTAGAAAGCATTGCTCATATTTGATTAATAAAACTCAGAATATTTTTTAAATTGTTATCTTTATAGAAAAATTAACACCAGATTTATAGATTATTTCAAATTTTAAAGGAACAAATATTATCCATGTTACATAGACTCACCTAAAATATAGTCAAAGAAGGATAATTTCCCAAATGATTTGTGAAAATATCAGTACCCTAAAGCACACACCTGTCCAATATAGTTACCCCAAATCTGATCTAGCCTCATTTATGAATAAAAGGCTAAGATCATCCAAATAAGATGATAATATACTGAATACTGAATCATATTAAAACTGAGCAAGTAGAGTATATTCTAGATATGAAAATATGGTTGAGTAATATCTTCAGCCTCTAAGGGGAGCTCAGGCACCTTTCCAACCTCATCCCAGCTATAAGCATAAGAAATAGGAGGACAATAATGAGACTAATCAAATACAGGGTTGTGGTTTTAGATGATGGTGCTAGGACAAAAAAAACACGAAAACACATTTTGGGTCACTTTTGAAAAATATAGCTTCTCAAGCCCTGCCTGTGAAAAATACCAATTCAGTAAGTCTGGCAAAAGGACAAGTTATGTGCATCTTTAATAAGCAACCTAGGAAATTCTGATGAAGATTTACTGTGTTAGATAAATTGTTGGTTAGATGACAAAAGAGACAAAAATCTCTAAAAAGTGGCCTTTTCTCTTTTTGTTTTTTCTCTTTCTCTGACAGTGGGGTAGCATTTATTAATAAACACATGGAAAAAATGGTGAGAGTATTATATAGGAAGTAAATGGTACTATCTAGATTTACATTGAGCAACATCTGAATGAAGCTTTCACAGACCCAATTTCATAAAGAAAGAGAGAGGCAGAGACAGAGAGACACAGAGAGATACTAAAGATGATTCAAATTCTCAACTTGAAATGTCAATAGTTCTTAATGACAGAGGGAACATTATGGTCATTTGGCTAAAAACCCTCAGATTTTGGTGCAGGAAAAAATATTACTTGAGGTTAGAAGAGATGAATTCAGAAATTCTGGGAACAATGGAATCAGCTTAAAGATAGATTTAGATCTTTCAGTTAAAAGCTGCAAGAGACTATGGGAGGGGAGAAAACATATATCAAAGTTTTGAAAATTCAACTTGACCTGCTGGAAAGGAAAGAAGAATAGAGAGAAATAAAAATAAAATATTCAGGGAAATAGGGTCAGAGCCACCTAGAGCAGAGAAAGAGTTGCTTGAAAGAAATGTTTCTGCTGACATTGGTTTGCCAAAGGTTATTCAGTGCCAGAATTAAATTAAGATAAAAGGCAAAGTTTTATGGTGGATAACATGGAAAATGATTATTTAATTTTCATTACCTCTCAGGCCCCCAGACTTAGTAAGTAAGGAAAATAGTACTTTTGCTTTGGGAATCTATTGAGTTTCTCTAACAGGGATATGTGGGAACAATTCCCCTGCCAGGATCCTAAACAATTTCATAACAAAGACAGTGTCATACAGGATATTTGGGGTAGAAAAATAAAGAGAGAAAAGTAGGAGATTGACAAAATGGGAAATGAACAAACCATGAATCTTAGAGAGCTGTCTGTTACAAATGTTAAGTTAACCTGCTCATGAAAGAGTATGGATACAGACTCATTCAATTAGGCATTGATGGTGTTTAAGCATAGTTGATTGACACTCAGTCCATCATAAAACCCGGAAGAAGAGAAAAAAACCGGTGATTGGCAGGTACAGCACTGTAAATTTCCTAATTTTACAGAAGAGTTTGACAGAATGAGGGATGCCCCATTCAGATTCCCCTTCAATGAATGATTCACTGTCCAGCTGTGAGGAATATGGTTACCTCACAGCCTCCAGCTGTTAGCTTCTTCTAATTCACATCAGCATTCAAGCCAAGGTCATATTCTTTTTAGAGTGAGCCTTAGCCAATGACTGAGCAAGATGGTAAAGCCCAGGCTTAGCCATTTCTGCCAAAGTTGAGACTCCTCTATCTGCTAGTATTTGTTTCAGGGATCTGACATTATTATCCAATGGCTTTTTTTTTTTTTTTGCCTAATCTTGCTTTCTCCCTTTTATTTCACAGGTATTACTCCCCAGTAAACATATTGAGCTCTTAATGCCATCTTAGCATCTGTTTCCTGGAGAACCCAACGAGGACAAAGGATATCAGATGAAATTAGAATAAAGGTTTGTTGTTATTTTATGTTTTGTTTTAGTGGGAAGTGACATTTTTTGCACTCTTATTCTACTCTACTGCTCCAGAATATAAGAAATACTGTACTAATTAAATGCATTAGAGGAAATTTATCGAACATGAGTCTTAGTTTTTGGGTAGTAGACTCTAGGCAACTGTTCCATTTTCCTTTGCAGCCCTTATCTGTATCTGATATTATTTATTTTTATTACCAGTCTATCCCACTAGAAGGTAAAAATTTATGTAACCTTTTTTTTTAAATCACCTCAGTATCCCCAGTGCTTCAACATTACCTATTACATAGTAGGCATACAAGATATGTTTTATAATGAATGAGTGAATGAATGAGTGGTTTGGCTGATGAACAGCCTAACCAGATTTCCGTCTCTTACCACGATATAGCAACAAATCTCAAAAATTTACTGTGATATAAAGTATTAATAAAGCAAGAAGTACTTTAAAATGTATTATGTAAATCAATAATGTAAATGGACAAACACAATTACATTAGAAGGCCTAATATAGTAATCAAATGTTTACATTTCAATTTAGAATCACTATAGTTTTGAAAATTGTTTACTGTGTTGTATTGACAAATATGTTAGCATTGTTGACGTGATATTTAGGAAGAGTAAAATAATTCTGGAAAAATTCCAAACAAAGCAACTCTCAGTCGAGGCAGCATTACTCTTGCAAAGTTCTGCATGTAATAAAACTATGCAAAAATAGTTTGTGTTTATATATGTTGAACAGAGTTAAGTTCTATGCTCACATAATTTTAAACAGATTTTATATATTTAAAATGTTTTTGTAAATTTTATAACCTATGCAAATGTTAATTGTTTAAAATCAATGTCATGGAGGTATAGTTTACGTAGAATAAAATGCATCTATTTTTTTAACTGTCCATTTCATTAGATGTGGACAAATGTGTACACCTGTGTAACTACCACCACAATCAAGATACAGCACATTTCCATCACTCTAAAGAATTCTCTTGCGCCCCTTCCCTGCCAACCATCCCTCAACCCTAGGGTCCCAGGCAATAATTGATTTGCTTTCTGTCAGTATATATTAGATTTTTATTTTCTAGGGATTCAAATGAATCAAATATAAACATATTAAAAAGTAAAATGAATGTCTTGGAGGCTATCCAAAAATCTCATGGAATACAGGAGAATCCTTCATTCTATAAATCATGATGAACATTGCAGGATATAATATGAAGGAATTAAGATTCAGTACTGGAAATATAACTACCCTAAGTATTATAGAGAGCAAGGAATTTAATATAGGGAATTAAGAGTTTACAAAATTATTGGAAAGGTTGAAGAAACAAGTTCTAGCCTGGGCCTATTGAAATATTTCCTAGAAAAATCTATAATTTCCTGCTATAGCATTCCTATTTCTAAGGCTGCCACTGGAGCTATGATGGCCTAGGTCTGGGAACAACAGCATGGCCACAGCAGATCCCAGGCAAAGAAGACTGGGGTGTGGATACCTAAAGCTGTTATTCAGGAATCAGATCATATGAAGAAACCAGAGTTACTGTCCTTGTTTCTTAACAAACAGAAAGCTGCTTAACAGAAAATAGTATCTGATGCAGAAAAATGACAACTTCCTTAAACAGCAGCAAATGGCAGTAGCCACAGGAAGATGTCATTCATCTTATGTCTACCTTGTCTACCTTCCAAATCTGTAGCAAGACTATTTCATTGGATTAACCTAAATAAAAATATCCAAACCTATCTGCAAGGAAATCTTTGGATTTAATCCTTCCAGCTCGTGCTATACTGGGAGAGGACCAACAGTGGGAGAGAGAGGTACAGTGAGTGGGAATGGGAATGCATGTTAATTGACAATGGACAATATGCAGCAAATCTAATATCCCTGGTCCCTCCTATTAAATGTGTTGCAGTGGCCCAATCTTATAGTGAAGCCAAGAATGCCCCTGCAAACGTCCAAAATTCCCTCTAGTTAAAGGTATGACCACTGTTGACTACCACTGATTTAGAGTGTAATCTGCTATGGTACTTAAATTTGAGTATAAGATTCGCTTGAATTTTCTTAGTATTATATACATTAGGCTGGTGATATAGTTTGCCTTCTTGATACTCTGAAACAGCAAAAGTGGGGCACGCGAAAGACTTGGGTTTGGGAGAAATGAAATTTCCAATGTGCTAAAGAAAGTAAATCATATTGTGATTCATGTTTCAGCTGATGAAAAGTAAATCAGGACCACAACTAGGAATCTCAATGGTTCCTGGCTCAAAATCAGCAAAATAAGGATAACCTTGGGGAGGAAAAATTTTTGTACTTATTTTAGGGACTTTATATTCTCCTAAGAAAAATGAATGGAAGGAAGAGTCTTCAATCTGCTCAGATTTCTTTGGTGGGATAAAGGGAAAGCCAGAAAATTCATACTGTTAGGTCAAAAATTGTTGCCTTATTTAGTCCTTGAATATTAACTAAAACTTAAAATTTTAGCTGATGTACATTAAAGATATAAGTTTTTCTTTCCTTTCTTTTTCCCTATGATAATATTTACAATAACTGATGTTGGTTGAGTTGCCAGAATCCCAGGGAGAGGAACTGTCACATGAGAAACTAGTGCAGATGGGAAAAGTGAAATTGAGTAAAGAGACAACTTACCTCACTAATATTGCCAAGAGCAGTTGCCAGAATTTTTTTTCTATTCTTAAAGATGAATTAAAAGTTTTCTAGCAATAAATATGCAAAGGGAAGTGTTTTCAAACCAACTGGCTTTGAATTTTGGAAGTTTAATAAAACCCCATGTGTTCCGCCAATACTAAGGTAAGGTCTCTTTCTTTCATATCTGATGGGCACTCCCCAAATAGCGCTTTGGAGAGCTCTATAATTTCAGACTTACATAATGTACATATTGTACATTTTAATAATTTGTTTTTAAAGTTCCCAATATGTTTAATATTTATGTAATTTATTTTAGGAATTAGTATTAACATGTCTTAAAATTTAAAGGAAGGGCTATTATAAGGATGTCATCTAACCCAGTCTATTTACAGGGAATATATAGGACCAAAAAATTATTAAATGGCTTTTCAAAGACATAGAACATAGTAGTGATAGAATTAAAAGCAGAATCTATCATTTTTCCCTTTGCATTGTAAAGTACATTTCACCTACACTACCAGTTGTCCAAATATAAAGACTCAGAACCTTCCAGCTTGTGATACTAGCTTGTTAGTTCTGTAAGATTTTTCTAATGGGGATATATTTATAACTTTTTGGTGAGCACATATAAAGAATAACTTCATATATATACATATATATACACACTATATTAATTTTTTGGTTTTATAAACATGAAAACATATACATTTAAAATAAAAGTCTTCTGAAGTCCTATCCCTTTATAGCAAAGGTGATAATATAATAATTATTTTTAATTTTTTAAATCAAAAGTTACATATTTTATAAAAAGAGAGAACTTAATTAAAGCAACATAAATCAACTCTGGCTAATTTAAACAGAAAATGGCTTCAATAAGGGATATTGGATGGCACATAGAATTTTGTTAAGAGAGCTGAAGAACCAGAACTGAAGGCTACACAGCTACAAAAGTTGTCAGAAGTTACATGACAGAACTGATCCAGGAAGATATTGTTGCTCCTCTATTGAAGATTAGATATAGTGCAACTGATAGAGTCAGCATGACATACCTGAAACCTCACTGCAAAGTAACCTGAGAGAGTATATGTCCCCCACACTGAAAGATGGACATATGTAGCAGGGAATTCCTGAAATATTGAAAGTAGGTCTGGCTTTCCCATGGAAATGGTAGTTTGAAATGGATATAATAATTTATCCCCTTACTAGAGAGTGGATGGAGAAACCATGAGGGTATTAGTGGACTCACAAAAGTTGACTTGTATAGAAAGTTCTAGAGAGGGACCAAAATGCACTATGGACTCTTGTGAGGGACAGCTGAAAACATGGCACTCAAACCTCATGGTAGATTCAGAAAAGCCTTCTGAAAAACAGAGTATCTTGAAGGTTAAAAACACCTACATATTTTCTTGGTATAACTAAGTTACAATGTTAGTAAATAAAAGAAGTCAGACCAACATAAAAAGCAAGTTACAGATTTAACAATCTGTTGATCTGTATGATAATAATAAGAACAACAGAGACAAATGGGACATTATATAAAGACATAATTTTTGTACTCCTTACATTTTTAGAGAGACAGCCAAAAGAGACTGCAGGGGGAAAGTCAAAGAAGCAGCCAAAGTGGTAAAGACCCTGTTATTCCCTTCCAGTCGTATGAAAATAAACCATCCAAAAACAACAACAACAAAAGATCATTTTGTCCAAATAGATAGCCATGTTTATCCCTCATGCTAATACTGGGACTTCAGAAAATAGAGCCCTCATTAGAAATTGACCTTGAAATTGAACTTTGAAGAGAACAGGAGTGAATAAGAATGGAGAGATAGATGAGTTTATCCCAGTATTTCTTAAGTGAAATATGTATAAGATGTACATAAACTAAGGTAATTTAATGAGGACCTTTCAGGAGGAGTGCAAGCTCCACTGCCTTTTCTTATATAGTTACTGTTCAATGCACATTTTAAATAATTATGTGCTTAGAAGCGTGTTACTAGTTTCTATATTTTAAGATGCCTGAAAATACATATTAACTAATGTATATCTTTTGTGCACAATAAAATTGCAATACTGACGAAAACAAAGCAAATATCTAGTAAAATATAGCATTTGCTCAATACTTAGTATTCATAAAAATATCATATGGGATTCCAGAATGGATTTTTTTTTTTCAGAATGGATATTTTTAATGCAATTAAAACTGGTTAGCTAAAGAATAATTTTGGAAACAGATGTGAATTTGAAATTAGGTAGAGATTTGAATCGATAAAGGCACACTTCTGGAGTTAAATTAACTATGAGAAAATCTGAATATTGAATATAGATGAATGTAAAAACTTTTCTTAGGAAATAAAAGTATAATTTACAGAGTGTAAAAATAAAATTAGGTAAGAAAATATGTTTAAAAACAATTTTAGATTTTATACTTAAACTAGAAATTTTAAAAAGTAATTAAATACAATGAAGTTGTAGAAGTATTTTTTTTCCTAGTATTTTCACAGGTAGTCTTGTATAGTTGATTACCAAGCAGAAGTGAACACAGGTATGTCCTTATTCCAAAGACTGAAAGTAACTTCAATAATTTAATCAAAGTGTCCACTCAGAATTTATATAAAGGTGTTCAGTGAGCTTTAGATTCTATTATAGCAAAAATTATGTAAGGTGAAAAAACAAGGAGGTCACATCATTGTAGAAGAGACAGTGACATTATTCACAAAGGAAACACAGGAGGTTAAAAGTATACCAAGAAAATGGGTTACAATTGATTTAGAAATTTCAGGTAAGAAAAGAGTAAGAAAATGTGTGTTTATATTTAGTCAAAACACTACTGGAGAAAAAAATAAACAATACAGATGAGGCCTTCTTTTTTTTTCATTTGTGAAACTTGATAAAAACAAAACAACCCTGAGGAAAACAAAAGAAGATACTGAATAGGAAATGATCTGAAGCAAATCTTTAAAATTGAAAATGGAATATAGTTCCCCAATTGATATTAACTAGAAAAAGGACAAACAAATCTATTGGAAAAAATGAATAAGGAATATACAATTAACAGAAAATAATATGAACTTCCAATAAAATATATGAAAATATTGAATATTTACCAATTCAAAATTTATCAAAGTCATGCAAATTACACCAACATTAAAATGTAACTACTTGCCTATCAGAGAGGCAAAGATATCTAGTGGAAGAAGTTCTAACACATTAGGGCCTTGTGGGAGGGCAATTTGTCAGCATCAGTCAGAATATAAAGAGCACGTACTACTCTTAAATACAGAAATTCCAATAATTATCCCTCTTTCTTTATTACAGTTACTTAATAATTACTGATCTCTTACCCAGAAAATATTATTTCTTTAAGATTTATATATTAAACGATAAAAATTGAGAGATCTTTATATGTGAAAAAAACACAATTCCACTAGTACTAAAAAAAGCTTTTATAAAGGACAATATTTCCAGTTCTTATCAATTTTAATTTAGTATGGTTTTATTTTTCATAGTGTCATATTTATATACTTTTACACAAAAGTGTTTTTAAATAACGAAATCCAAAATAGGTTAAGTGGCACATAGATGTTTGATGGGCTTGAATTTTAAAAATAAAACAAAAATAAATTTGAATATTGAAATTTAAAATAATGGATGATTAGCAAATAAAATTAAAAATAAAATGTTACATACAATGTTTAATTAGAATATAACCCTTAATTAAGATTTGGCATCATAATAAAATTTTTAAAAATATTAATGTTATAAAATAAAGAGCTGTAAACTGACATTCTGAATTTAGACTTGTGTACATAATTTCTCAGCATTATCCTATATGTGGGAAACTGAGGAAAACTGAAATCATAGATTCAGATTACTTAGCAGAAACATTTTTGATGTGTTCTTTTTTGTTGCTTTCCATAGATATAAGACAATAGTTGCATTCAGTTAACTAAGTTAAGCAGAGGTGAGTTTATTGACTGTGTGTCAAAAACATAAAATAAAAAAAATTTTTTTTGAATGTCAAATGGTCTTTCATTTCTCCTCCTGGAGATTCATGTCTCTATTCTTTCTCTATCTTTCATGTCTACTGTTCTTTCAACCCCTTTGGAGTAGAGCCAGATATGGCCTCTACAGTGTGAATATGCCTGCTATATTGCTGTTTGATCTTCTTCCCTTGATGTGTCAGTTTCTTTGTGGGCTGCCTACTTGTCAAACCATTTTTATTCCTCAAAACTTTATACATAATTTTAAAATAAGCTGTACAGATCTCAGGGCACTTGATGAATTTTTCACAAGTTAATCACACTTACATAGCGTAAACACTGCAGCTTATGTGTTTAACACTGTAAGGACAAGCATGTATTTACTCAACTGCAACCAATTAGATACAAATACTCAAATTGTACGTTAAAGAAAGGTGTTTGTGCTTCTCTTTGAATTAGTAAAATAAGTAGATTTAGGAAGCTAGCTCAACAAAATACATCCAGTATTTGTAAGCATCAAAATGGAGGATGTATTTTTTTGCTAAAAAAGCAAATCAATGCACATTATTTAATGATTATTACACTAAGATATAAAAATCTTAATTCTCATGTTATCCAACAGTTGGGTAGTCGTGATTCTTTTTTACCTAGGAGAAAATGCATTCCTCATCCTTATTTAAGTCTCTTCCTGTTAAAAGGAAGATACTCTCTAGTCAGATACATTTTATAAAACTTGGCACTCATCACATGAGAAAAAAATATCCTTTATCTCTGTGCCTCATACAACCTTAGACATGAAATAATTGTCAAGAAAAGCGATACCTGTTGTGTTACGGAGCTTAAGTCATTCACCTCAAAGTTTATGTAGGTTACAATGAAAATATACTAATCTATGGGAAGAAATCCATTTAAAAAAGTGTACTCAGCAGATTATTAATAATGTTACTCTTGAGAAACTACATAGGGAATGACAAGCCATCCTAGTATCAAAAAAAAATTCTACAAGGTGGACCAAAATCTATCTTTACCAAGCGCAGAAAAGGTCAGACAAAAGAGAATTTAAGTAAACTGTACACTTTTATAAGATGTTGTTAAGGTCAACTCAAGTTAATATTTTTTAGTCCTAGAGAGGTAATAGAGAGAAAGGGCAGACATGATCAGGAAAGATGAAAAGAATAAATATATTTATCATAAACCAGGGAACAGTTATTTTTTCTCAGATATATTCACCATTGAGATTTCAAGTGCATTTTGCCAGAAATCTTAGGTTGTTAAAATTATACCAAAACAACAAGAATAATGAGTAGCAGATTTGCAAATTAACTTCTCTAAAACTATGAGAGATTTGTAATCCCAAAATATTGCTCATGAGAAAGGGCTGTCAAAGTTACTGAAGGAGTATGAAGACACAAAGAGAAGATGCATGCAACTGTAATTCTCAGAAATAATTACAGTAGAAGACAGTTGTCTAAACTGATAGTTCATGAGGGACAAAACCAAAAATCAGCAGCGTCTTATTTGCAGCAATGGGAGTGGCATCTGAGGCTGGTGGCAGAAGTTACTCTGAATTCCACAGAAGAAAAGAAGAGCTGAATTTGAACAGGGAAGTGTGCAAAATATCTTTCCAGAAAGCTGTCATTCAGAGAGGAGACATGGAAAGGGTGTTAATTTATGGGCAAACTGCTGCTTTCTATTATATAGAAACAAGTACATAAAAAACAACTATCTATCCCCACAGAGTCCACACTCCCTCAACTACACGCAGACACACAGACACACACAGACACACACACATATACCAGAAATATATGAAACTTCATGGACAATTGGTAGATATTCTTTTTGTTTCCAGAGATAGGTATGGCCCCTCTTGGAAATAAGTAAAGGGATACTTCTTTTTTATCTATACTCCTTACTTTTTTTTCTCTTTTTTTTAAATGAGATATAGTTGATTTACAATATTATATAAATTTCAGGCATACAACATAGTGATTCACAATTTTTAAGGGTTTTACTCCATTTATAATTATAAAATATTGGTTATATTCCCTGAGCTGTACATTATATCCTTGTGGCTTATTTACTTTATACACAATAGTTTGTAAACACTTAGTCCCCTATCCCCCCCTGCCCTTCCCCCATTTCCTCTCCCAACTAGTAACCACTAGTTTGTTCTCTACAACTGTGAGTCTGTTTCTTTTGTGTTATATTCACTGTTGTTGCAAATGGCAAAATTTCATACTTTTTTATGGCTGAGTAGTATTCCATTGCATATATACCACTTTTTTTTAATCCATTCATCTGTTGATGGACACTGAGATTGCTTCCATGTCTTGGCTATTGATAATACTGCTATGAACACTGGGTGTAGGTATCTTTTCAAATTAGTATTTTCATTTTCTTCAGATATATACTCAGGAGCAGAATTGCTGGAACAGTTGGTAGTCCCATTTTTAGTTTTTGAGAAAGCTCCATACTGTTTTCCACAGTGGCTGTACCAATTCACATTCCCACTAGCAGTGTACAAGGTTCCCTTTTTTCCACATCCTCACCAATATTTATTTTTGGCTTTTTTGACGATAACAATTCTGACAGGTGTGAGGTGATATCTGATTGTGGTTTGCATTTCACTGATGATTGTTGAGCAGCTTTTCATGTGCTGTTAGCTAACTGCATGTCTTCTTTGGAAAAATGTCTATTCAGGTCTGCTGATTTTTTAATTGGGTTGTTTGTTTTTTTGGAATTGAGTTGTATGAGCTGTTTATATATTTTGGATATTAACCCCTTTTCAGTTATATCATTTTCAAATATTTTCTCCCATTCAATATGTTGTCCTTTCATTTTGTCAATGGTTTCCTTTGCTGTGCAAAAGCTTTTAAGTTTCATTAGGGCCAATTTATTTATTTTTGCTTTTATTTCCTTTACTTATGAGACTGATCCCCCCAAAAATATTGCTACAATTTATGTCAGTGTTCTGCCTTTGTTTTCTTCTAGGAGTTCTATGGTTTCCAATCTTACATTTAGGTCATCAATCAGTTTTGAGTTTCTTTTTGTATATGGTGTGAAAAATTATTCTAATTTCATTCTTTTACATGTAGCTGTCCAGTTTTTCCAACAGCACTCATTGAAGAGACTGTATTTTCTCAATTGTATATTCTTGCCTCCTTTTGTCATGGATTAATTAACTATACATGCATGGGTTTATTTCTGGACTCTCTGTTCTGTTTAATGAGCGATATATCTGTTTGTGTACTATTTGCCATACTGATTTGATTACTGTAGCTTTGTAGTATAATCTGAAGTCAATGAGTGTGATACCTCTAGCTCTGTTCTTTCTTCTCAAGATTGTTTTAGATATTTGAGTTCTTTCATGTTCCTATACAAATTTTAAAATTATTTGTTCTAGCTCTGTGAAAAGTGTCATTGTTATTTTGATAGGGATTTCACTGAATCTGTAGATTGCCTTGGGTAGTATGGTCATTTGAACAATATTAATTTTCTAATCCACACACACATATACCAGAAATATATGAAACTTCATGGACAATTGGTAGATATTCTTTTTGTTTCCAGAGATAGGTATGGCCCCTCTTGGAAATAAGTAAAGGGATACTTCTTTTTTATCTATACTCCTTACTTTTTTTTCTCTTTTTTTTAAATGAGATATAGTTGATTTACAATATTATATAAATTTCAGGCATACAACATAGTGATTCACAATTTTTAAGGGTTTTACTCCATTTATAATTATAAAATATTGGTTATATTCCCTGAGCTGTACATTATATCCTTGTGGCTTATTTACTTTATACACAATAGTTTGTAAACACTTAGTCCCCTATCCCCCCCTGCCCTTCCCCCATTTCCTCTCCCAACTAGTAACCACTAGTTTGTTCTCTACAACTGTGAGTCTGTTTCTTTTGTGTTATATTCACTGTTGTTGCAAATGGCAAAATTTCATACTTTTTTATGGCTGAGTAGTATTCCATTGCATATATACCACTTTTTTTTAATCCATTCATCTGTTGATGGACACTGAGATTGCTTCCATGTCTTGGCTATTGATAATACTGCTATGAACACTGGGTGTAGGTATCTTTTCAAATTAGTATTTTCATTTTCTTCAGATATATACTCAGGAGCAGAATTGCTGGAACAGTTGGTAGTCCCATTTTTAGTTTTTGAGAAAGCTCCATACTGTTTTCCACAGTGGCTGTACCAATTCACATTCCCACTAGCAGTGTACAAGGTTCCCTTTTTTCCACATCCTCACCAATATTTATTTTTGGCTTTTTTGACGATAACAATTCTGACAGGTGTGAGGTGATATCTGATTGTGGTTTGCATTTCACTGATGATTGTTGAGCAGCTTTTCATGTGCTGTTAGCTAACTGCATGTCTTCTTTGGAAAAATGTCTATTCAGGTCTGCTGATTTTTTAATTGGGTTGTTTGTTTTTTTGGAATTGAGTTGTATGAGCTGTTTATATATTTTGGATATTAACCCCTTTTCAGTTATATCATTTTCAAATATTTTCTCCCATTCAATATGTTGTCCTTTCATTTTGTCAATGGTTTCCTTTGCTGTGCAAAAGCTTTTAAGTTTCATTAGGGCCAATTTATTTATTTTTGCTTTTATTTCCTTTACTTATGAGACTGATCCCCCCAAAAATATTGCTACAATTTATGTCAGTGTTCTGCCTTTGTTTTCTTCTAGGAGTTCTATGGTTTCCAATCTTACATTTAGGTCATCAATCAGTTTTGAGTTTCTTTTTGTATATGGTGTGAAAAATTATTCTAATTTCATTCTTTTACATGTAGCTGTCCAGTTTTTCCAACAGCACTCATTGAAGAGACTGTATTTTCTCAATTGTATATTCTTGCCTCCTTTTGTCATGGATTAATTAACTATACATGCATGGGTTTATTTCTGGACTCTCTGTTCTGTTTAATGAGCGATATATCTGTTTGTGTACTATTTGCCATACTGATTTGATTACTGTAGCTTTGTAGTATAATCTGAAGTCAATGAGTGTGATACCTCTAGCTCTGTTCTTTCTTCTCAAGATTGTTTTAGATATTTGAGTTCTTTCATGTTCCTATACAAATTTTAAAATTATTTGTTCTAGCTCTGTGAAAAGTGTCATTGTTATTTTGATAGGGATTTCACTGAATCTGTAGATTGCCTTGGGTAGTATGGTCATTTGAACAATATTAATTTTCTAATCCATGAACCTGGTATATCTTCCCTATTGGTATCTTCTTCAATTTTTTTCATCAGTGTCATAGTTTTCTGAGTATAGGGTTTTTTTTTTATCACCTTAGGTAGATTTCTTACCTAGGTATTTTATTCTGTTTGATGTGATTGTAAATGGAATTGTTTCCTTAATTTCTGTTTCTGATAGTTTATTGTTAGTGTATAGAAATGCAAAAGATTTCTGTATATTAATTTTGTATCCTGCAACTTTACTGAACACATTTATGATATCTAGTAATTTTTCCATGGCTTCTTTAGGATTTTCTATATATAATATTATGTCATCTGCAAACAGTGAGTTTTACTTCTTCCTTTCCAATTTGGATTCCTTGCATTTCTTTTTCTTTTCTGATTGCTGTGGCTAGGACATCCAATACTATGTTGAATAAAAGTGGCAAGAGAGGGCATCCTTGGAAATTTCCTGATCTTAGAGGAAATGCTTTTAGCTTTTAACCATTGAGTGTGATGTTAGCTGTGGGTTTATCATATATGGTCTTCATTATGTTGAGGTATATTCCCTCTATACTCACTTTCTGGAGAGTTATTTTATCATAAATGGATGTTGAATTTTGTCAAAAGCTTTTTCTGCATCTACTGAGATTATCATGTGGTTTTTATTCTTCTATTTGTTAATGTGGTGTATCACATTGACTGACTTTCTGATATTGAAACATCCTTGTGTCCCTGGGAAAAATCCCACTTGCTCATGGTGTGTTATTCTTTTAATGCATTTTTGGACTCAGTTTGTTAATATTTTGTTGAGGATTTTTGCATGTATGTTCCTGAGTGATATTGGCCTGTAATTTTCTTTTTTTGTGTGATATATTTGTCTGTTTTTGGTATCAGGGTGATGCTATCCTCATAGAATGAGTTCAGAAGCATTCCTTCCTTTGAAATTTTCTGGAATAGTTTGAGAAGGATAGGTGTTAATTAGGCTCTAAATATTTGGTATAATTCACCTGTGAAGCCATCTGTTCCAGGACTTTGTTGGGTGTTTTTGTTCGTTTTGTTCTGATTCAATTTCATTACTGGTAATTGGACTATTCACATTTTCTATTTCTTGCTGGTTTAGTCTTGGGAAATTGTACATTTCTAGGAATTTTTCCATTTCTTCTAGGTTCTCCATTTTATTGGCATATAGTTGTTTGTAGGAATCTCTTAGGATCCTTTGTATTTCTGTTGTATTGGTTGTAATTTCACCATTTTCATTTATGATTTTATTGATTTCAGCCCTCTTTTTTTCTTGATGAGTCTGGCTAAAGGTTTATCAATTTTATTTATCTTTTCAAAGAACCAGCTCTTAATTTCACTGATCTTTTCTATTGTTTTTTATGTTTCTATTTCATTTTTTCCTGCTCTGACCTTTATGGTTTCTTTCCTTCTACTAACTTTGGGTTTTGTTTGTCCTTCTCTTTTTAGTTCCTTTAGGTATAAGCCTAGACTGTTTATTTCAGATTTTTCTTGTTTCCTAACATAAGCTTGTATCATTATAAATTTCCTTCTTAGACTTGCTTTTGCTGCATCCCGTAGATTTTTGTTTCAGATTATTTTGTTTTCATTTTCATTTGTCTCAAGGTATTTTTAAATTTCTTTTTTGACTTGTTCAGTAACAAATTGGTTGTTTTGTAGCATATTATTTATCCTCCACGTGTTTGGGTTTTTTTGCAGTTTTTTTTTTTTTCTTGTAGTTGATTTCTAGTCTCATAGCATTGTGGTCAGAAAAGATGCTTGATGTGATTTCAATCTTCTTAAATTTACCATGGCTTTGTGTGTGTGTGTGTATGGCCTAGCACATGATCAATCCTAGAGAATGTTCCATGTGCACTTGAAAAGAATGTGCTGCTTCTGGATGAAATATTCAATATACATCTATTAAGTTCTTCTAGTCTAATGTGTCTTTTATGGTCAGTGTTTCCTTATTGATTTTATGTCTTGATGATCTGCTCATTGATATAAGTAGGGTGTTAGAGTCCCCTACTATTATTTAGTGTCAGTTTCTCCTTTTATGTCTGTTCATATTTTCTTTATGTATTTAGGTGGTCCTATATTGGGCACATATATATTTATGACGGTTATATCTTCTTGGATTGATCCCTTCATTATTATGTAATATCCTTCTTTGTCCCCTGTAACAGTCTTTGTTTTAAAGTCTATTTTGTTTGATATAAGTATTTCTACCCTGGCTTTCTTTTGATTTCTAGTTGAATGGCATACGTTTTTCCATTCCCTCACTTTCAGTCTGTGTGTGTCTTTAGATCTGAAGTGAGTGTCTTGTAGGCAGCATATATATGGATCTTGCTTGTGTATCCATTCAGCCACTCTGTGTCTTTTGATTGGAGCACTTAGTCCATTTACATCTAAAGTAATTATTGATATTTATGTACTTATTGCCATTTTGTTAATTGTTTTTAGGTTGTTTTTGTAGGTCTTTTTTTCCCTTTCTTCATCTTTTACTCTCTTCCTTTTTGATTTGATGACTATCTTTAGTGTTATGTTTGAATTCCTTTCTTTCTTTTGTGTGTGTTATCTATTATAGAGTTTTGGTTTGTGGTTACCTTGAGGTTTATATATAGAAATATATCTATATCTATATATGGATATAGATATGATTATATTTTACATCTAATTGTTTTGTGTATCCCTTAACTGCTTATTGTGGATAGAGATGATTTTACTACTTTTGTCTTTTTACCTTCCTTTTAGCTTTGTACATGCTTGATTTACTACCTTTACTGTATATTTGCCTTTACTGATGAGTTTCTTCCCTTCATAATTTTCATGTTTCTAGTTGTGGTCTTTTCTTTTTCACCTAGAGAAGTCCCTTTAATATTTCTCATAAAGCTGGCTTGGTGGTGCTGAACTCTTAGTTTACTTGTCTGTAAAACTTTCGATCTCTCCATCAAATCTGAATGAGAGCCTTGCCAGGTAGAGTATTCTTGGTTGTAGGTTTTTCCCTTTTATCACTCTAAATGTATTGTGCCATTCCCTTCTGGCCTGCAGAGTTTCTGCTGAAAAGTCGGTTTATGGTCTTATGGGGGTTCTCTTGTATATTACTTGTTTCTTTTCTCTTAATGCTTTTAATATTCTCTCTTTATCTTTAATTTTTGCCAATTTACTTACAGCCTGTCTTGGTGTATTCCTCTTTGGGTTAATCCTGTTTGGGATTCTTTGTGCTTTCTGGACTTGGATGTTTCTTTTTCCAGGTTAGGGAAGTTTTCAGCTATTATGTCTTCAAATATGTTCTCTGCTCCTTTCTCTCTTCCTTCTCCTTCTGGAACCCTATAATGCAAATGTTAATATGCTTTATATTGTCCCAGAGCTCTCTTAAACTGTTCTCATTTCTTTTTATTCTTTTTTCTCTTCAGTGGCAGTGATTTCCACTACTCTGGATGGAAATCTCACTGATCTGTTCTTCTGTATCATTTGGTCTACTGTTGATTCCTTCTAGTGTATTTTTCATTTCAGTTATTGTATTCTTCATCTCTGGTTTTTCTTTACATTTCCTAACTCTTTGTAAAAAAATAAAAACTTCTAACTTCTTGCTCTGTTCATCCATTCTTCTCCCAAGGTTTTGATCATGATCATTACCTTGAAATCTCCCTTGGGTAGATTGGCTATCTCTACTTCACTTAGTTCTTTGGCGGGGGGGGGGGTTGTTTATCTTGTTCCTTCATTTGGAACATGTTCCTCTGTCACATCATTTTGCCTAATTTGCTGTTTTTATTTCTTTGTGCCTGGTTTCCTGACCTTGGAGAAGTGACCCTTTGTAGGAGACATCTTATGTGTCCCCACAGCACACTCCCCTCGGTCACTAGAGCTATATGTTCTAGGCATGGCCCCAATGTGGACTGCTTGGGTCCTTCTGTTGTGGTGAGCGGACTACTGTGGGTGGTTTAGTAGGCTAGATGGGCCTCTGCTCAAGTTGGTTTGTTGCCAGGCCTTGCATTATGCAGAGTCTGCTAGCTGATGCTTGGCAGGGCTGGGTCATGATGCAGTTCACTGCAGAACCCCAGTGGGCCTCAGGGATAGTGCTGGCTCACTGGTGGGTGGAGTTGGGGTCCAAGAGATCCTGGTGATGGTGTCCACCCACCAGTGCGTGAAACCAGGTCCTGACTCTAGTACTGGCCCACTGGCAGGCAAAGCCAGGACCTGGTGTCTGGCTGCAGGGCCCATGGGTCCCAGAGCTGGTGTTGGACCAATGGTGATTGTGGCCAGTTCCTGACAGAGCTGGCTGCAAGTTCAAGATATTCCAAAGCCTGGTGGTAGGCAGGGTGAGGGCCCAGCCAGTCCCAGGGCTGTTGCTGTTCTGCTGATGGATGGGATGAGTTTGCAGGCTGTGGGCCTGTGGTTTTCCTGGGGCTGATATCCACCTACTGGTGAGTGAGGATGGTCCTGATGTTATGGCAGGTTCACTGGTGGGAGGACTGGCAATTCTAGACCTGGTGCCTGCCACTTTTGGGTGGATCTTGGTCCAGGGGTCTCTGGCTTCAGGGCCCTGGGGTCCCTGATCTAGTGCCTGAGCACTGGTGGGTAGGACCTGGTCCTGGACTCTCTGATGGGCAAGGTTTTTTCTGCTTGGCTGTGGGCTCAGGGGATCTTAAGGCAGCCTGTCGGCTGATGGGTGGATCTGTGTCCTTGCGCAGTAAGTTGCTTGGCCTGAGGCATTCCAATACTGATGTCTAAGGGCTGGTGAGTGTGGGTGGGGCTGTGTCCTGAGGTTAATACACTAGAGGGAAGATTCCAAAATGGTGCTTGCCAGCACCAGAGCTCCCCACAATGGCTTCCACCAGTGTCTTTGTCCCCACAATGAGCTCCAATTGCTTCCTGCATCTCTGGGAGAATCTAAAAGCTCAGTAGGTATGTTGGGCCCTTTCAAATTACTGCTTCTATCCTGGGTCTCAGAGCATGTGAGATTTTGTGTGTGCCCTTTAAGGGTGGAATCTCTATTTCTCGCAGCCCTCTGGCCTTCAAAAATTAAGCCATGCTGGCCTTCAAAGCCAAATGTTCTGGTTCTTGTCTTCCCAGTGCAGGACCCCCAGGCTGGGGAGTTCATTGTGGACCCCAAACCCTTGCTCCTTGGGGAGAACTTCTGTAATTGCAATTATTCTCCTGTTTGGGGGTTGCCCACCTGGGGGTATGGGTCTGACTGTACTGCAATTCTGCCCCTCTTACCTGTCTTATTGTGGTATTTTATTTATATCTTTAGTTGTACATGATCTCTTCTGGTAGGGTCTTGTCTTTTTCATTGATAAGTATTCTGTAAATGGTAATTTTCGTGTGCCCATGAGACGAGGTGAGCTCAGCTCTTTCTACTCCACCATTTTGACTAATGCAATGGATGTGCCTATACTCTCTCCTTATATGATCTCATCTAGTCATATAGTTTTTAATACTGTCTGTATTCTGATGATACCCAATTTGTATTTCTAGACCTTATCTTTTTCTGGAACTATATTTTATATCCAAATGTTTGGTTCACCCTTGGCAGTCTGAAAGGTATCTCACATGTAACATGTCTAAAACCAAGCTCTTAATTCCCTCATTGTAAAATTTTGTTCTCTCTAGCCTTTCTCTTATCAATAAATAGCTATTCACCTTTTCCATTTACTTAGAACAAAAATTTTGGAACCATCTGAACTTCTCCCTTTACTCATCTTCATTTCACCATTAAAGCCTGCAATCTCTACCTTAATATAGTATCCAGAATTCAATTTCTTCTCACTACTTACAGTATAAAAACCTCATCCCAGACAGCCTTTATAACTCACATGAAATCTTGCAATTTTAATGTTTCCATATTTCCTTTCTTCTCGAAGTATTTTCCACCATTGATACTGAAAAACTTTTGGAAATATAAGTTAAATCATGTCATCCCTATTCTTTAAACCCTCCCATGGCTTTCCTTCTAATTAATAATAAAACATAACGTTCCTACTTTGACTTATCAGTCCCTACATAATTTTTCTCATTGTTAACTATATGCCTTCATCTTCTAATATCCTCCATTTTGCTAATATTTCTCCAGCTAAAGTTCTTTTCTTACTATTCAAACTGTTATGCATGTTCCATATAAGTACTTTTTCATGTAATTGCTTTCTTTCCTATAATACCTTTCTCACAGATATGCACAGGACTTAATTCTTCAGAAAATGCCATCAGTACTCTCCAAACATAAAATAGAGTTCTTCTCTAAAAACCTCTTCAAAAATATCAACAACACTCTTCACTTTCTAGTTCCTTACTGTGATATATTTTCCTTAATAGAACTAAAACTATCTCATATATATTATATATAATTGCTTATGTTTTATTGCCTTTCTTCTCTCACTAGAGTATAAGGTCCAAGAAAATATTTTTTCTTTTCTGTTTCTTGGTTTTATGTATCCCCAGTTTCTACAGCAATACATAATTGAGTCAATCTCTCTCTTTCTCTTTTTCTCTCTCTCCCCTCCCACCCCCTCTCTCCCTCCTTCTTCCTTTGTTCCTCCCTCTCTCTCTCTTTCTCCACATATCATGAGCTTCAGAGTTAGGTCTCTTGGAGTTTAATACTCATTTTCTGACATAGTTATTTTGGGATTTTTAATATTCTATGCTATTTTTCATACAACCTGAATATACTGAAATATATATTTCATAAACTTTTACATATTATATGATCATCTTTGTAATTTTAGTATTAAAATTATTTTGCTTAATCTTGATAAAAATAAATGATCATTTGCAAATTTAACATTTCTAGTAGTTCATATATTTTTAGTGATATGATTTTTATGCATTAAATTCATGATGGTTATATATTCACTGATGATTATAACTTTTATTACCATAAAATGACAATATTTATTCCATTTAATGATTTTCCACTTAATTCTATTTTACCTGGTATTAATATTAGCATTCATTATTTTTGCCTTCACTAGTATATTTAATATATTCAACACATAATGCCATATCCATGAATTAAAGTTGATGCTAACTCATAAAATAATGGTTATTGCAGAAAAAAATTGTTGTCATTATGAAACTTAAACTCAATGAAAAATTCCCGCTATCCATTTACTTTTCTTTATGTACCTAATAAAAAATTTAAAGCTTATTTTTGAAAAAGTCAATACATGAACATATTAAAAGAGTTCAAAAATTTCAAGTTTGACTTATGTTTCTTAGAGGAACCAATTTTACCTGTTTTGTATGTATGTATTCTTGTAAACATAATCTATAATTATACAAGTACTTACATATACTTATTCCTTTGTTCATTTTACCCAAACAGTAGCATCTTGCTTTCTTTTCCCTACTTAATACCTTGGTAGTCATTCTACATATAAGCTGCCATCTTTTTATAACAGTTTATGTTAAGTTGATTATTTAAGTTTGGATGCATTACAAAGCTCTACATTTTCCTCACCCTCCCCAAAATTTTATATTTTTGATGTCACAATTTTTATCTCTATATTTTGTGTATCCATTAAGAAATTATTATAGAGTTATTTTTATTACTTTTATCTTTTAACCTTCATACAAGCTTTGTAAGTGATTTACCTACCACCTTTACAACATTAAATCATTCTGATTTTTACCAAATATTTACCTTTACAAGTGAGATTTACACTTTCATATGTTTTCCTGCTACTAATTAATGCCCTTTTATTTCAGCTTAAAGAAGTCCTTTTAACATTTCTTGTAAGGCCAGTCTAGTGCTAATAAACTCCACTAGCTTTTGCTTGTCTGGAAAACTCTTTCTCTCTCCTTCAACTCTGAAGGACAACTTTTACACTAGAGTATTCTTGTTTGGTAGTTCTTTCCTTCAGCACTTTGATGCTTTCTTTTTAAGAGCTGACTAGTATTTTATTGCATAGATGTACCAAATCAACCAATCCTCAACTCATGGACAGTCATGTGTCCAGTCTTTTGCAATTATAAACTACTACTGTGGATGGCCTGGTAGGCTTAGTGGGCCTCTGGTCAAGTTGGTTGGTTGCCAGGCCCTGTCTTGTGCAGAGAATACCAGCTGCTGCTTGGCAGGGCTGGGTCATGAAGCAGTTCACTGCAGAACCTCAGGGGGCCTTGGGGATAGTGCCAGCTCACTGGTGGGTGGAGTTGGGGTCCAGGAGATCCTGGGGATGATGTCCACCCACCAGTGGATGAAGCCAGGTCCTGGGACTGAACATCTTTTAATATGCTCATTTTCCATTTGCATATCTTCTTTGTGAAGTGTCTGTTCAAATCCTTTGCCTATTTTAAAATTGGGTTCTTTCTTATATTACTATTAAGTTTTAAGAGTTCTCTGCATATTTGGGATACAAGTCCTTTATCAGATATGCATTTTGCATTTTGCAAAGACTTTTCCCTTGTATTTTCACTCCCTTAACAGTGTCTTTCACAGAGCCGAGGTCTTTGATCTTAATAAATTTCAACTTAATTTTGTCTTTAATGGATCATGTTTTGGTGTATCTAAAAACTCACTGCCAAACACAAGTCAATAGATTTTCCCCTATGTTATCTTCTAGAAGTTTTGTACTTTTGCATTTTACATATGATCCATTTAGAGGTAATTTTTGTGAAATATGTGAGGTCTGTGTCTAGATTCCTTTTTTTTTTCCTTCATATGGATGTCTAGTTGTTCCAACACTATTTGTTGAAAAGACTATCCTTTTCAATTGAATTGCCTTTGATCTTTTGTCAAAGATCAGTTGACAAAATTGTATGAATCTATTTCTGGGCTTTCTATTCTGTTCCACTGATCTATGTGTCTATTCTTTCCCTAATATATGCTGTCTTTGTTACTGCAGCTTTGAGGTTGGGTTGTATCATTCCAACTTCTTTGGTACTGTGTTGGCTATTTTGGGTCTTTTGCCTTTCCATGTAAACTTTAGAACCAATTTTTTGATATCTATATATAAACTTGCTGAAATTTTAATTGGGATTACATTGAATCTATAGATCAAGTTGGGTTGGGTAGAATTGACATATAATGATATTGTCCTCCAATCCATGAATTCATAATATCCTTCCACTTATATCTTGCTAGATTTCCTTAATCAAAGTTTAGTAGTTTTCTATATATAGATCCTATACATATTTTAGATTCATACATAAGTATTATTTTTTGTAAATGGTATTGTTTTTAATTTCAAATTTCAATTATACATTGATGGTATTTATTAAAGCAATTGACTCATATATTAACCTTGTATATTGTAATTTTGCAGTAATCACTTATTATAGTTCTTTTTTTTTAACTCTGAGATTTTCTACATGAACAATTATGTTATCTGTGAACAAAGTCAGTTTTATTTCTTCCTTCCCAATCTGTTTAACATTTATTTCCTTTTCTTATTGTATTAGCTATTACCTCTAGTACAATGTTGAAAAGAGTAGTGGTGGATATCTGTGCCTTAGCAGGAAAGATTCTACTTTCTAAACATTAAGTATGATGCTAGCTGTAGGGTTTTTATAAATGTTCTTTATCAAGTTGAGGAAGTTCCCCCTTTATTCCTAGTTTTAGAGGGTTTTTTTTTTTTTGAAGCATAGTTGATTTATAATATTGTGCTAGTTTCAGATGTAAGCAAAGTGATTCAGTTATATATGTATATATATTTTTCAGATTATTTTCCATTATAAGTTATTATAAGATATTGAATATAATTCCCTGTGTTATACAGTAAATCCTTGTTGCTTATCTATGTTATGTATGGTACTTTTTATCTGTTTATTTCATACACCTAATTTATCATACCTCACCTCCCCTTTGTTAACCATGTTTGTTTTCTATGTCTGTATGTTTCTATTTTGTATATAGATTCTTTTGTGTTATTTTTTAAATTCCATATATAACTGATATTATATTTGTCTTTCTGTCTGACTACTTCACTTAGTATAATATTCTCTAAGTCCATCCATGTTGCTGTATATGGCAATATTTCATTCTTTATCATGGCTGAGTAATATTCCACTATATATATATATATATATTTTTTTTTTTTTTTCACACACACACACACACACACACACACCCCCCACATCTTGTTAAGCCAGTCTTCTGTTGATGGGCACTTGGGTTGCTGCCATGTCTTGGCTATTGTAAATAGTGCTGCTATGAACATTACAGTGTATATATCTTTTTGAATTAGAGTTTTTGTCTTTTCTGGATATATACCCAGGACTGGGATTGCTGGATCATATGGTGGCTCTATTTTTAGTTTTATAAGGAACTTCCATACTGTTCTCCATAGTGGCAGCACCAATTTACATTCCCACCAACAGTATAGAAGGGTCCCCTTTTCTCCACACACTCTCTAGCATTTATTATTTGTAGGCTTTTTGATGATAACCATACTGATTAGTGTGAGGTGCTACCTCATTGTGGTTTTTATTTGCAATTCTCTAATAATTAGCTATGTTGAACATCTATTCATGTGCCTGTTGACCATCTGTATGTCTTCTTTGAGAAAATGTCTATTTAGGTCTTCTGCCCATTTTTTGATTGGGTTTTTGTTTTTTCAGTATTGTTGTATGAGCTGTTTGTATATTTTGGATATTAACCCCTTTTCAGTTGCATCATTTGCAAATATTTTCTCCCATTCCGTAGGTTTTTTCATTTTGTTGATGGTTTCTTTTGCTGTGAAAAAGCATTTAAGTTTGAAAGGTCCCATTTGTTTATTTTTTCTCTTATTTATTTTGCTTTGGGAGACTAATCTAAGAAAATATTGCTAAGATTTATGTCCAAGAAAGTTATGCCTATGTTCTCTTCTAGGAGTTTTATAGTCTCATGTCTTATATTTAGGTCTTTAAACCATTTTGAGTTTATTTTTATATGTGGTGTGTGGGAGTTCTAATTTCATTGATTTACATGTAGCTGCCCAGCTTGCCCAACATCACTTTTGAAGAGATTGTATTTTCTCCATTGAACATTCTTGCCTCGTTTATCATAGATTAATTGACCATAGTTGTATGGGAATATTTCTGGGCTGTCTGTATGTTCCATTAATTTATATGTCTGTTTTTGTGCCAGTACCATGCTGTTTTGATTACTGTGGCTTTGTAGTATGGTCTGAAGTCTGGGAGGGTTATGCGTCCCGCTTTGTTCTTTTTCCTCAGGATTGCTTTGAAATTCTAGGCCTTCTGCAGTTGTATACAAATTTGAGGATTATTCTAATTCTGTGAAAAATGTGACAGATATTTTGATAGGAATTGCAATAAATCTGTAGTTTGCTTTGGGTAGTATGGCCATTTTAACAATATTAATTCTTCCAGTCCAAAAGCATGGGGTATCTTTTATTTCTTTGAATCATCTTCAATTTCCTTTTTCTATGTTTTATAGTTTTCAGTGTATGGACCTTTGACCTCCTTGGTTAAGTTTATTCCCAGGGGTTTCTTTTCTTTTCTTTTACTTTCTGTTTCTGGTATTTCATTATTAGTGTAAGGAAATGCAACAGATTTATGAATATTAATCCTGTATCCTTCTACCTTGCTAAATTCATTCATTAGTTCTAATAGTTTTTGTGTGGAGACTTTAGGATTTTCTATGTAAATTATCATGTCATCTGCAAACAATGATAGTTTCATCTCTTCCCTTCCAAACTGGATACTTTTTATTTGTTTTTCTTGTCTGATTTCTGTGGTTAGGACTACCAATACTATGTTGAATAGAAATGGTAAGAATTCACACCCTTGTCTTGCTCCTGAATTTAATGGGAAGGCTTCCAGCTTTCCACTGTTAGGTATTATGTGGCTGTTGGTTTGTTGTAAATGGCTTTTATTATGTTGAGATATCTTCCCTCTATACTCACTTTGGTGAGAGTTTTTATCACAAAGGATGTTGAATTTTTAAAAATGCTTCTTCTTCATCAATTGAGATAATCATGTGTTTTTTGTCTTTCCTTTTGTTAATATGGTTTATCACATTGATTTTTGTATGTTAAACCATCCTTGTGACACTGGAATGAATCAAACTTTATCATGGTGTATGATTTTTATGTATTGTTGGATTCAGTTTGATAATATTTTGTTGAAGATTTTTGCATCTATATGCATCAAAGATACTGGCCTGGATTTTTCTTTTTTGTAGTGTCTTTGACTGGTTTTGGTATTAGGGTGATGGTGGTTTCATAGAATGCATTTCAGCATGTTCTCTCCTTTTCCATTCTTATTTTTTGTTTGGTAGAATTCCCCAGTGAAGCCATCTGGTCCTGGACTTTTGTTTGGAGGGATTTATTTTGTTTTGTTTTGGTTGTTGTTGTTGTTGCTTTAATTACACATTCTATTTCACTTCTGTTGATTGGACTGTTCAAATTACCTGATTTTTCTTCACTCAGTTTTGGCAGGCTATATGTTTCTGGAAACATGTCCATTTCATCTAGGTTGTCCAATTTGTTGACATAGAACTGTTAATAGTATTCTCATGTGATTTTTTTGTATTTCTGTGGTATAGATTGTTGTTATTTCTTCTCTTTCATTTCTTATTTTATTAGGGACCTCTCTTTTCTTCTTGGTGAGTCTGGCTACAGGTTTGTTGATTTTGCTTATTTTTTCAAAACCCAGATCTTGGTTTTATTGATCTTTTCTACTGTAATTTTAAGCTGTATTTTATTTACTTCCTCCCTTTATTATTTCATTCTTTATTATTTCATTCTTTCTGCCAACTTTAGATTTTGTTTGTTTTTTTCTAATTCTTTTAGGTTGTAGGTTAGGTTGTTTGAGATTTTTCTTGTTTCTTAAGGAAGGCCTGTATCACTATGAACTTCCCTCATTGAACTGCTTTTGCTGCATCTCAAAGATTTTGTAATCTTGCCTTTTTCTTTTTCATTTGTTTCAAAGTATAATATTTTCTGATTTCTTTTATTTTTTCATTGACCATTGGTTTTGGGGTAGCATTGTTGTTTAGTCTCCATGTGTTTGTTTTTTCCACATTTTTTTCTATCTGTGGTTGATTTCTAGTTTTGTACCATTGTGGTCTGGATAGTTGCTTGAAAAAATTTCTATCTTCTTAAATTTGTTGAGGCTTGTTTTGTGTCCTCGTATATGGTCTATCCTAGAGTACATTCCATATACTCTTGAAGAGAATGTGTATACTTTTTTTTTTTAAATATAGTGTCGTGTAGATTTCGATTAAGTCCAGCTGGTCAGCTGGGTCACTTAGGACTTCTGCTGTCTTATTGATTTTTTGCCTGGATGATCTGTCCATTGATGTTTGTGGGGTCTTAAAGTCTCCTACTATTATCTTATTATTGTCAATTTCTCCCTTTATGACTGTTAGTACTTGTTTTATATATCTAGGTGTTCCTATATTGAATAGACATACATTAATAAGCGTAATATCCTCTTCTTGTATTGATCTCTTTATCTTTATATAATGTTTTTATTAATGGATTTTGTTTTAAAGTCTATTTTGACTGATATGAATATTCCTACCCCACTTTCTTGTCATTTCCATTTGCATAAAGTATCTTTTCTCATCCCCTCAGTTTCAGTCTGTGTCTTTCACTCTGAAATGAGTCTCTTGTAGACAGCATGTTGTAGATTTTTAAAAAATTATTTCCTTGCTTTTTATTTTTTAAAATTATTATTATTATTTATTTATTTCTTGGCTGCGTGGCATGTGAGATCTTAGTTCCCCGACCACATATTGAAGCCATGTCCCCTGCATTGGAAGCAAGAAGTCTTAACCACTGGACTGCCAGGGAAGTCCCAGTTATTTTTTTTTAATCCAATCTGTAACTCTATGTCTTTTGATGGGAACGTTTTAGTCCATTTAAAGTAATTATTGATAGGTATGTACTTATTGCCATTCTATTTCTTGTCCTCCAGTTGTTTTTACAGTTCTTTGTTTATTTTTTTATTGTTGTTTTTCCTTTTGTCCTTTGATGATTTTCTTTTGTAGTATGCTTGAGTTACTTTCTGTTTGGTTTTTGGAATCTATTACATGTTTTTGATTTGTGGTTACCATGGAGTTCAAGTATGTTGACCCATAACTATATCTACTTACTTTAAACTAACAGTCATTCAAGTTAAAACACGTTCTATAAGATTTACTTTGGGGAGTTCCCTGGTGGTCCAGTGGTTAAGACTCTATTCTTCCACTGCAGGGGGCGTGGGTTCAATCCTTGGTTGGGGAAATAGGATCCTGCATGCCATGCTGCACGGCCAAAAAATAAAATAAATAAAAAGAAAGATCTACTTTTTTATACATCCCTCCCTCACATTTTATGATTTTGACGTCCTATTTTACTTCTTCATGCTTATCCTTTTACTGTTAATTATAGTTATAATCACTTTTACGATTGTTTTTATTATTTTTAAATCTCAGTACTGGTTTATTTAAATGATCTTCAACCCCTTTACATATTTACCTTTCCTATTGTGATTTTCCCTTCCTTTAGATTCTTCTTTTCTATTTACAGAAGACCCTTCAATATTTCTTTTAGAGTAGGTTTACTATTGCTGAATTCTTTTAGTTTTTGCTCCTCTGAGAAATTTCTTTATCTCTTCCTATCCTAAATGACATTTTTGCTGGGTAGAGTATCCTAAACTGCAGTTTTTTTTCCCTTTTAGGACTTTTAATATATCATGCCACTCCCTTCTGGTCTGCAAAGTTTCTGCAGAGAAATCAGCTGATAGCCTTATGGAGGTTTCCTGGTAACTAACTCTTTGCTTTTCTCTTGCTTCCTCTAGAATCCTATCTTTGTCTTTAAATTTGCCACTTTAATTATGACATATCTTGGTGTGGGTCTGTTTGGGTTCACCTTGTTTTGGACCCTCTGTGTTTCCTGTACCTGGATATCTGTTTCCTTTAAGTTTGGGAAGTTTTCAACCATAATTTCTTCAAATACATTTTGATCCCCTTGTTTCTCTCTTCTTCTGGAACACATATTATGTGTAAGTTGGCATGCTTTATATTATCTTGTAGATATCATATGTTGCTTTCATTTCTTTTTTATTTGTCTTTCTATCTGCTTTGCTGATTGGGTATTTTCCATTAGTCTATCTTCCAGATCACTTTTTCATTTTTCTGTCATTTAGTCTGCTATTCATTTCTTCTACATTGGTTTTTATCTTGTCAATTGAATTGTCTATTTTTTATTTGTTCATCTTTAGTTTCTAGTTCCTTGTTACAGTGATCTACATTTCTATCAATAATCTTTCTTAATTCCTTTAGCATTTTTATTTTCTTCTTTTTGAACTTGGGATCTATTAGACTGGTGAGGTCTCTTGTTCTTTTAATTGAGAATAATTCCTCTGCTTTTTCATGTTGCTTAACTTACTGTCTCTATGAATTTAGGAGAAACAGTTATCTACTGTGGTTGAAGAGGTGTTTTTAGGTTGGAGCCTCCCTTTGTAGACTCTGTGTGTTCAGTATTTTTGGTGTGAAGGCTGGTTTTGTTATGGGTGTCAGCCATGTCTTTCCTTAGAGTGTGCTGGCTTTTATCCCCTTGGTACGGGGTGTGATTGATGTTATTGTATCTAGATCCTGTGCTAAATGTGAGGTGGAGCTTATTTTTTGCTCCATGGGTGTCACTGCCCTGTCAGGGGTGGGGTCTGATCCCCATTTGCTGGAGTAGAAGGCCCAGAGGGTCAGGTTGGTTAAGGTTCCATTGCCCTTGAGTATGTGCCCTGCCCAATGGAGATTACTGAAGCAAGTGAGGCCAATGTGGTTACAGTGAAACTAAGCACCACCTGTGTATGCATCCCACATCCCATTCAGAAGCAGCCCAAGGTAACATACCTTTCTCTTTTGTATTCATCCCAGATCTAGTGAAAGGCTATGATGTGGAGTAGGCTGGGGTTGGGGGTCAAGGCATTGTTGATATAGGAGTTTAGGTGGCTATGCTATTGCCTGAGATCTGTGCAGCCTCTGTGGCAGACTTCTCTCATACCTGCCTGCCCCAGATCTAGGGCTAAGCTGTGGTGTGGAGTGGACAGAGCCAGGGCACTCTCCCTGGGAAGTGAATCACAGCATACTCTCACCCAGGGCCTGTCTTCTGGAGATTCAGTGCTTAGCCACTGTGCATTTTTAGTGCTGGCTCCATCCAGATCACATTCCAGGCCCTCCAGTCTATCTCTGTGTAAATAGACTGAGTTCTCTCCCAGGGTCTATCTAGCCAAGATTCAGTGCTTAGCCACTGCACTTTCCTGTGGTGCCCCCTGGTGTGTGCACTGATAATGTCCACCCAGCTAGACCCACCACCCACGTGTGTGCACTGACAATGGTCTCCATGGCTCTGCCCCGATCACAACTCGGTGCCCTGGTCTGTCTCTGCACAGTTAGAACAAATCTTTGCCCTGATTTCATGACAGGCTATGGTGTGGAGTGAGTTTGCCCCTTCAGATTAGGAAGCATGTTGAGATGGCAGCCGCCAGTGCAAGGCTTTCTTTGCCGGAATTGTCAGCAAGCCAGCACATATGCACTCCTTGAAAGTAGAGTCTAGGCTTCTCCAGCCATTCTTTCTCAGTTGATTTTCCAGCAGGCGAGGATGCTTGTCTCGTCCATGCAGGACACCAGGACTGGGATGCTCAGATTGTGAGTCAACCAGCTCTCTCTCCAGAGGGAGGGTCTGCCTGTGTAGACTTTCTCTTCCTCACAGATCCCTCCCTGGGGTGCTGGTTCCTACTCAATGCCTTTTCCCCCTCATCCTACCCAGTTATGTGGAGATCTTTCTTGCAGCTTCAGTTGTATAGGAGATGTTCTGCCAGTTTCCAGTTAGTTTTCTGTGAGAATTGTTCCAGGTGTAGATATATTTTTGATGTGTTTGTGGGGGACATGAACTCCACATCCTCCTACTACACCATCTTCATTTTTTTTTTTAAACTTATTTTTGGCTGTGTCAGGTCTTACTTGTGGCATGCATGCTCTTCATTGTGGTGCACAGGCTCCTCATTGCAGTGCGCAGGCTTCTATCTGGTTGTGGCATGCAGGTTTTCTCTTCTCTAGTTGTGGCGTGCAGGCTCCAGGGCACGTGGCCTCTGTAGTTGTGGTGCACGGATTCCAGACATGTGGGCTCTGTAGTTTGCAGCACACAGGCTCTAGTTGAGGTGCATAAGCTCAGTAGTTGTGGTGCGTGGGCTTAGTTGCCATGTGGAATATGGGATCTTAGTTCCTGACCAGGGATCGAACCCACGTCCTCTGCATTGTAAGGTGGATTCTTTGCCACTGGACCACCAGGGAAGCCCTGAACACCACCATCTTGATCCTCCTCTCCTCCATTTTCTTTGTTTTTAAACATTTTATTTTATTTTATTATTATTTTTTAACATCTTTATTGGAGTATAAGTGTTTTACAATGGTGTGTTAGTTTCTGCTTTACAACAAAGT
>NC_041217.1:90874651-90875064 GCF_002837175.3 Physeter macrocephalus | reverse complement strand
GTGTGGGTTTATCTCTGGGCTTTCTATCCTGTTCCATTGATCTATATTTCTGTTCTTGTGCCAGTACCATACTGTCTTGATTACTGTAGCTTTCTAGTACAGTCTGAAGTCAGGTAGCCTGATTCCTCCAGCTCCATTGTTCGTTCTCAAGATTGCTTTGGCTATTCGGGATCTTTTGTGTTTCCATACAAATTCTGAAATTTTTTGTTCTAGTTCTGTAAAAAATGCCAGTGGTAGTTTGATAGGGATTGCATTGAGTCTGTAGATTGCTTTGGGTAGTAGAGTCATTTTCATAATGTTGATTCTTCCAATCCGAGAACATGGTATATTTCTCCACCTATTTGTATCATCTTTAATTTCTTTCATCAGTGTCTTATAGTTTTCTGCATACAAGTCTTTTGTCTCCTTAGGTA
>NC_041217.1:90853767-90873609 GCF_002837175.3 Physeter macrocephalus | reverse complement strand
GCTATATCCCATAGGTTTTGGGTCGTCATGTCTCCATTGTCATTTGTTTCTAAGTATTTTTTGATTTCCTCTTTGATTTCCTCAGTGATCACTTCATTATTAAGTAGTGTATTGTTTAACCCCCATGTGTTAAACATTTTATTTTATATTGCAGTAGAGTTGATTAACAATGTTGTTAGTTTCAGGTGTACAGCAAAGTAATTATACATATACATGTGTCTATTCTTTTTCAAATTCTTTCCCATTTAGGTTGTTACATAATGTTGAGCAGAGTTCCTTGTGCTATACAGTAGCTCCTTGTTGCTTATCCATTTTAAATATAACAGTGTGTACATGTCAATTCCAAACTTCCTAACTGACCCTCCCCCACCCCCACCCTTTTCCTCTGGTAATCATAAGTTTGTTCTCTAAGTCTGTGAGCCTGTTTCTGTTTTGTAAATAACTTCATTTGTATCATTTTTTTTAAGATTCCACATATAAATGGTATCATATTTCTCTTTCTCTGTCTGACATACTTCACTCAGTATGACAATCTCTAGGTCCGCCCATGTTGCTGCAAATGGCATTATTTCCTTCATTTTAATGGCCAAGTAATATTCCATTGTACAAATGTACCACATCACCACATCATCTTAATCCATTCCTCAGTCAATGGACATTTAGTTGCTACATTGCTACATTGTCTTGGCTATTGTAAACAGTGCTGCAATGAATATTGGGGTGCATGTACCTTTTCAAATTATGGTTTTCTCCAGGTACATGCCCAGGAGTGGGATTGCTGGATCATATGGTAGTTCTATTTTTAGTTTTTAAGGAACTTCCATAGTGTTCTCCACAGTGGCTGGACCAATTTACATTCCCACCAACAGTGTAGGAGGGTTCCCTTTTCTCCATACCCTCTCCAGCATTTATTGTTTGTAGATTTTCTGATGATGCCCATTCTAACTGCTGTGAGGTGATACCTCATTGTAGTTTTGATTTGCATTTCTCTAATAATTACTAATGTTTAGCATCTTTTCACATGCCTCTTGGCCATCTGTATGTCTTCTTTGGAGAAATGTCTATTTAGGTCTTCTGCCCATTTTTTGATTGGGTTGTTTGTTTTTTTTAATATTGAGCTGCATGAGCTGATTATATATTTTAGAGTTTAATCCTTTGTCCATTGATTTGTTTGCAAATATTTTCTCCCATTCTAAGGGTTGTCTGTTCATCTTGTTTATGGTTTCCTTTGCTGTGCAAAAGCTTTTAAGTTTCATAAGGTCCCATTTGTTTATTTTTGTTTTTATTTCCATTACTCTAGGAGGTGGGTCAAAAATGATCTTGCTATGATTTATGTCAAAGAGTGTTCTTCCCATGTTTTCCTATAAGAGTTTTATATTGTCTGGTCTTACATTTAGGTCTTTAATCTATTTCGAGTTTATTTTTGTGTATGGTGTTAGAGAGTGTTCTAATTTCATTCTTTTACATGTAACTGTCCAGTTTTCCAGCACCACTTATTGAACAGGCTGTCTTTTCTCCATTGTATATTCTTGCCTCCTTTATCAAAGATAAGGTGACTCACATGTGAGTGGGTTTACCTCTGGGCTTTCTATGCTGTTCCATTGATCTTTATTTCTGTTTTTGTGCCAGTACCATACTCTCTTGATTACTGTAGCTTTGTAGTATAGTCTGAAGTCCTCCAGCTCCGTTTTTTTCCCTCAAGATTCCTTTGACTATTTGGGGTCTTTTGTGTCTCCATACAAATATTAATATATTTTGTTCTAGTTCTGTAAAAAATGCCATTGGTAATTATTAGGGATTGCATTGAATCTGTAGACTGCTTTGGGTAGTATAGTCATTTTCACGGTATTGATTCTTCCAATGCAAGATCATGGTATATCTCTCCATCTGTTTCTGTCATCTTCGATTTCTTTCATCAGTATCTTCTAGCTTTCTGAGTACAGGATTTTTACCTCCCTAAGTAAGTTTTTCCCTAGGTATTTTATTCTTTTTGTTGCAATGATGAATGGACTTTTTTCCTTAATTTCTCCTTCTAATCATTCATTGTTAGTATATAGGAATGCAAGAGATTTCTGCTCATTAATTTTGCATCCTGTAACTTTATCAGATTCATTGATTTTCTCTAGTAGTTTTCTGGTGGCATCTTTAGGATTATATATGTATATTATCACGTCATCTGCAAACAGTGACAGTTTTACTCCTTCTTATCCAATTTGTATTCCTTTTATTTCTTCTTCTTCTCCAACTGCATGGCTAGGACTTCCAAAACTGTGTTGAATAATAGTGGCAAGAGTGGGCACCCTTGTTTTGTCCCTGATCTTGGAGAAAATGCTTTCAGTTTTTCACCATTGAGAATGATGTTTGCTGTGGGTTTGTCATATATGGTCTTTATGATGTTGAGGTAGGTTTCCTCTATACCTACTTTCTGGAGACTTTCTATCATAAATGGGTGTTGAATTTTGTGAAAAGTTTTTTTTGCATCTATTGAGATGATTATATGCTTTTTATACTTCAATTTCTTAATATGGTGTATCACATTGATTTGTATATGTTGAAGAATCCCTGCATTCCTCGGATAAATCCCACTTGATCATGAGGTATGATCCTTTTAATGTGTTGTTGGATTCTTTTTGCTAGTATTTTGTTGAGTATTTGCATCTATATTCATCAGTGATATTGGTCTGTAATTTTCTTTTTTTGTTGTATCTTTGTCTGGATTTGGTATCAGGGTTATGGTGGCCTGTAGAATGAGTTTGGGGGTGTTCCTTCCTCTTCAAATTTTTGGAAGAGTTTGGGAAGGATTGGTGTTAGGTTTTCTCTAAATGTTTGGTAGAATTCACCTGTGAAGCCATCTGGTCCTGGGCTTTTGTTTGTTGGAAGATTTTTAATCACAGTTTCAATTTCATTACTTGTGATTGGTCTGTTCATATTTTCTATTTCTTTCTGGTTCATTCTTGGAAGGTTATACCTTTCAAAGAATTTGTCCATTTATTCCAGGTTGTCCATTTTATTAGCATAGAGTTTCTTGTAGTTGTCTCTTATGATGCTTTGTATTTCTGCAGCGTCCGTTGTAATTTCTCCTTTTTCATTTCTAATATTATTGATTTGAGTCCTCTCCCTCTTTTTCTTGATAAGTCTTGCTAAAGATTTATCAATTTTGTTTATCTTCTCAAAGAACCAGCTTTTAGGGCTTCCCTGGTGGCGCAGTTGTTGAGAGTCTGCCTGCAAATGCAGGGGACACGGGTTTGTGCCCCGGTCTGGGAAGATCCCACATGCCACGGAGCAGCTGGGCCCGTGAGCCATGGCTGCTGAGCCTGCGCGCCCGGAGCCTGTGCTCCACAACGGGAGAGGCCACAACAGTGAGAGGCCTGCATACTGAAAAAAAAAAAAAAAAAAAAAAAAAAGAACCAGCTTTTAGTTTTATTGATCCTTGCTATTGTTTTCTTTGTTTCTATTTCATTTTTTCTTCTCTGATCTTTATGATTTCTTTCCTTCTACTAACTTTGGGGTTTTTTTGTTCTTCTTTCTCTAGTTCCTTTAGGTGTAAGGTTAGATTTTTTTTTTTGAGATTTATCTTGTTTCTTGAATTAGGATTGTATTGCTATAAACTTCCCTCTTAGAACTGCTTTTGCAGCATCCCATAAGTTTTGGATCATCGTGTTTTGTTGTCATTTGTTTCTAGGTATTTTTGATTTCCTCTTTGATTTCTTCAGTGATTCCTTGGTTATTTAGTAACATATTATTTAGGCTCCATGTGTTTGTGTTTTTTACGTTTTTTCCCTGTAACTGATTACTAATCTCATAGCATCATGGTTGGAAAATATGCTTGATATGATTTCAGTGTTCTTAAATTTACTGAGTCTCGATTTGTGACCCAAGATATGATCTATCCTGGAGAATGTTCCATGTGCACTTGAGAAGAAAGTGTACTCTGCTGTTTTCAGAAGGAATGTCCTGTAAATATCAATTAAATCTATCTGGTCTCTTGTGTCAGTTAAAGCTTGTGTTTCTTTATTAATTTTCTTTCTGGTTGATCTGTCCACTGGTGTAAGTGAGGTGTTAAAAGTCCTCCACTACTATTGTTTACTGTCAATTTCCTCTTTTATAGCTGTTAGCATTTGCCTTATGTATTGAGGTAATCCTATGTTGGGTGCATATATATTTATAATTGTTATATGTTCTTCTTGGACTGATCCCTTGATCATTATGTAGTGTCCTTCCTTGTCTTTTGTAACATTCTTTATTTTAAAGTCTCTTTTATCTGATATGAATATTGTTACTCCAGCTTTCTTTTGATTTCCATATGCATGGAATATGTTCTTCCATCCCCTCACTTTCAGTCTGTATGTGTCCCTACGTCTGAAGTGGGTGTCTTGTAGACAGCATATATATGGGTCTTGATTTGTATCCATTCAGCAAGCCTGTGTCTTTTGGTTGGAGCATTTAATCCTTTACATTTAAGGTGATTATCAATATGTATTTTCCTATTACCATTTTCTTTTGTAGGTCCTTTTCTTCTCTTGTGTTTCCCACTTAGAGAAGTTCCTTTAGCATTTTTTGTAGAGCTGGTTTGGTGGTGAATTCTCTTAGCTTTTGCTTGTCTGTAAAACTTTTGATTTCTCCATTGAATGTGAATGAGATCCTTGCCAGGTAGAGTAATCTTGGTTGTAGGTTCTTCCCTTTCATCACTTAAAATATATCATGCCACTCCCTTGTAGCTTGTAGAGTTTCTGTTGAGAAATCAGCTGTTAACCTTATGGGAGTTCCCTTGTATGTTATTTGTCATTTTTCCCTTGTTGCTTTTAATAATTTTTCTTTGTCTTTAATTTTTGTCAATTTGATTACTATGTGTCTCTGTGTGTTTCTCCTTGGGTTTATCCTGCCTGGGACTCTGTACTTCCTGGACTTGGGTGGCTATTTCCTTTCCCACGTTAGGGACGTTTTTGACTATAATCTCTTGAAATATTTTCTTGCATCCTTTCTCTCTCTCTCCTCCTTCTAGGACCCCTATAATGCAAATGTTGTTGTGTTTAATATTGTCCCAGAGGCTCTTAGTCTGTCTTCATTTCTTTTCATTATTTTTTCTTTATTCTGTTTCATGGCAGTGAATTACAGTATTCTGTCTTCCAGGTCACTTATCTGTTCTTCTGCCTCTGTTATTCTCCTATTGATTCCTTTTAGTGTATTTTTCATTTCAGTTATTGTATTGTTCAGCTCTGTTTGTTTGTTCTTAAATTCTTCTAGGTGTTTGTTTGTTCTTTAATTCTTCTAGGTCTTTGTTAAACATTGTTTGCAGCTTGTTAAACATTTTTTGCAGCTTCTTGATCTTTGCCTACATTCTTTTTCAGAGGTCCTGGATAATCTTCACTATCATTATTCTGAATTCTTTTTCTGGAAGTTTGCCTATCTCCACTTCATTTAGCTGTTTTTCTGGGGTTTTATCTTGTTCCTTCATGTTGTACATAATCCTCTGCCTTTTCATTTTGTCTGTCTTTCTGTGAATGTGGTTTTCGTTCAACAGACTTCAGAATTGTAGTTCTTCTTTCTTCTGCTGTCTGCCCTTATAGCGTTGTAGTATAGTGTGAAGTCAGGGAGCCTGATTCCTCCAGCTCCATTTTTCTTTCTCAAATTGCTTTGGCTATTTGGGGTTTTTTGTGTCTCCATACAAATTTTAAGATGTTTTGTTCTAATTCTGTTAAAAATGCTGTTGGCAATTTGATAGGGATTGCACTGAATCTAGATTGCCTTGGGTAGTATAGTAATTTTTACAATATTGATTCTTCCAATCTTTAAAGATATACTTTGAGTATATCTGTTTATTGTTCAATTTTTGTCCTGTAAATTGTATACCAATGGAGCAAGTGGTATGGAGTAATACAATATGGAAGAATTTAACTTAAATAAAGAAATCTACCCCAATTAATGTTTTTAAAGTATTTTATTGCTAATTCTTATTTAGGTGTTCTAAGTATTTTTCCTGTTTCACCATTTCCTCCTGAATCATTGCCCTCCTTTAAAAAATGTTTTCTTCACTCCAAATGCATTGGTTACTAATTTAAGTTGCAAACAATACAAATGGATCCTGGCTAACTTCTGAACAAAATAAGTTCATTGGAAAGATACCTGTACCAGAGAGAACTGAAGGAAAATATGAGTCAGGACTGGAAAACATGTAGGCATTTATCAAAAAAACTAAGCCAAAGTGATTTTATAGGAACATTCTGTTTAGAATGACCCAGTTGGCTCTAATATCAACAGGAGTGTGATGCCACTTTTGAGTGATAAATAATTTTTCAACTCCCCTCACATCTTTCACTCACTCCCTCAAAGCTTAAGAGTGCATCATTGTGTGTCATTTTGGCATAGCCTAAATTGTGCATTAAGGATTGGGCTATCAGGAACAATGGAGAACTATCTAGAACTTTGGATTTGTAGTTGAGGGAGGTTCTTGATTTTTTATGAGACTTACAAAGTTAGGAATTTCCACAAAAATAGGAAGAGTATTTGTATTGCAATTACCCAAAGATTGATAAATGGCCATTATATTGAAAAAATTTAACATGAGTTTTAAAGAAAATTTATGTAGCATAGGGGAATACTTAAAATATATCGTTTGTCAAAATTTTAGTATGGGAAACATTTTTTTCTAGTATAATCAAAATTTTATTTAGAATGATACATGTAATAGAAAGGAACATGAAAATGCAACATTAATGATGATATACCATTTTAGAGCTTGGTTATGTGATTAGAAATAATTTGTACTCTCTTCTGAATCTTTCAGTTATAGTTAACAGATACTAGTATAGACAAGTATCAATTTAATACAAGGAATTCAATTATTATAAAAATAGTTAAGTGTTTAGAGGCATAGAGTCTATGATAATTATCTGGAATGACCCACTCAGAGAAAAACTGTCTACAATTAAGAAGCTAGTGAGTCAGAAAGTTACATCTGAAATATTATCTCTAGTGTTATACCTCCTTTGCCATAATCTATACATTAGGAGGCTGTGGCAATTGTTGGCTCTAGGAATATGTTGTCTATCATAGCTGCGATAGTATTAGCGAATTTTCTAGAGTCATACCTGCAGAAAAATTATTACTACACCTTTATTTCAACTTCTCCTTATATAATAGTGCCTTACCAGGGTTTTCTATATCAGTTTGCTAGATATTACACATGTATTTTATGATCAATAAATGGTTGCTAATTATTTGTGATAATGATTATATTAAGTTTGAATATGGAAATAAATGCTAACTTTTCTAGATGTTTCATGTTAAAGAGATTATCTCAATAAGTGGATGCCATCCTGGACAAAGGAATAGCTGAGATTACTGTTTGCTTTATATATATGTTTAGAGTATTAAATACATGGTTGTTTTCTGTCAGTCATCACTGAGAGATGGATCCAATGGCTCAATTAAGCAATATTCAGGATTTACATTATTTTGTGTTATAACTGGTGTACTTGTACGTATCATGTTTAATTATGAGAAACTTAAAAGATTAAATCTATAAATAAATAAACATGTATTCTAGAGGAAAAAATGCATGTTCAGTTTTAAAGATTTTGCACTACAACCATAACTATAAACTCCTAGCAACATTGGTTCTTTGTTATGGTCAAAATTCTACCCCAAAATATAGAATATTATATAATTGTTGGAGTAATTCCAGTAGTGAGATACCAATTAAGTAGTTTGTTAAGGAGTGCACTGCAACTTTGCAGTGTTTTTGTCATAATTTCACAATCAGCCATAATCTAGTAAACTGCCAACTGGCCCAGGACAAATATGACAACAAAACTCTCAGGGGATTACAGAAATAGAAAAATATTCAAAGCAAGTTTTCAGCTGGTGTAACTTCTCATCAGGAATCAACTGATAATCATCTGGAGGCTGAGAAAAAGTACAAATCCTGTCATCTTTTTGTGAACTTCCATTATGAAGCTGACAGTGGAGGGGGAAAGGGTAAGAGGCAGGAATATGAATTACATCATGCCTTAAAGGAAGAAAGAGACGTAGCATTGGATTTACTTGGCCTGGAGTGGTTCTCAAGTCTAAAAAGGAAGCCTTTCTTTGCAAAACCACTGTCTAGTTATATTTTATTTTATTCTGCCATGATTTCCTGTGAGATGTTATATGGGTTATATGACTTAAAATGGAGCATATAGCTGAATGATTGCAAGTACTGATTCTACATGACTTTGGCATCATTGGTCATTGTTCATTTTTCTAAACATATAAACTGTTGGCAAGGTCCATGAACCAGTCACTAGAGGAAAGCTCACAGTGGCAATTTTAGAGTGAAGCCAATCCCTGTAGAGGAAATACCAACGGAAATTTTCTTTACTAGAAGATACCAAAATTTAAACTACTGGATCATGATAGGATGACATGGAAAACAATTGCCAGGGAAATTTTTAGAAACCCTTCATGACTATAAGGAACATAAAAAGAATGAATATGTAAATGTCAAATTCTATAGGTCAAACATCTCTTGTTTATTTCCATTAACCTGAACTTAATGATCTAAAGACAAAACTGTTTTAAGTGCTCTAATGCTAACACAAATGATGGAGGAAAAGGTAATGCCAAGTTGTAACAACACAAATGAATACTACTCTTTTTACTAAAATCAAATTTTCTGGCCTGAGGTTCTTACAAAATACACACTGTGAGTTACTATTCCTGAAGCTGGGTCTATTGTACCATACTGATACCCAATATTATGAAGCTGAATCTAAAGATATATGGAGGAAGCAGAAATGGAGATAAGATACTTTCTACCTACAATGTCTACTCAGCATAGGGATCAGTGTTGTGGATTACAGAGGCCTATAGATAAGAGCTGCATATGGAGCCACTGTGGAGCATGATAAAAATAACATGGGAATTTCTCCTAGAGAAATTTTGTTCAAAAAAAGAAATCCCATTTAATTATTCTACTTTGTTTCAGTTTAGGAAACTAATGGAAAAATATGGACTCTGGGGTCAGAAATTCAATTCATTATTACTTAATATTGATTTTACATCTTTGAATCTCAATTTCTACCCATGTAAATTTTCATTGAAGATTCTACGAGCTAACACAAATTTCTTCAGTTAATGTACAATAAATCTGATCTCCTTTCTTATTCAAAGGAACAAACCTACTCATTATTGTTATTTAGTTCATATCATAAAATTTATACAAAAGAATGTAAGAGTGCTGAGTAAATGCAATAGTATTGTATTTTTGGATTGTATTAAAGAAAGTCCCCAAAGAATTCATCTTCCGACTGACATTTTGGAAAAAGCAAACAAAAAGCACTCCCCAAAACCCTGCTTCTTTTACTCCTGAGGTAGAATAAAAACAAACAAACAAAAGATATTTGGTCTTTGCTCCTGGCACAGAGTTTCAAAAATTCTAAGTTTCCTGAGTGATAAGATTGTCTTTGTTATTCTTAGGGGGTGACTCTCTAGGCAGCGCCAGCCAGCTTTAGGATGGGGGATGGTCTCCAGAAAATCTAACCACATGATTAGAGGGTTGAACTTTTCAGTACCACCCCTTCAGAACTCCAGGGAGGGGAGATTGAGCTCAGTCACTTGGCCAATGACTTAATCAATCATGCCTAGGTAATGAACCCTGAAGAAAAACTCAGAACCACAAGAATTGGTGAGCTTCCTGGCTGCTGAACATATCTATGTACTGGGAGAGTGACTCACCCTGACTCCAGAGGGAAAGTAAATAGCCTGTCCCCCCTCCCTCCCAATACCTTGACCTATTTCTCTCTTCCATTTGTCTGTTCTGTGTTGTATGCTTTGTAGTAAAACTGTAAATACAGTGCTTTCAGTGAGTTCTGTGGATCATTCTAACATTTCAAACTTGAACAGGGGTCTGGGAGCCCTGGAATTTGTAGCTAAGTCAGGCAGAGATGTGGGCAGGCTTGAGAACCCCACTTGTGGCTGGAAGTCTTGTTGGGAGGCACTGGGACTCTCAACTTGTGGGATCTGACACTAAATCTGTATAGTGTCAGAATTTAAGAACTTTGCCTTCAACTTGTGTGATCTGATACTAACTTGGGTAGTTCATGTCAGAATTGAATTAAGTTGTAGGACATAAAGTTTTCGTCAGAAAATTGGTATTGGAACATAATTCCTGTGCTATGTAAGTTGTCTGTATTTTTGTGATCATACACTAACTTCACTTACTAACTTCTATGAGTTTTGTGTTATTCATTGAAAGCTTTAACTCCCCTTTTTGCTCATATTCTTTGTTGTAACATCAGTATCCTGTTATCACCTTTAGATGACTTCTATGTATAAGTGTATGATCTGTCCTGAGACCTTGATTCTCAATTTTTTAATGTTCTCAATTCTACATCTATCTCAGCTACCCATTCCTATTAATTACCCATACCTCTTAATATTGTCATAATTGAAAATTGAATCAAGTATTTAAATGTCCAATAATCTCACCAAAACCACATAAATCCTTCATTGTACTTAGTTATGTAACCATCCTTCAATCTCATGCAAAGCTCCAAGCCATTGAATAGTATCAACTTCTCTGCACTCATCGGCCTTTTTACTTCTCCTAGTTATGTAGCTAAGGGTTATGCATCAACATTAAAATATTTTCTTGTAAATATATTCACCCATCCAGCTCCAGTGTTATTCCAACATATTCTTGTTACAAACTGCAGCCTTGGATAAATAAATTTATGGACATTTTATCCACTCTGTAGCTCAGCGATGATGGATAAAAATCATACAACTGGGTATGTCAGCTCATGACATAAATTCATGCTTATAAATTATAAATTCATGATTGCCATTCCTTTTTGGGGGCACTAATACTGCCCAGTAATATAATTACAACTCACTACCGAAGGTCCTTCCCTCCCCCCACCCTGCATCACCCTCTGGTCTGACTATTTCCTGTCTGCTACACTACATTACCTTCTAATGGTCCTTTTCTTTCCTTTGCAAACATAATCAAGAATAGTTGATAGAATTGCCTCATGCTGTATTGAGTTAACTGAAGCCTTACTATTCACAAATGTGCAAACCTATTTTCTATTTGCATCCATCTTTTCCTTCTTTCTGTTACAACAAAGAATGTTTTCCCTTCTAGCAAAGGGAAAAATTTACACCTGTATTATGAATTGCATCCCCTCTTACCTTAGAGACATTTCCCCTTTATTCCCACAGTCTTCTGAGTATTGTCATTGAATTTTTTAAGCATCATTGGGATTAATAGCCAAACTTTGCCCAGTAACTCCTATTTTAATAGCAAACAAACTTAAGACAGCAAGAATAAAAACATTTGTCTGAATTTCATTGAGATCTTTGAATGTTTTCAAAATATTCATTGCATCAACGTTTCAATTTTCTTCTAATCTTCAAGCTTATCAAAAGTTTTCTACAACCCATTGACTCCACAATTCACTTCCAGCCAACTTTCCAAACTGTACCCTTGGCTACCATTCTTCTCAATCTACGTATTCAGACCTCTAACTCTGTTAGGCAAGTATGTATTTTTAACTTTAATCTTATTTAAATATTAATAGTGTTTAAATTAGTTTAAAAATGTGTTGTTTTGAAATATTCTATCTCTTGGCTTTCCTGGTATTGTATTTGCCTAATCTCACTAACAATTTTTGTCACACTAATTTTTCAATATCTTTTTCAGTATAATTCTGTTTTACTCTAATACAGATTTTTTTTTTTCAGGATACATCCTAGGCTGTTTTTCTCTTGTGGGCTCAGTCTCCCAATCAATTCAACAGCATATATTTACATGCTAATAACTCTTAAGTGTATATCATATAGACCTTGCTTCTGAGCTCTAGACAAACATGACTGTGAGAGTTATCTATCTGTTTTGTGTCTACTTAGATTCTGTATTTGTCTATTTGGCACCCATTCATCACAGAACCAGTTATATTAACTATATTTTCTTTTCTGTATTCTTGATGCTATAACACTTGGGTGCCTTACAGACCAGGGGAGAGACTGCCCCTCCCAGGGCTAGCTAATTCTTAATGATAATAACAGCTTGCCTCTGAGCACGCCTTTTATATGCAAACCAACCAATCTGGGTCACCCCAATCACCTCCTTATCTAACTCTCCCACACCCAGCCAATATTACCCCTGCCCTAAATCATCCCAGGGACAGGTACCCGGCAAATGGAGAGCACTTCTATAGCTCAAAGTCTGCTGTAACTATTCAAAGCAGCCAATCTTAAACTGTTTACTCTGCCCTGACTTGCCAAGAAAACCCCAACAAAACCTCTAGCCTAGGCTTTCTCTTTAACTTCTGCTTCTGCCCTGACCAAAATCAGGTGCTTTCTCATGTGGCTCTTCATGTCACGGTGAGCCCTTATGTCTCGGGAAATGTAAGTAATGAAAATCTTCCTTCTATGGCGTGAGCCTCTCCTTGTCATCACTTGGTCGCCTCCATAGATTAAAATTCTTTGGGTACATTTAGGTTTCTTCCATGTCTTGGCTATTGTAAACAGCGCTGCAATGACATTGGGATACATTTGTTACTGAAGGGTAAATGCTGTTCGTATAAGATTAAAGTGATATTTCATGCTCATAAACATTGGTCTTTTTAATGAAAAGAGTTTGGAATTTTAAAATCTTTTATTTTTTTAATATTCCCTATGTTGTACAGTAAGGTTTGGAAATTTTAATTCAATGTCTAGATTCCATGAGGCATATTGATAAACAATGTGGGGCTCCGTTTTGCTATCTCTCAAATAGTCAGTTGTAGTCTCTGTTGTCCATTGACAGGTTAAATGAATAAAGAAGATGTGGTACATATATACAATGGAATATTACTCAGCCCTTCAAAAGAATGAAATAGTGACATTTGCAGCAACATGGATGGACCTGGAGATTATCATACTAAGTGAAGTAAGTCAGACAGAGAAAGACAAATATCATATGATATTGCTTATATGCAGAATCTTTAAAAATGATACAAATGAACTTATTTACAAAACAGAAACAGACTCACAGAGTTAGAGAATGAATTTATGGTTACCGGGGGAATGGTTGGGAGGAGGAATAATTAGGGAGTTTGGGATTGACATGTACACACTGCTATATTTAAAATGGAAAAGCAACAAGGACCTGTATAGCACAGGGAATGCTGCTCAATATTCTGTAATAACCTAAATGGAAAAAGATTTTGAAAAAGAATAGATACATGTATATGTATAGCTGAATCACTTTGCTCTACACCTGAAACTAAACAACATTGTTATACAAATATGCTCCAATATAAAATTTAAAAAAATTTTTTATGTAAAAAGAAAAAAATTCTGTGGGTACAAATGAGACACAACTACGAAATTATCCAATATAGAAATTTGAGCATTTGTTATATTATTTTTATGTCTTCTCTGCTTCAACTTTCTCCATGCTCACTACAACTATCTCATAATAGGAACCAAATTCTTGACTTTTTTGCCATTGTCCCTTTTTAATCCATTCTTCAAACTGAAAGCAGAATAATATCTTTAAAACCAAAAAGATCACAATGTGTTAAAATCTTTCAATAATTCTCTATATCCCCAAAGATAATGTCCATACTCCCAAACGAAGCAAACAAGAACTTCTATTACCTGGATTTTTTACTTCTCTGCCTCACCACTGGCCAGGCCCCTATTTTTACCCTCACAGCCATACTGGATATCATGCAATGTTCTGGAAACACTGTGTTCTTTTCACATTCAATCCTTTTACACATGCTTATCCTCACTTTGGAATAATCTGCCTCCACTCACTCACTGTGGAATATTCTGCCCCGAGACCTCAGAAGGCTTTTCTGACCCCTTACAATGTTGGCTGGTCTTACAATTTCTTATAATGACCTCTGTGTTCACACTTAGGTTTCTTTATTGAATAACCTCTTTACTTTTCTGTATCTTATATTAGACAATAGGTGTCTTGTGATCAGGCATTGTGTCTTAACCTTGAACAACGCTAGTGGCTCCCTAACACAGTGCTTGGCATGTACTTGGCATTCCAAAATATTCCAGAAAATTAATGAATTTGAGATTCACTCCTTGAAATTGAACAAACATTTATGTAAACAACACTTTTCTACAGAAATACATTTTGTTCCTTTTTATTAAAAATGTTGTCATGTCTCTAAGGAGATATCAGCCCAGTTTTGTTTACTAAGTGTGGGCGGAATAGGGGTGGTTGTGGCAAATAATGATAAGATTTTTTCTGTCATTATTTGCTAAAAGCTAATAGAATCCCAGTACAAACTGCATGTTCCAAGGACACTTTCTGCGTGAGGGACCCATTAATAATCAACAGCATTGTTAAGGATTAAAAGAAATTATCTGTGACAGGATTTAGTTAGCAACTCAGTTCTGATTAAACATAACAAACGTTACATTTGTTTACCTATGAATAGTTGCCTCTTAACTGATCTGCCATACTTTCTATCCTTGACTGCTACTTACTCCTCCTGTTGTCAAATTTTTGAGGGAGAAGGCTCAGGTTGTATTTAATTAGTCCAAGAGGCTCATTTATTGTACTTTGAATGTGCCGACAGTTGATTCTTTTAAGCTGAGGTTAACTTTCTGCAAATAATTCATTTTAAAACAAAGAATGAGTGTTTTAAAAGCCATTGTCAAAAGTTTAAATTTCAAACAAAATGGAGATTTGTTTTCGCCTGTAATGTCTAGATTGTTTATCATGAGAATCTATATCAAAATTAGGAATTATCCATGCTGGTAATACTTGCAGTACATGAAAGCCTGCATTCTTTTCAAAAGTATTTTGTGAATTCTAAACTCGGAGGTAGGCAATGAGGATGCTATTTTTCACATCCCCAAAGTTCACAGTCTTCTGTAAAAGAAAATTTAAAACACAGCATAGTGATACCGTTGTAGTCATAAGTACAGGGGCTTTCCTATCACAAGGGAAGGACTAAAACAATGGAGGTTTTATTTATGTATTAAATATTGGTCATTATAAAGAAGATGTGGTACATATATACAATGGAATATTACTCAGCCCTTCAAAAGAATGAAATAGTGACATTTGCAGCAACATGGATGGACCTGGAGATTATCATACTAAGTGAAGTAAGTCAGACAGAGAAAGACAAATATCATATGATATTGCTTATATGCAGAATCTTTAAAAATGATACAAATGAACTTATTTACAAAACAGAAACAGACTCACAGAGTTAGAGAATGAATTTATGGTTACCGGGGGAATGGTTGGGAGGAGGAATAATTAGGGAGTTTGGGATTGACATGTACACACTGCTATATTTAAAATGGAAAAGCAACAAGGACCTGTATAGCACAGGGAATGCTGCTCAATATTCTGTAATAACCTAAATGGAAAAAGATTTTGAAAAAGAATAGATACATGTATATGTATAGCTGAATCACTTTGCTCTACACCTGAAACTAAACAACATTGTTATACAAATATGCTCCAATATAAAATTTAAAAAAATTTTTTATGTAAAAAGAAAAAAATTCTGTGGGTACAAATGAGACACAACTACGAAATTATCCAATATAGAAATTTGAGCATTTGTTATATTATTTTTATGTCTTCTCTGCTTCAACTTTCTCCATGCTCACTACAACTATCTCATAATAGGAACCAAATTCTTGACTTTTTTGCCATTGTCCCTTTTTAATCCATTCTTCAAACTGAAAGCAGAATAATATCTTTAAAACCAAAAAGATCACAATGTGTTAAAATCTTTCAATAATTCTCTATATCCCCAAAGATAATGTCCATACTCCCAAACGAAGCAAACAAGAACTTCTATTACCTGAATTTTTTACTTCTCTGCCTCACCACTGGCCAGGCCCCTATTTTTACCCTCACAGCCATACTGGATATCATGCAATGTTCTGGAAACACTGTGTTCTTTTCACATTCAATCCTTTTACACATGCTTATCCTCACTTTGGAATAATCTGCCTCCACTCACTCACTGTGGAATATTCTGCCCCGAGACCTCAGAAGGCTTTTCTGACCCCTTACAATGTTGGCTGGTCTTACAATTTCTTATAATGACCTCTGTGTTCACACTTAGGTTTCTTTATTGAATAACCTCTTTACTTTTCTGTATCTTATATTAGACAATAGGTGTCTTGTGATCAGGCATTGTGTCTTAACCTTGAACAACGCTAGTGGCTCCCTAACACAGTGCTTGGCATGTACTTGGCATTCCAAAATATTCCAGAAAATTAATGAATTTGAGATTCACTCCTTGAAATTGAACAAACATTTATGTAAACAACACTTTTCTACAGAAATACATTTTGTTCCTTTTTATTAAAAATGTTGTCATGTCTCTAAGGAGATATCAGCCCAGTTTTGTTTACTAAGTGTGGGCGGAATAGGGGTGGTTGTGGCAAATAATGATAAGATTTTTTCTGTCATTATTTGCTAAAAGCTAATAGAATCCCAGTACAAACTGCATGTTCCAAGGACACTTTCTGCGTGAGGGACCCATTAATAATCAACAGCATTGTTAAGGATTAAAAGAAATTATCTGTGACAGGATTTAGTTAGCAACTCAGTTCTGATTAAACATAACAAACGTTACATTTGTTTACCTATGAATAGTTGCCTCTTAACTGATCTGCCATACTTTCTATCCTTGACTGCTACTTACTCCTCCTGTTGTCAAATTTTTGAGGGAGAAGGCTCAGGTTGTATTTAATTAGTCCAAGAGGCTCATTTATTGTACTTTGAATGTGCCGACAGTTGATTCTTTTAAGCTGAGGTTAACTTTCTGCAAATAATTCATTTTAAAACAAAGAATGAGTGTTTTAAAAGCCATTGTCAAAAGTTTAAATTTCAAACAAAATGGAGATTTGTTTTCGCCTGTAATGTCTAGATTGTTTATCATGAGAATCTATATCAAAATTAGGAATTATCCATGCTGGTAATACTTGCAGTACATGAAAGCCTGCATTCTTTTCAAAAGTATTTTGTGAATTCTAAACTCGGAGGTAGGCAATGAGGATGCTATTTTTCACATCCCCAAAGTTCACAGTCTTCTGTAAAAGAAAATTTAAAACACAGCATAGTGATACCGTTGTAGTCATAAGTACAGGGGCTTTCCTATCACAAGGGAAGGACTAAAACAATGGAGGTTTTATTTATGTATTAAATATTGGTCATTATCCCTTATTTATGGAATATTTTCTCAGCTGTTTGCAGAGTCTGAGACAGGGAAGTTTCCTAAACATTGTAATCATTGCCAGCTTCTCTTCTCCCCTCCACAGTCCCCTCAGTTCTTTGTTCTCACTAGGCACTGGCTTGAGAAATTATTTTAGTTTCTGCAGAAGTCAGTTGGCTTTACTGGCATGAGTAAAACAAAGTTGTCAACCCCAATACCATCTTTTAAAATATTTTTATTGGAGTATAGTTGATTTCCAATGTTGTGTTAGTTTCAGGTGTACGGCAAAGTGATTCAGTTATACATGTACATATATTCATTCTTTTTCAGATTCCTTCCTCATACAGGTTATCACAGATTACTGAGTAGAATTCCCTGTACTATACAGTAGATCCTTGTTGGTTATCTATCTTATATATACTAGTGTGTCTATGCTAATCCCAAGCTCCTGATTTATCCCTCTAACCCACGTTTCCCCTTTGGTCACCCTAAATTTGTTTTTGACATCTGTAAGTCCGTTTCTATTTTGTAAATAAGTCATTTGTATCATTTAAAATTATATTCCATGTATGAGTGACATAATATAGTATTTGTCTTTCTCTGACTTACTTCACTTAGTTAATAATCTTAAGGTCCATCGATGTTGCTGCAAATGGTATTATTTCATTCTTATTTTATTTTTAACTTTTTAAAAGTCATATATATATTTTTTCCTTTTGCTTAATATGTTTTTATTTAAACATCTTTATTGGAGTATAATAATTGCTTTACAATGGTGTGTTAGTTTCTGCTGTATAACAAAGTGAATCAGCTATACATATACATTCTTTATCCATTCATCTGTCAATGGACACTTAGGTTGCTTCCATGTCCTGGCTATTGAAAATAGAGCTGCAATGAACATTGTGGTACATGACTCTTTTTGAATTATGGTTTTCTCAGGGTATATGCCCAGTATTGGGATTGCTGGGTGGTATGGTAGTTCTATTTTTAGTTTCTTGTTGAACCTCCATAATGTTCTCCATAGTGGCTGTATCAATTTACATTTGCACCAACAGTGCAAGAGGGTTCCCTTTTCTCCACACTGTCTCCAGCATTTATTGTTTGTAGATGTTTTGAATATGGCCATTCTGACCGGTGTGAGATGGTACCTCATTGTAGTTTTGATTTGCATTTCTCTAATGATTAGTGATGTGGAGCATCATTTCATTTGTTTGTTGGCAATCATTAGTTTCTGCTGTATAACAAAGTGAATCAGCTATACATATACATGCATCCCCAAATATCCTCCCTCTTGTGTCTCCCTCACATCCTCCCTATCCCACTCCTCTAGGTGGACACAAAGAACTGAGCTGATCTCCCTATGCTATGTGGCTGCTTCCCACTAGCTATCTATTTTAGATTCGGTAGTGTATATATGTCCATGCCACTATCTCACTTCATCAGTTTTTCTCCTTCTGACTTACTTCACTCTGTATGACAGACTCCAGGTCTATCCACCTCATTACAAATAACTCAGTTTCATTTCTTTTTATGGCTGAGTAATATTCCATTGTATGTATGTGCCACATCTTCTTTATCCATTCATCTGTTGATGGACACTTAGGTTGCTTCCATGTCCTGGCTATTGAAAATAGAGCTGCAATGAACATTGTGGTACATGACTCTTTTTGAATTATGGTTTTCTCAGGGTATATGCCCAGTATTGGGATTGCTGGGTGGTATGGTAGTTCTATTTTTAGTTTCTTGTTGAACCTCCATAATGTTCTCCATAGTGGCTGTATCAATTTACATTTGCACCAACAGTGCAAGAGGGTTCCCTTTTCTCCACACTGTCTCCAGCATTTATTGTTTGTAGATGTTTTGAATATGGCCATTCTGACCGGTGTGAGATGGTACCTCATTGTAGTTTTGATTTGCATTTCTCTAATGATTAGTGATGTGGAGCATCATTTCATTTGTTTGTTGGCAATCATCTGTATATCTTCTTTGGAGAAATGTCTACTTAGGTCTTCTGCCCATTTTTGGATTGGGTTTGTTTTTTTTGATATTGAGTGGCATGAGCTGCTTCCATATTCTGGAGATTAATCCTTTGTCAGTTGCTATGTCTGCAAATATTTTCTCCTATTCTGAGGGAAACCATAAACCATCTTGTATATGGTTTCCTCTGCTGTACAAAAGCTTTTAAGTTTCATAAGGTCCCATTTGTTTATTTTTGTTTTTATTTCCATTTCTCTAGGAGGTGGCTGAAAAAGGATATTGCTGTGATTTATATCATGGAGTGTTCTGCCAATGTTTTCCTCTAAGAGTTTTCTATCTCCCTATGCTATGTGGCTGCTTCCCACTAGCTATCTATTTTAGATTCGGTAGTGTATATATGTCCATGCCACTATCTCACTTCATCACAGCTTCCCCTTCCCCTCCCCATGTCCTCAAGTCCATTCTCTATGTCTGCATATTTATTCCTGTCCTGACCCTAGGTTCTTCAGGACTTTTTTTTTTACATTCCATATATATGTGTTAGCATACGGTATTTGTTTTTCTATTTCTGACTTACTTCAACCTGTATGACAGTCTCTAGGCCCATCCACCTCACTACAAATAACTCAATTTTGTTTCTTTTTATGGTTGAGTAATATTCCATTGTATATATGTGCCAAAT
>NC_041217.1:90852274-90852902 GCF_002837175.3 Physeter macrocephalus | reverse complement strand
ATCAAAGATAAGGTGACCATATATGCATGGGTTTATCTCTGGGCTTTCTATCCTGTTCCATTGATCTATATTTCTGTTTTTGTGCCAGTACCATACTGCATTGATTAGCTCTAGTAGTTTTCTGATAGAATCTTTAGGATACTCTATGTATAGTACCATGTCATCCACAAACAGTGACAGCTTTACTTCTTCTTTTCCGATTTGGAGACCTAGGGACACATACAGAGTGAAAGTGAGGGGATGGAAAAAGATATTCCATGCAAATAGAAATCAAAAGAAAGCTGTAGTAGCAATTTTCATATCAAACAAAACTGACTTTAAAATAAACACTATCACAAGAGACAAAGAAGGACACTACATAATGATCAAGGGATCAATCCAAGAAGATATAACAATTGTAAATATTTATGCATCCAACATAGGAGCACCTCAATACATAAGCCAAACACTAACAGCCATAAAAGGGGAAATCGACAGTAACACAATCATAGTAGGGGGCTTTAACACGCCAGTTTCACCAATAGACAGATCATCCAAAATGAAAATAAATAAGGAAACACAAGCTTTAAATGATACATTAAACAAGATGGACTTAATTGATATTTATAGGACATTCCATCCAAAAACA
>NC_041217.1:90782321-90852173 GCF_002837175.3 Physeter macrocephalus | reverse complement strand
ATAGATTATATCTTGGGTCACAAATCAAGCCTTGGTAAATTTAAGAAAATTGAAATCATATCAAGTATCTTTTCCAACCACAATGCTATAAGACTAGATATCAATTACAGGAAAAAATCTGTAAAAAATGCAAACACATAGAGGCTAAACAATACACTACTTAATAACAAAGTGATCACTGAAGAAATCAAAGAGGATATAAAAAATACCTAGAAACAAATGACAATGAAAACACGAAGACCCAAAACCTATAGGATGCAGCAAAAACCTATGGATTACTTCCCAAGAGGGAAGAAATACAATAGTATAGCAATAAAATCCTACCTCAGGAAACAAGAAACATCTCAAATAAACAGCCTAAACTTACACCTAAAGCAATTAGAGAAAGAAGAATAAAAAACTCCCAAATTTAGCAGAAGGAAAGAAGTCATAAAGATCAGATCAGAAATAAATGAAAAAGAAATGAAGGAAACGATAGCAAAGATCAATAAAACTAAAAGCTGGTTCTTTGAGAAGATAAACAAAATTGATAAACCATTAGCCAGACTCATCAAGAATAAAAGGGAGAAGACTCAGTATAATTAGAAATGAAAAAGGAGAAGTAACAACGACACTGCAGAAACTCAAAGGATCATGAGAGATTACTACAAGCAACTATATGACAATAAAATGGACAACCTGGAAGAAATGGACAAATTCTTAGAAATGCACAAGCTGCCGAGACTGAACCAGGAAGAAATAGAAAATATGAACAGACCAATCACAAGCACTGAAATTGAAACTGTGATTAAAAATCTTCCAACAAACAAAAGCCCAGGACCAGATGGCTTCACAGGCGAATTCTATCAAACATTTAGAGAAGAGCTAACACCTATCCTTCTCAAACTCTTCCAAAAGATAGCAGAGGGAGGAACACTCCCAAACTCATTCTATGAGGCCACCATCACCCTGATACCAAAACCAGACAAAGACGTCACAAAGAAAGAAAACTACAGGCCAATATCACTGATGAACATAGATGCAAAAATCCTCAACAAAATACTAGCACAATATCACTGTTGAACATAGGTGCAAAAATCCTCAACAAAATACTAGCAAACAGAATCCAACAGCACATTTAAAGGATCATACACCATGATCAAGTGGGGTTTATCCCAGGAATGCAAGGATTCTTCAATATACACAAATCAATGTGATACACAACAAATTGAAGGACAAAAACCATATGATCATCTTAATAGATGCATAAAAAGCTTTCGACATATTTCAACACCCATTTATGATAAAAAGCCTCCAGAAGTAGGCATAGAGGGAACTTAACCTCAACATAATGAAGGCCATATATGACAAACCCACAGCCAACATCATTCTCAATGGTGAAAAACTGAAACTATTTCCTCTAAGATCAGGAACAAGACAAGGTTGTCCACTCTCACCACTATTATTCAACATAGTTTTGGAAGTTTTAGCCACAGCAATCAGAAAAGAAAAAGAAACAAAATATTTTTAAAATGGGTTTATTAATAGTCTCTCATTTTTTGAATATCACAGCCTAAATAGCAAAATTGAAGCATTTATTCATATTAAAGTATAATGTGAAAAGTTTTACTTTAAATAATGCATTTCTAAACTGGATTTTACTCTACTGGTGGTATTTACTAAAGTCCTTGTATGTCAGCCTTTTCTTAAACAGTAGGCTTTAGAAGCAATGTTCTGTAAAGATTTCATTATTTACGATTTTCCAAATGAAGAAAGGTGCTGAATACTTTAATTCACATATAAACATCATAATGTGCCTATTTGTTTAAAAGACCAATTACTTGTTTATACGTTTTCTCTCTACTAACATAGACTGTCAAGACACAGAAGAGTTGAACAAAGATTGGAGGACATAGAGCTTCACTTAAAGTGCTTTAATTAGCCTTGCAATGCTCTCTAGGGTCAATTAATTTAGAAAGGTGCCTAAATTGAGGAAGGTGCATTAGCAGTCCCAGCTATAAATTCAACAATACAGTACGTCTTTGCCCATTTTTAAAATGTGCATAACAGACTATTTCTAGAACATTGCTTTTACTCTGCTCAACTAAGATGCTATCTTTTTTGGTCACACACCCAAGTGTGTGGGTCACACACCCTTATAGGGTTTTTTTACCCTATAAGTATCATGTAGCTATAGAATTTGATGGGTGATAAACAATTGCATAATAGTAAGGGAATTTAAAGTCTTCAAGCATGTTTTTTTTCAAATAAAACAATGGATAAGTTTTGCTCTGTTACAGAATTGAGTATATTGTTTCATATTATATCTGAAATATTATGGCATTATAAGATTTTTTAATCACACTACCCTTGGTTTTTAGAATTATGATTCATTAACAAATCATTTTTATCTGCAAATATGCAGCCTTAGTATCAGCAATAACACTTTTATTAAATTTTATTTTTTGATTTCTAAATTCTTAGTGAAAATGTTTTAATTTTTCCCTTAGCCACATATATTGATTTTTAATGCTTGTTTTTAGTTTTCTGAATTTAATAATCTTTTCTTTCATTTTTATATTAAACAAAAAATAATGCAGCAAATACTTTCTCACAATAACTAAACTGACAAATTAGTTGAGCCTATTTGTGTGAACATTCACATTTTTCTCTTTTATTTTGATGGCCTAGGGGAGAAGGGAATGAATTATCTCTAAAGATGCAGACAAGATCTATTTGATACATTTTTACTTAGTAGACTGCCTCATAGGAAGATACCAGTAATATTCAATGAAATCAGAATTCTTTGTGGTAAGAAGTTAACACTATTTTTATGAGTTAAGAGAAGAATGCCTGTAAAACATTTTCCAGAATAATTTAAATAATTATTTTATTCCTGTTATGTGTGGAATTGTGTACCCCTCCCTCAAATTCATATTTTTAAAACCTAACTCCCAGTACCTCAAAATGTGACCTTATTTGGAAGTATGATCTTTAGGTTAAAATGGTGTTATTAGGGTGAGCCCTAATCCAATATGACAGGTGCATTTATAGAAAGGGGAAATTTAGAGACATGCACACACATGAGGAGTTTGCCGTCTGAAGAGACACAAAGAGAAGATGACCATCTGCAAGCCAAAGAGAGAGGCCTGGAGCAGATCCTTCCCCCACAGCCCTCAGAAAGAACCAATCTTGCTGACTTCTTGCCTCCAGAACAGTGTGAGACAATTAATTTCTGCTGTTTAAGCAATCCAGTCTGTGGTACTTTGTTATGGCAGCTCTAGGAAACAAATACCACCTCTACAATACATATATGTATGTTTTAAAAAATGAAAGTAATTGCTTTGAGGGAGTGGTAATGAACAAAATCATCCTTCCATGTCCTATCTGGATTTTGGGTCCAAAAGGCCAACAAAAGAAAAATTCATTTGAAGCGTTTTATGTAACAATATTTTCTTTTAAAATCTCATGAAATAGATCACTTTGAAAATGTAAATCAGGAGCATAATTTCCAAAATTAATTTTTAAATCAATTATTACGTTTCTTTTAGAAACCAAACACTTGAAGAGTGGAAATACATGCCTGCTTTCTCTAGATTCTCAAAAGTATCATTTCAGAAGGCATATGGTGAGTTAGCCTGACCCATGTATGTCAGCTATTTATTTTCACAACTTGTAGAGAAAGCAGGGCTATTTTAGTAGCAGAAGTTACCAGAAAGTTATTTCCATAACCTTTTCCCCAGCATTATGCATGCCAGAATGAATTAAGAAATCCTACTTTAATCAGATATTTGACACCAGTAAAATGAAACCCATGATATAAAATATTTAATGTTAAGAATAAAATAAAAAAATTAAAAGAATAAAATATGCATTGATAATTTTGTATTGTACAATGTAAAATTAGACAAATTTTATTTTTATCAGTGCTTTTCTTAAGTTAATGCAAAACTCCATCCCATTATATACAGTCAATATATTTCACATTTGGTATTACTTGGGAAATGCCAGTAGAGATGAAGAAGAAAAATTTAGTTGAGCATTTAATAGTCTGTGGTGACTTATAGATAAATATTACATCTGTCCTGGTATTTTCTCCAGTTAACCTTTTAGGGCTGACTGTGGGAATGGAGAGACAGCAGTATTTGAGAATGACAGGCTCTCATGCACCTGTTTCTTATCTATGGCAAGTAACAAATCTGTCAGTTACTTTCCAAATTAAAGAGACAAACTGTGACCCAGACTAAATTGGGAGCATGTTCAAAGTATCAGATTCAGTTAATCTAGTACTTTTGTTTTCCTTTATGAAACATTTTAAGACTCATGCTTAAATCATCTATATTTAAAACACCAATTTAAAGTTATTAAAGTTATTTATTGTGAAGCTTATACTCTACTAAACTTTTAAAATTATACATTTATGGCAGAGATCAAGATGGCAAAGTAAGAGGATGTAGAGCTCACCTTTCCCAATGAATATATCAAAAATACATCTACATATGGAAAAATTCTCAATGAAAACTAACTGGAAACTGGCAAAAGACTCCTGTACAACCAAGGCTGTAAGAAAGATGCACACGTAATCAGGTAGGAAGGGAAGAAAAGCAATCAGGTCAGGACCTATGCCCCAGGGAGGGGACTCAGAGGAAAATGAAGATTGCACACTTGCCCTGGGGAGTGAGCAGATCGAGCCACAGACCAAGTGTCCTAATCCTGGGGTCCTCCACAGGGGAGACAAGCCCCTTGGCTGGTTGGAGAACCACTGGGACGGATAGAAAGGCTAGACAGGTCTAGACTCTATTCGTGAGGAGCATGTGCAGGCTGGCAAACCCCCAGGACAGGGCAGAGAGACATCTGCCCTAGTGGCTGCTGAGTTTCCCATGATTGCCTTGCCAAATACCCCAGTCCAAGCCAAGTGAACACTCTGGCCCTGCTCACTCCATGCCACAGAACAGCACTGGATTGGGGGCAGCCAGGGCCAAGGAAAAGACTTGACCTTGGAATTCAAGAGGCAGCCTGGTCCCAGGGCAAAGCCTGAGTAGGGTGGTGGTGGCCACTGGTGATGCTTACTCAAGTGGCACCCCAAAGCAGCCCGATTTCTGATGGTAGCCATTCTGCCACAGCTCACAACTCCCATACACACAGAAACAACACACAGGCCCTGACTTCCCAGGGGAGTGGTACCACAAGAAGGTGGGGGACAGTGAGCAGCTGTGAGAGACAGTGTCTTCTCCCCGAAGCAGTGGGGAGAGGTCTGACCTGGCAGCTGCCACCCCAGCTTGCCATGACTGCCTTGCTGTGCACCCCAGCCCAGTGTGACCTAGCCCAAGTCCTGCTCAAACCACACCACAGAGCAGCAGTGGATCCAGGGCAGTTGCAACTGGAGCGAAGACTTGACTGTGGATTGCATCTGAGCAGAGCTGCAGATGACTGCACAGGCAACACATCAGACCTCTGTATATGCACAGACCCCACTTACTTCAGCACTCCCCTCCTCTGGGACAAAGGTCCTGGTGTGGGGAGAGGGCAAAACACCCACTTAAAGGAAAAAGAGCCGGCCCAAGCCCAACTATCAGGGCTTCTACTCCAGCAGCTTAGAATCAGACCCTGCCCCTGACAGGTCTATGAGGGCTACTGAGCAGAGAGGAACACTCACCTAAAATCTGGTCCAGCTTTAGCTCCTCTATCTCCAGCCACATCCACTACAAAGGTGACAGCTGCCATCACACCCTGAGGAAAGATGTGACTTGTGTCCACATCAAATCCAGCCCTCTTACCAAAAGCATTGGGCATGTACAATCTGCACAGGGATGCTCCCACATCAGAACACCTCTTCAAGACCACAGTAGGTAACTGTTCCACCTAAATGCATAGAGGCAGAGAAAGTTAAGTAAAAGGAAAAGGAACTACTCTCAATTGAAAGAACAAAAAACTCCTGAAAAGATAAATAATGAAGTAGTGATAAAAACTTAACAGAATTAGGAAAAAGAATTGACTAGACAGTGAACATGTTAACAAGGAACTAGAAAATATAAAAAAGACCTAATCAAAAATAAATAATTCAATAGCTGAAATAAAAAAAAAACTAGAAGGAATGAATAGCAGACTAAGTGATACAGGAGAATGTATAAGTGATCTGGAAGACAGAATAATGGAAAACACCCCATCAGCAGAACTGACAGAAAAAAAAAAATTAAATGAAAACAACCCAAGAGATTTCTGAAATAACATTGTGTTCCAACATGTGCATTATAGGAGTTCCAGAAGGAGAAGAGAAAGAGAAGGGCATCCAATATGTATTTGAAGAAATTACAGCTGAAAACTTCCCTAACCTGAAGAAGGATATATCCAGATACAGGAAGCACAGAGGGTTCCAAACAAGATGAACCCCAAACAGACCCACACCAAGGTATATCATCATTAAAATGGAAAAAGTTAAAGAGAGAATTCTAAAGGGATCAAGAGAAAGAGTAATATACATGGAAGCCCCCTTAAGACTATAAGATGATTTCTCTGCAGAAACTTTTCAGGCCAAAAAGGAATCACATGATATATTCAAAGAGCTGAAAGGAAAAACCTGGCAACCTAGGATACTCTACCCAGCAATATTATAATTTAGAATGGAAGGGGAGATAAAGAACTTCCCAGAGAAGCAAAAACTAAAAGAATTAAGCCATACTAAACCTATCCTAAAAGAAATGTTGAAGGATCTTCTCTAAATGAAAAAAGTAAGAATATAGGAAAGGGAAAATCCCACTAAGTAAAGCAAATATACATTAGGGATGGAATATCACTTAAATAAGCCAGTACATAGGTAAATGACAAAAAAGTGTAAAAGCAAATATAAATACAATAAATAGTTAAGGGATAGGCATGAAGATGTAAAATATGACATCAAAAACACAAAATGTGGGAGATGGGAGTAAAAATATAGATCTTTTAGAATGTGTTTGAACTTAAATGACTATCAGTTTAAAACAAGTAGATATTATGGGTCAACATACATGAACCCCATGATTATCACAAATCAAAAATGTACAATAGGTACACAAAAACTAAAAGAAAGGAACATGAGCATACTATTAAAGAAAATCATCAAACCATAAGGAAAGAAACAAAGAGAAAATGAACAGAGAAGAACTACAAAACAACCAGAAAATAAGTAATAAAATGGCAATAAGTATATACCCACAAATAATTACTTTCAATGTCAATGGACTAAATGCTCCAGTGAAAAGACATAGGGAGGCTGATTGGATACAAAAAACAAGACCCTGTAATATGCTGTCTACAAGAGACTCAATTCAAGCTGAAGACACACATAGTCTAAAAGTAAGTGGATAGAAAAAAATATTTCATGCAAATGAAAATGACAAGAAAGCAAGGCTAGCAATACTCATATCAGACAAAACAGACTTTAAAACAAAGACTATAATGAAAGACAAAGAGGGCCATTATATAATGATAAAGATCAATATGAGGAGAGGATATTATACTCATTAACATATATGCATCTAACATAGGAGCACCTAAATATATAAAGCAAATACTAAGAGACATAAAGGGAGAAATTAACAATAATAGAGTGAGACTTTAACACCCCACTGACATCAATGGCCAGATCATCCAGACAAAAAATCAATAAGGCATCAATGGTCTTAAATGACATAATAGATACCTACAGGACATTACATCCCAAAATAGAAGAATACACATTCTCCTCAAGTGCACATGAAGCATTATCCAGGATACATCACATGCTAGGGCACAAAAGAAGTCTCAACAAATTTAAGAGGATCGAAATTATATCAAGCATTTTTTTGAACCACAATGGTATGAAAATAGAAATCAACTACAGAAAGACAAATGGGAAAAGAACAAACACATAGGTACTAAACAACTGGCTACTAAAAAATCAATGGGTCTATGGAGAAATCAAAGAGGAAATTGGAAAATACCTTGTGATAATAAAAATGTAAACAACTCTTGAAAATCTATAGGATGTAGCAAAAGCAGTTCTGAGAGGGAAGTAATGATAACAGGCCTTCCTCAAAAAACAAGAAAAATATCAAATACACAACCTAACCTATAATCTAAAATAATTAGAGAAAGAACAACAAATAAAGACCAAAGTCAGCAGAAGGAAGAAAATAATAAAGATCAGAGAGGAAATAAATAAAATAGAATCAAAAAACACTAGAAAAGATAAATGAAACCAAGAGCTGCTTTTTTAAAAAGATGAACAAAATTGATAAACTTTTATGTAGTTAGGCTTACCAAGAAAAAAAGAGTGGACCCATAATACTCCTAGAAGTGAACACAGGTGGAATACTCTGACATAAATCATAACAATATTTTTTTTGGATCAGTCTTGTAAAGCAAGAGAAATAAAAGTAAAATTAAAAATGGGACCTAATTAAACTTAAAAGCTTCTGCACAGCAAAAGAAACCACCAATAACATTAAAACATTACCTATGGAATGGGAGAAGATATTTGCAAATGATATGACCAACAAGAAGTTAATATCCGAAATATATAAACAGTTCATACTACTCAATATCAAAAAAAAACAACCCAATCAAGAAATGGGCAGAAGGTCTCAATAGACATTTTTCCAAGAAGACATAAAATGGCTAACAGGCCCATGAAAAGTTGCTCATCACTAATTATTAGAGAAATGAAAATCAAAACAGCAATGAGATATGAGCTTACACTGATCAGAACGGCTATCATTAAAAAGTCTACAAACAACAAATGTTGAAGAGGATGCAGAGAAAAGTACACTGTTGTTGGGAATGTAAATTTGTGCAGCCACTGTGGAAAACAGTACAGAGTTTCTACAGAAAACAGAAAATAGAACCACAATATGATCCAGCAATTCCACTCATTGGTTTATATCTGGAAAAAATGAAAACAGTAATCTGAAAAGACAGATGCAGCACAATGTTCATAACAGCAGTATTTACAATAGCCAAAATATGGAGCAACCCAAATGCCCATCAACAGATGAATGGATAAAGAAGTAGTGGTATAAATATATACAATGGAATATTGCTCAGCCATAAAAAGAATGAAATTCTGCCATTTGCAGCAACATGGATGGACCTAGAGAATATTACGCTTAGTAAAATAAGTCAGACAGAGATAAATACTGTATGATATCACTTTTTTGGAATCTAAAAAAATAATACAAATGAATGTATATGCAAAACAGATATAGACTCACAGACATGAAAACAAACTAGTGGTTACCAAAGGGGAGAGGGAAGGTAGAAGGGGAATTTTAGGGGTATGGGATTAAGAGATGCAAACTACTATGTATAAAATAGATAAGCAACAAGGTTATATTATATAGCACAGGGGATTACAGCATTATTTTGTAATAACTTTTAATGGAGTATAATCTGTAAACATACTGAATCATGATGCTGTACACCTGAAACTAATATTATAAATCAACTATACTTCAATTTTAAAAAAATTCATACATTCATTTTTTAAATATTAAATTTAAATTATTTAGGAACATAGGAGAAGTCAGGTCACAGACAAAACATGACAAAAAATACAGGTAAAAACAAAAATGTACTTATGTTTAATATTGAAAATTTTCATATAAAGTCTGATATTAATTCCTTGCTTTCCTCTGTAAAAGCTATTGTGATTCAAATGATTTAAGTATGACTGGTCTTGATTATTCTAAATTTTAAATTCATAGAATTCTGCCTTATATTTAATGTAATTAACTCTTCAAAAATATTTATCTGCCTGAGATTTAATTTTGATAAATCAAAATAAATGCTTTTTGTTGTTTTTGATGCTTTATTTACCTGCCCTAAACTTCATTCTTCTAACTCTTGACAATACGTTTTATCTATATTTTATCAAACAGTGCTTCTAATAATGTGCTTTCTAGAAAGAAAGATTTTATTTCTTTGTTTTAGAATGTGTTTGAGTCTATATGACTATCAGTCTAAAGCAAGTAGATATAGGAAGGGGTTAACATACTAAAAACACAGGGTAACCACAAATCAAAACATACAGTAGACTCACAAAAACCAAAAAGTAGAAAACACAAGCATGAAATAATAGGAAATTATCAAACCACAAAAACAAAAAGAAAGGAACAAAGAAGAAACATAGAATCAACTGGAAAACAAGGTTTAAAATGGCAATAAATACATATCTGTTAATAATTACCATAAATGTCAATGGACTAAATGCTTCAATCAAAAGACAGAGTGGCAGATTGAATAAGAAAACAATCTACAATATGCTGCCTATAAGAGACCCACTTTAGGCCAAAGGACACACACAAATTGACAGTGGAAGGATGGAAAAAGATATTTCATACAAATGGAAATGACAAGAAAGCGGGGGTTGCAATACTCATATCAGACAAAACCGACTTTAAAAGAAAGGCCATAAAGAAAGATAAAGAAGGACACTATATATTGATAAAAGGATCAATACAAGAAGATTTTACCCTTGTGAACATATATGCACCTAATATAGGAACACCCAAAAACATAAAACAAATACTAACAGACATAAAGGGAGAAACTGACTGGAATACAGTGTTAGCAGGAGACTTTAACACCCCACTGACATCAATGGACAAATCTTTTGGACAGAAAATCAATAAGGCAACAGAGATCCTAAATGAAAAAATAGAACAGTTAAACTTAGTTGATATTTTCAGGACATTATATCAAACAAAACAAAACTCCAGAATACACATTCTTTTCAAGTGCACGTGGAACATGCTCTAGGATTGTCCACATACTAGGGCACAAAACAAGCCTCAACAAATTTAAGAGGATAGAAATTATCTCAAGCATCTCTTCTGAGCGCAATGGTGTGAAAATGGAAATCAACCACAGAAAAAGAAATGAGAAAAAAAATGCTTACATGGAGATTAAACAACATTCTACTAAAAAACCAATGGATCAATGATGAAATCAAAGAGGAAATTAAAAAATACTTTGAGACAACTGATAATGAAAACACAACCATACAAAATCTATGAGATGCAGCAAAAGTCATTCTTAGAGGGACGTTTATAGTGATACAGGCCTTCCTCAAAAAACAAAAATCTCAAACAACCTAACCTACCACTTAAAATAATTCAAAAAATAAGAACAAAACCCCCTCTAAATCAGTAGAAGGAATGAAATAATAAAGATCAGAGAGGAAATAAATAGAGATTAAAAAAACAATAGAAAAAAATCAGTAAAACTGAGAGCTGGTTCTTTGAAAGGGTAAACAAAATTGACAAACCTCTGGCCAGGCTCACCAAGAAGAAAAGAAAGAATCCAAATAAACAACATAAGAAATGGAAAAAAAAATAAAAGGACACAACAACCAATACTGCAGAAACACACAGACACACACACAAAACATAAGGGAAAATTATGAACAATTATATGCCAACAAATTCCACAACCTAGAAGAAATGGACAAGTTTCTAGACACATACAGCCCACCAAAATAGAAACAGATAATGTGAACAGACCAATCACTAGAAGTGAAATAAAATCTGTAAAAAAACAAAAACAAAAAACCCCTCTACAAAGAAAAGTCCAGGACATATGGCTTCACAGGCAAATTCCACCAAACATAAAAAGAAGAACTTATACTGATCCTTCTCAAACAATTCTAAAAGATTGAAGAGGACGAAACACTCCCAAAGACATTCTATGAAGCCACCATCACCCTGATACCAAAACCAGACAAGGCACCACCAAAAAAGAAAATTACAGTTCAGTATCTTTGATGAATATAGATGCAAAAATTCTCAACAAAATATTAGCAAATCGAATCCAACAACACACAAAAAAGATCATACTCCATGACCACATGGGATTCATCCCAAGTTCACAAGGATGGTTCAACATTTGCAAATCAATCAATATGATACACCACATAAACAAAAGACAAAAACTACATGATCTCAGTAAATGAAGAAAAAGCATTTGACAAAATTCAACATCCATTTATGATAAAAAACCCAAAGTGGGTGTAGAGGGAACCTATCTCAACATAATAAAAGATATTTATGATAAAACCACAGCCAATATAATACTCAGTGGTGAAAAGCTGAAAGCCTTTCTGCTAAAATCTTGAACAAGACAAGGATGCCCACTCTCACAGCAATCAGACAAGAAAAAGAAATAAAATTTATCCAGATAGGAAGGGAAGAGGTAAAATTGTCATTATATGCAGATAATATCATACTGTATATAGAGAATCCTAAAGACTCTACACAAAAACTACTAGAACTGATAAATAAATTCAGTAAGATAGCAGGATACAAGATTAACATACAGAAATCAGTTGCACTTCTTTACAGTAACAGTGAAATATTAGAAAGGGAATATAAAAAACAATACCATTTAAAATTGCACCCCCCCAAAATAAAATACTTAGGAATAAACCTAACCAAGGAGGGAAAAGACTTATACACTAAGAACTATAAAATGTTAATAAAGGAAATTGAAGATATATCATGCTCTTAGATTGGAAGAGTTAATATTGTTAAAATAGCCATATTATCCAAAGCAATCTACAGATTTAATAAGATCCCTATCAAATTACCCATGACATTTTTCACAGAACTAGAACAAATAATCCTAAAATTTATATGGAACCATGAAAGACCCAGAATTGCCAAAGCAATTCTGAAGAAAAGGAACAAAGCAGGAGGCATAACCATCCCAGACTTCAGACAGTATTACAAAGCTACAGTAATCAAAACAGGATGGCATTGGCACAAAAACAAACATATGCATCAATGGAACAGAGAGCCCAGAAATAAACCACTTTGCTTTCTTAAAGAAGAAAAAGTAGAGTATAGCATTTAGTTTTACAAGAGGAAAAGAAGTTCTGGAAATGGATAGTAATGATATGGCACACTTATGTGAATGCACTAATATCACTGAATTGTATGCTTAGAATGATAAAAATGGTAAATTTTATGTTATATGTATTTTACCACAGTAAATATTGAAAAACAATTTTGAATCATATAAAAATTTACATATATTGAGAACGTTTTTTTTTCCACCTCATTTGAAAGATTAATACTGTAAGAGTAACATCCCTTTTTTAACACAGAGCCAAAACAAAGATTTTTCATTTTCTTTTCATTTTTCAAAATTTGAGCAATAGATTGTAAAAGAGTTATGGTTTAAATGACAAGCACAATAACCTGAAATAAATATTAAGACATGCATTAGATTGCTTTGAGACTCAGTGTCTCATCGGTGCATATATTTGGAGTAAAACACAATTTGCCTGGCAAAATGCGCTCACTGGAGTTATATCCCAATGTTCTAACCCAAATGAAGCATATTAGTAAGACTTAACCTGGCAAAATCTACATATTCAACAATATTTAGACAGTTATTGAAAAACTCCAGGTTTTTACTAAGCAAAGAATTTTGAATCCAAAAGTAAACTGAGGAAATCAAACTTACACATCAACCAACTAAGAATTTTTTAGGGTTAAAATTCGTATCTCCAAATTCCCAGTATTGTAATTTCTTCCCCAAATTACACTGCCTTCCAACATGCAATGATCTTATCTTTGGTTGACAGTGAAGGTACATGAGAGATGTAACTGCTACAATTCGACTATGGCAGCAAATGCCAATCTCAACACTCTTTAGGGAGCACATGATATTCGCTGCAATGATTTATTAAAAACAACCTTTATCTGCATACAGAAGGGTTCTACTTGTTTGTTGATGGGTGTTGCCAGGAACTAATGCCACATATTCAATAGATTTTTAAAAAATATAAATTATATGGCTATTTCAAATCTTTTCATCCAATACAATTAAAACTTAGTGGCAATTAGTTCAAATTTGGAAATATACATAATATTTGACCTAAACATAGTGCTTTGAAAACCAGGCTTCATGTCTCCACATATAGTTTCAAACCCTAACTCTTCCACTACATCCTATCCTTCCATGAACAACTTGCTTCATTTATCTAAGCATCAGTTTCCCTTAAGTAAAATGGGGATAAATATCTACTTCATATAGTGGTTGTGAAGTTAATGTATATAAAATCCTTAGTGCTGTGCTTGGATTGAGGAGAGTCCACAACTCTTATCTTATTGTTACTACTAATTATTGATAGAGATGAAAGCAGGTTAACAAGGAACTAGAAAATATAAAAAAGACCTAATCAAAAATAAATAATTCAATAGCTGAAATAAAAAAAAAACTAGAAGGAATGAATAGCAGACTAAGTGATACAGGAGAATGTATAAGTGATCTGGAAGACAGAATAATGGAAAACACCCCATCAGCAGAACTGACAGAAAAAAAAAAATTAAATGAAAACAACCCAAGAGATTTCTGAAATAACATTGTGTTCCAACATGTGCATTATAGGAGTTCCAGAAGGAGAAGAGAAAGAGAAGGGCATCCAATATGTATTTGAAGAAATTACAGCTGAAAACTTCCCTAACCTGAAGAAGGATATATCCAGATACAGGAAGCACAGAGGGTTCCAAACAAGATGAACCCCAAACAGACCCACACCAAGGTATATCATCATTAAAATGGAAAAAGTTAAAGAGAGAATTCTAAAGGGATCAAGAGAAAGAGTAATATACATGGAAGCCCCCTTAAGACTATAAGATGATTTCTCTGCAGAAACTTTTCAGGCCAAAAAGGAATCACATGATATATTCAAAGAGCTGAAAGGAAAAACCTGGCAACCTAGGATACTCTACCCAGCAATATTATAATTTAGAATGGAAGGGGAGATAAAGAACTTCCCAGAGAAGCAAAAACTAAAAGAATTAAGCCATACTAAACCTATCCTAAAAGAAATGTTGAAGGATCTTCTCTAAATGAAAAAAGTAAGAATATAGGAAAGGGAAAATCCCACTAAGTAAAGCAAATATACATTAGGGATGGAATATCACTTAAATAAGCCAGTACATAGGTAAATGACAAAAAAGTGTAAAAGCAAATATAAATACAATAAATAGTTAAGGGATAGGCATGAAGATGTAAAATATGACATCAAAAACACAAAATGTGGGAGATGGGAGTAAAAATATAGATCTTTTAGAATGTGTTTGAACTTAAATGACTATCAGTTTAAAACAAGTAGATATTATGGGTCAACATACATGAACCCCATGATTATCACAAATCAAAAATGTACAATAGGTACACAAAAACTAAAAGAAAGGAACATGAGCATACTATTAAAGAAAATCATCAAACCATAAGGAAAGAAACAAAGAGAAAATGAACAGAGAAGAACTACAAAACAACCAGAAAATAAGTAATAAAATGGCAATAAGTATATACCTACAAATAATTACTTTCAATGTCAATGGACTAAATGCTCCAGTGAAAAGACATAGGGAGGCTGATTGGATACAAAAAACAAGACCCTGTAATATGCTGTCTACAAGAGACTCAATTCAAGCTGAAGACACACATAGTCTAAAAGTAAGTGGATAGAAAAAAATATTTCATGCAAATGAAAATGACAAGAAAGCAAGGCTAGCAATACTCATATCAGACAAAACAGACTTTAAAACAAAGACTATAATGAAAGACAAAGAGGGCCATTATATAATGATAAAGATCAATATGAGGAGAGGATATTATACTCATTAACATATATGCATCTAACATAGGAGCACCTAAATATATAAAGCAAATACTAAGAGACATAAAGGGAGAAATTAACAATAATAGAGTGAGACTTTAACACCCCACTGACATCAATGGCCAGATCATCCAGACAAAAAATCAATAAGGCATCAATGGTCTTAAATGACATAATAGATACCTACAGGACATTACATCCCAAAATAGAAGAATACACATTCTCCTCAAGTGCACATGAAGCATTATCCAGGATACATCACATGCTAGGGCACAAAAGAAGTCTCAACAAATTTAAGAGGATCGAAATTATATCAAGCATTTTTTTGAACCACAATGGTATGAAAATAGAAATCAACTACAGAAAGACAAATGGGAAAAGAACAAACACATAGGTACTAAACAACTGGCTACTAAAAAATCAATGGGTCTATGGAGAAATCAAAGAGGAAATTGGAAAATACCTTGTGATAATAAAAATGTAAACAACTCTTGAAAATCTATAGGATGTAGCAAAAGCAGTTCTGAGAGGGAAGTAATGATAACAGGCCTTCCTCAAAAAACAAGAAAAATATCAAATACACAACCTAACCTATAATCTAAAATAATTAGAGAAAGAACAACAAATAAAGACCAAAGTCAGCAGAAGGAAGAAAATAATAAAGATCAGAGAGGAAATAAATAAAATAGAATCAAAAAACACTAGAAAAGATAAATGAAACCAAGAGCTGCTTTTTTAAAAAGATGAACAAAATTGATAAACTTTTATGTAGTTAGGCTTACCAAGAAAAAAAGAGTGGACCCATAATACTCCTAGAAGTGAACACAGGTGGAATACTCTGACATAAATCATAACAATATTTTTTTTGGATCAGTCTTGTAAAGCAAGAGAAATAAAAGTAAAATTAAAAATGGGACCTAATTAAACTTAAAAGCTTCTGCACAGCAAAAGAAACCACCAATAACATTAAAACATTACCTATGGAATGGGAGAAGATATTTGCAAATGATATGACCAACAAGAAGTTAATATCCGAAATATATAAACAGTTCATACTACTCAATATCAAAAAAAAACAACCCAATCAAGAAATGGGCAGAAGGTCTCAATAGACATTTTTCCAAGAAGACATAAAATGGCTAACAGGCCCATGAAAAGTTGCTCATCACTAATTATTAGAGAAATGAAAATCAAAACAGCAATGAGATATGAGCTTACACTGATCAGAACGGCTATCATTAAAAAGTCTACAAACAACAAATGTTGAAGAGGATGCAGAGAAAAGTACACTGTTGTTGGGAATGTAAATTTGTGCAGCCACTGTGGAAAACAGTACAGAGTTTCTACAGAAAACAGAAAATAGAACCACAATATGATCCAGCAATTCCACTCATTGGTTTATATCTGGAAAAAATGAAAACAGTAATCTGAAAAGACAGATGCAGCACAATGTTCATAACAGCAGTATTTACAATAGCCAAAATATGGAGCAACCCAAATGCCCATCAACAGATGAATGGATAAAGAAGTAGTGGTATAAATATATACAATGGAATATTGCTCAGCCATAAAAAGAATGAAATTCTGCCATTTGCAGCAACATGGATGGACCTAGAGAATATTACGCTTAGTAAAATAAGTCAGACAGAGATAAATACTGTATGATATCACTTTTTTGGAATCTAAAAAAATAATACAAATGAATGTATATGCAAAACAGATATAGACTCACAGACATGAAAACAAACTAGTGGTTACCAAAGGGGAGAGGGAAGGTAGAAGGGGAATTTTAGGGGTATGGGATTAAGAGATGCAAACTACTATGTATAAAATAGATAAGCAACAAGGTTATATTATATAGCACAGGGGATTACAGCATTATTTTGTAATAACTTTTAATGGAGTATAATCTGTAAACATACTGAATCATGATGCTGTACACCTGAAACTAATATTATAAATCAACTATACTTCAATTTTAAAAAAATTCATACATTCATTTTTTAAATATTAAATTTAAATTATTTAGGAACATAGGAGAAGTCAGGTCACAGACAAAACATGACAAAAAATACGGGTAAAAACAAAAATGTACTTATGTTTAATATTGAAATTTTTCATATAAAGTCTGATATTAATTCCTTGCTTTCCTCTGTAAAAGCTATTGTGATTCAAATGATTTAAGTATGACTGGTCTTGATTATTCTAAATTTTAAATTCATAGAATTCTGCCTTATATTTAATGTAATTAACTCTTCAAAAATATTTATCTGCCTGAGATTTAATTTTGATAAATCAAAATAAATGCTTTTTGTTGTTTTTGATGCTTTATTTACCTGCCCTAAACTTCATTCTTCTAACTCTTGACAATACGTTTTATCTATATTTTATCAAACAGTGCTTCTAATAATGTGCTTTCTAGAAAGAAAGATTTTATTTCTTTGTTTTAGAATGTGTTTGAGTCTATATGACTATCAGTCTAAAGCAAGTAGATATAGGAAGGGGTTAACATACTAAAAACACAGGGTAACCACAAATCAAAACATACAGTAGACTCACAAAAACCAAAAAGTAGAAAACACAAGCATGAAATAATAGGAAATTATCAAACCACAAAAACAAAAAGAAAGGAACAAAGAAGAAACATAGAAGCAACTGGAAACCAAGGTTTAAAATGGCAATAAATACATATCTGTTAATAATTACCATAAAAGATGAATGGATAAAGAAGTAGTGGTATAAATATATACAATGGAATATTGCTCAGCCATAAAAAGAATGAAATTCTGCCATTTGCAGCAACATGGATGGACCTAGAGAATATTACGCTTAGTAAAATAAGTCAGACAGAGATAAATACTGTATGATATCACTTTTTTGGAATCTAAAAAAATAATACAAATGAATGTATATGCAAAACAGATATAGACTCACAGACATGAAAACAAACTAGTGGTTACCAAAGGGGAGAGGGAAGGTAGAAGGGGAATTTTAGGGGTATGGGATTAAGAGATGCAAACTACTATGTATAAAATAGATAAGCAACAAGGTTATATTATATAGCACAGGGGATTACAGCATTATTTTGTAATAACTTTTAATGGAGTATAATCTGTAAACATACTGAATCATGATGCTGTACACCTGAAACTAATATTATAAATCAACTATACTTCAATTTTAAAAAAATTCATACATTCATTTTTTAAATATTAAATTTAAATTATTTAGGAACATAGGAGAAGTCAGGTCACAGACAAAACATGACAAAAAATACAGGTAAAAACAAAAATGTACTTATGTTTAATATTGAAAATTTTCATATAAAGTCTGATATTAATTCCTTGCTTTCCTCTGTAAAAGCTATTGTGATTCAAATGATTTAAGTATGACTGGTCTTGATTATTCTAAATTTTAAATTCATAGAATTCTGCCTTATATTTAATGTAATTAACTCTTCAAAAATATTTATCTGCCTGAGATTTAATTTTGATAAATCAAAATAAATGCTTTTTGTTGTTTTTGATGCTTTATTTACCTGCCCTAAACTTCATTCTTCTAACTCTTGACAATACGTTTTATCTATATTTTATCAAACAGTGCTTCTAATAATGTGCTTTCTAGAAAGAAAGATTTTATTTCTTTGTTTTAGAATGTGTTTGAGTCTATATGACTATCAGTCTAAAGCAAGTAGATATAGGAAGGGGTTAACATACTAAAAACACAGGGTAACCACAAATCAAAACATACAGTAGACTCACAAAAACCAAAAAGTAGAAAACACAAGCATGAAATAATAGGAAATTATCAAACCACAAAAACAAAAAGAAAGGAACAAAGAAGAAACATAGAATCAACTGGAAAACAAGGTTTAAAATGGCAATAAATACATATCTGTTAATAATTACCATAAATGTCAATGGACTAAATGCTTCAATCAAAAGACAGAGTGGCAGATTGAATAAGAAAACAATCTACAATATGCTGCCTATAAGAGACCCACTTTAGGCCAAAGGACACACACAAATTGACAGTGGAAGGATGGAAAAAGATATTTCATACAAATGGAAATGACAAGAAAGCGGGGGTTGCAATACTCATATCAGACAAAACCGACTTTAAAAGAAAGGCCATAAAGAAAGATAAAGAAGGACACTATATATTGATAAAAGGATCAATACAAGAAGATTTTACCCTTGTGAACATATATGCACCTAATATAGGAACACCCAAAAACATAAAACAAATACTAACAGACATAAAGGGAGAAACTGACTGGAATACAGTGTTAGCAGGAGACTTTAACACCCCACTGACATCAATGGACAAATCTTTTGGACAGAAAATCAATAAGGCAACAGAGATCCTAAATGAAAAAATAGAACAGTTAAACTTAGTTGATATTTTCAGGACATTATATCAAACAAAACAAAACTCCAGAATACACATTCTTTTCAAGTGCACGTGGAACATGCTCTAGGATTGTCCACATACTAGGGCACAAAACAAGCCTCAACAAATTTAAGAGGATAGAAATTATCTCAAGCATCTCTTCTGAGCGCAATGGTGTGAAAATGGAAATCAACCACAGAAAAAGAAATGAGAAAAAAAATGCTTACATGGAGATTAAACAACATTCTACTAAAAAACCAATGGATCAATGATGAAATCAAAGAGGAAATTAAAAAATACTTTGAGACAACTGATAATGAAAACACAACCATACAAAATCTATGAGATGCAGCAAAAGTCATTCTTAGAGGGACGTTTATAGTGATACAGGCCTTCCTCAAAAAACAAAAATCTCAAACAACCTAACCTACCACTTAAAATAATTCAAAAAATAAGAACAAAACCCCCTCTAAATCAGTAGAAGGAATGAAATAATAAAGATCAGAGAGGAAATAAATAGAGATTAAAAAAACAATAGAAAAAAATCAGTAAAACTGAGAGCTGGTTCTTTGAAAGGGTAAACAAAATTGACAAACCTCTGGCCAGGCTCACCAAGAAGAAAAGAAAGAATCCAAATAAACAACATAAGAAATGGAAAAAAAAATAAAAGGACACAACAACCAATACTGCAGAAACACACAGACACACACACAAAACATAAGGGAAAATTATGAACAATTATATGCCAACAAATTCCACAACCTAGAAGAAATGGACAAGTTTCTAGACACATACAGCCCACCAAAATAGAAACAGATAATGTGAACAGACCAATCACTAGAAGTGAAATAAAATCTGTAAAAAAACAAAAACAAAAAACCCCTCTACAAAGAAAAGTCCAGGACATATGGCTTCACAGGCAAATTCCACCAAACATAAAAAGAAGAACTTATACTGATCCTTCTCAAACAATTCTAAAAGATTGAAGAGGACGAAACACTCCCAAAGACATTCTATGAAGCCACCATCACCCTGATACCAAAACCAGACAAGGCACCACCAAAAAAGAAAATTACAGTTCAGTATCTTTGATGAATATAGATGCAAAAATTCTCAACAAAATATTAGCAAATCGAATCCAACAACACACAAAAAAGATCATACTCCATGACCACATGGGATTCATCCCAAGTTCACAAGGATGGTTCAACATTTGCAAATCAATCAATATGATACACCACATAAACAAAAGACAAAAACTACATGATCTCAGTAAATGAAGAAAAAGCATTTGACAAAATTCAACATCCATTTATGATAAAAAACCCAAAGTGGGTGTAGAGGGAACCTATCTCAACATAATAAAAGATATTTATGATAAAACCACAGCCAATATAATACTCAGTGGTGAAAAGCTGAAAGCCTTTCTGCTAAAATCTTGAACAAGACAAGGATGCCCACTCTCACAGCAATCAGACAAGAAAAAGAAATAAAATTTATCCAGATAGGAAGGGAAGAGGTAAAATTGTCATTATATGCAGATAATATCATACTGTATATAGAGAATCCTAAAGACTCTACACAAAAACTACTAGAACTGATAAATAAATTCAGTAAGATAGCAGGATACAAGATTAACATACAGAAATCAGTTGCACTTCTTTACAGTAACAGTGAAATATTAGAAAGGGAATATAAAAAACAATACCATTTAAAATTGCACCCCCCCAAAATAAAATACTTAGGAATAAACCTAACCAAGGAGGGAAAAGACTTATACACTAAGAACTATAAAATGTTAATAAAGGAAATTGAAGATATATCATGCTCTTAGATTGGAAGAGTTAATATTGTTAAAATAGCCATATTATCCAAAGCAATCTACAGATTTAATAAGATCCCTATCAAATTACCCATGACATTTTTCACAGAACTAGAACAAATAATCCTAAAATTTATATGGAACCATGAAAGACCCAGAATTGCCAAAGCAATTCTGAAGAAAAGGAACAAAGCAGGAGGCATAACCATCCCAGACTTCAGACAGTATTACAAAGCTACAGTAATCAAAACAGGATGGCATTGGCACAAAAACAAACATATGCATCAATGGAACAGAGAGCCCAGAAATAAACCACTTTGCTTTCTTAAAGAAGAAAAAGTAGAGTATAGCATTTAGTTTTACAAGAGGAAAAGAAGTTCTGGAAATGGATAGTAATGATATGGCACACTTATGTGAATGCACTAATATCACTGAATTGTATGCTTAGAATGATAAAAATGGTAAATTTTATGTTATATGTATTTTACCACAGTAAATATTGAAAAACAATTTTGAATCATATAAAAATTTACATATATTGAGAACGTTTTTTTTTCCACCTCATTTGAAAGATTAATACTGTAAGAGTAACATCCCTTTTTTAACACAGAGCCAAAACAAAGATTTTTCATTTTCTTTTCATTTTTCAAAATTTGAGCAATAGATTGTAAAAGAGTTATGGTTTAAATGACAAGCACAATAACCTGAAATAAATATTAAGACATGCATTAGATTGCTTTGAGACTCAGTGTCTCATCGGTGCATATATTTGGAGTAAAACACAATTTGCCTGGCAAAATGCGCTCACTGGAGTTATATCCCAATGTTCTAACCCAAATGAAGCATATTAGTAAGACTTAACCTGGCAAAATCTACATATTCAACAATATTTAGACAGTTATTGAAAAACTCCAGGTTTTTACTAAGCAAAGAATTTTGAATCCAAAAGTAAACTGAGGAAATCAAACTTACACATCAACCAACTAAGAATTTTTTAGGGTTAAAATTCGTATCTCCAAATTCCCAGTATTGTAATTTCTTCCCCAAATTACACTGCCTTCCAACATGCAATGATCTTATCTTTGGTTGACAGTGAAGGTACATGAGAGATGTAACTGCTACAATTCGACTATGGCAGCAAATGCCAATCTCAACACTCTTTAGGGAGCACATGATATTCGCTGCAATGATTTATTAAAAACAACCTTTATCTGCATACAGAAGGGTTCTACTTGTTTGTTGATGGGTGTTGCCAGGAACTAATGCCACATATTCAATAGATTTTTAAAAAATATAAATTATATGGCTATTTCAAATCTTTTCATCCAATACAATTAAAACTTAGTGGCAATTAGTTCAAATTTGGAAATATACATAATATTTGACCTAAACATAGTGCTTTGAAAACCAGGCTTCATGTCTCCACATATAGTTTCAAACCCTAACTCTTCCACTACATCCTATCCTTCCATGAACAACTTGCTTCATTTATCTAAGCATCAGTTTCCCTTAAGTAAAATGGGGATAAATATCTACTTCATATAGTGGTTGTGAAGTTAATGTATATAAAATCCTTAGTGCTGTGCTTGGATTGAGGAGAGTCCACAACTCTTATCTTATTGTTACTACTAATTATTGATAGAGATGAAAGCAGGTTATTGAGTGGGAAAAACTCTCATAACAACATGTTTTGCATTTAGTAACAATGAAACAATAGCAGTAACACTACATTTTTCTTTCTGCCTTGTTTTCCCTTTGTGTAAGACTCACAGCATATTTTTCTAGTACTTTTTATTCCAGTTTAATTTTTTTCTGATATCAGCTTCATCAGCACTAAGGGAGAATATGAGTTCCTTAAAAACCAGGGCTTCTATAGGTTTTGTTAGTGTATCTTAAGGCTGTAGAACAGTGCCTAAACCATTTTAGGCATTCAGTAAATTTTTGTTAAATAAGTGTTGATTTCCATTTGTATAATATTTTTCACTTATTAATTAAGAATTGTTTTATCTACTTTTTGTCTTCCTTGATTTCCAATAGAAATAAACTCCACATATTATTAAAAACAGCTCTCTGGTCCCCACATCACTCCACTTTTGATACCTCAGAGCCAAACACTTTCCACTCTTTTATCTTGTCATATATATTTTTTGTTGTTTTTAAACCTCCATATACCTAAATAATATTATCACATAAATACTTCCTAAAAACATCAGTTTTAGAAATGTTTTAACTTCCTGCAATTGAAGATAAACATTTGTCTGATATATTACACTGCATCACCAAATTCAGCACACATATTCACACAGGCATTTGTACTCACACATGGTAATATATCAATAGTATCTATAGTCTATAGTTGAAAATAGTTACTTTGTCTATAATATTATTGTTTATATTATTAAGACTACATAAATGTCATTTGCAGCCTAACCTCATAGAATTCGATTATCTTATCCTTTCTTGAGTAATTTCTTGTCCCTGAAATTAACAGTTGTCTTATTTTTCATTTGGTTAATCTTTTAGGTACTTATACATTCAGCTACAAATACCCCTTCCATCAAATTATCTAAATCTTCTTTAGCAAACTAATATGAAAAAATGAAAAACTGAGCAATAGTAAGGATTAAAAATTATTTGAAAATTGTAGCCATATCCATGTCCTGCAGCTGCTGTAACAAATCACCACAAACTAGGTGGCTTATAACAACAGAAATTTGTTTTCTCGTTGTTCTGGAGGCCAGAATTCCAAACTCAAGGTGTTGGTAGGGTCATGTTTCCTCTAGAGGCTCAGGGGGAGAATCAGTTCCACAGGTCTCTCCTAGCTGCTGGAGCTGGTGGCAGTTCTTGGCATTCCTTAGCTTGCAGATGCATCACTCCAGTCTCTGCCTCCATCTTCACATTGGCTTCTCCTCTGTGTCTCTGTGTTTTCTCCTTTTCTGTCTGTCCTCAATCCCTTTTCCCAAGTAAGGTGACGCTCACAGATTCCAGGGATTAGTGTGGGAATATATCTTTGGGAGAGGCCACCATTTAACCCACAACAGTAACATTCTGTTGAAAATTATGTGTTTTCCCTCCAACTTTTTTCCTGAAGAACACAAAATCGTATATATTTTTAAAAATATGCTTAATGTATAGGATGTATCATATAAAATTTTGTCTAACACATAAATTTCAATGTAAAACAGGTAAAAAAAAGAGTGGATGCACAAAACAAGCCACAAAACTATATTTACTAATGCATAACAAAATAATAGTGTTACTAGACGAAGCATCTTAGGACAGATGATATTCATTGTGTGTGCAATGTAGCAAAACAATGCAAGATATGGAACTGACACAGTGCTGTGCTTATCAAAAATGGTTCACAGAGCACATACTACTAAGACGTGACATCATATCTAAAATAAACAGAAAATTATTCCTCTGCAAATGTGAAAAATAAGCTCAAGTACTGTGATGTGTTGATTAAATAATCTCAATTCCTCTAATACCGTTAGAAAATAATTTGGTTTAACTAGCAACTGTGTAACTTTGATTCTTTTTAAAATATGAAACAATCCACAGTAAAACAGTAAATGGAAAACTTTAGATGGTTGTAATCTAGAGAGGATTATGAATAAAGAACAATATACAGAGATTTGATACCTTGATTAACCTAAAAGAAATATTGTTAGCTTTCATTTTAAACTTGGCTCTCAAAGATATTTTACTTCTTTTAGTGTTATCAGCGTTTAATATTATGCAATTTCCTGGGTATTTTACATGAGAATAGAATGGTTTTGAAATGCAGTCATAAAACTCAGTGTATATGTGACAAATTTAAAATGCTAATATTTCTTTATGGCATGAAAGATTTGCTGATTCAAAAAGCAATTACAATTCTAATTTATTACCATACTATTCCAGCGGCAAAATCCATTTTCTAATATACTGACATTTATATTGACGTCTGACTGTTGGTTTAATTACAGTTAAGCTGTTAATAGAACATCAACTCTGCATTGTCTTTCTAGATAACTTTTCTAGGTTTGTGTGGTTTGTCAATTCAACTGGTTAAAGACTGTATTCCACCAGTGAATAAGATTGCTGAATGGATAATCTAATTCAGTCATTAAAAGAAAGCCCTTCTGCAATCAACATAGTTCTTTCCCTTTTATAATGATCGTCAGCTTTACTTTGATGAAGCATATTGGTTAGGAATTTGTCCTAAAGCTATTTCAAGAAATCTAATAAAGTGATAGCAAATAATTTAAGAGTTATTTCTCTTTTACATAAAAGAAGTTCAGACGTAGGCAGCTTAGAGACTGCATAGTGATTCCTTCTAGCTCTCTCTTTTGCAGCACTTGTCTACCTGCTCTCAGGGCACCTGCCAGAGCTTTGGCTTATGTTGGTCATGTTTCAGGAAGCAGGATGGCAGAATCAAGCAAACAACCCATGAAACCTCAGAGTCTGTTTTCCTGTTGGGGAATTTTTCCAGAAGTGTTACACAGTAACTCCCTTTATGTTTTATTGACTAAAAACATATCACATGGCTAACTTATCTTGCAGGGCTGCCAGTGGTAGGCAGAATAATGGCTCCCCAAGTATATTCATGTCTTAATACCAAGAACCTTTGAATTTGTTACCCTATTTGGCAAAAGATTCTTTGCAGCTGTGATTAAGATGAAAGACCTTGAAGAGATTAAACTTGACTCTTAGGGTGGGCCCAGTCTAATCACAAGTCTTTAAAAACTGAGAACCCTACCCAGCAGGCTCTGAGAGAGATGGAACATGAGAAAAGCTCAACCTGCAGTTGCTGGCTTTAAAGATGCAAGAAGGTGTTCACGTGCCAAGGACAGTGGGAAACACCTATTGGATTGGCCAGAAAGTTCATTCAGGATTTTCCCTAACATCTTCTGGAATAGAAGCTGGAAAAGTCAAGGAAATGGATTTCCCACTAGTGCCTCTAGAAAGGAATACAGGGTACCAACACTTTGAGTTTAGCCTGTTGGAACCTATACCAGACTTCTGACCTACATGACTGTAAGATAATAAATGTGTGCTGTTTTAAGCCATTAAGTTGGTACTAATTTGTTTTGACAGAAATAGAAAACTAAGAAATAAATTTTTTACCTGCGGAGGATTAGTGCCCCCAACAAAATAGGATTTCCTTGGATAAAGAAGTAGTGAATGGGTATTAGATATTATCTTTAATATTATCAACCTTTCTGCCCTCACCCCACCTCCAGTGAAAAGCGAAATAATTAAAATAAACTAGAATCCCAACCAATTTAGGATGTTACTAATCTGGTAGGTAAATAGTCCAAACTCTAGATAACACTAGTCAATAATATTTAATATACCAAGATTTTAAATATTTACCTTTTAGTATTATAAACTAAATATCTGCACTAAAATCACTAAGGGACCAGTTGTGGTTTCAGATTTTTGTGATTGGTACTGTCTTTTCCTGGAATCTTTTATGTCTTGTCTTTAACAACTTTAAGGTCCCATCTTAAATATTTTCATTGCCAGGAAGGCTCCCTTGACCACCCCTGCCTGAATGGTGTAATTTACTACATCCCCTCCCATTTCTCTCTCTACAGCATTACACAGAGCTAGTATTTATTACTGTCTAAACTTACTTGTTCATTGAAGGTTTTACTTTTTTCCTATTGCTCCTATAAGAATGTGAGTTTTATCGAGGTGGAACTCATTATGTCTTGTACACTCCTGTATCTCAAATACCTAGAATAATGCTTGGCACTTAATATGCACTCCGTAAGATTTCTTTGAATTAATGAGAGCCCAGAGGGCTTTAAACTCATATATATAATGAGTGAATTTTAATAGTTTAATATATGTGAAAATCATATAGTTGATGTTGTATTAGTCAATAAAAATATATTAGGTGCTGTAACAGAAGTATGAGCTAAAAATATGAGTCAGGCAGCATTTGATAATGATGTATTTTGCACTGCATCCAAAAACTGACAGGAGCAGAATGGACTAAGTTTATTCTAAGCAGAAGAAAAGTATACAAAAAAGCAAAAAATCCTGCAATAGTCTAAAAAAGCAGTCCTCAAGTTTCAGTGCTCATGTGGATCACATGAAGTGTTTCTTAAAATGAATATTCCTGATGCCTAATCACAGAGGTTTTAAGAAATGAGACCCCACTGGGAAATTTTTTAACAAGTTAAAAAAAATGGTGAGCAAGTAACTAAAAAGTCATTAGACTTTTAGGAATATTATGGAGTTTTTACCTAAATGGAAAGAGAAATGGATATAGAATTGTTTCAGGAAGAATAACTGGACTCAAATAATATAAAATCATGGGACAATTGAGAGACATTTCTGAGGTACAATCAATAGTTCTGATGGATAATTGGATGGGGGAGAAATGTATAATTTGGAGGCTATCGCCACGTTTTCCTCTGAGGAAAAAAACACTACAGGTAGTTGAAAAGGAAAGGGAAAATTTACTTTTAAAAAATAAACTTGGTTATTTGGTGGTGCCTAAAAGTTGGTTATTTGGCGGTGCCTAAAAGTTGGTTATTTGGCAGTGCGTAAAAGTTATTTTTCACATGGTTACTAAAAACAAAACAAAAACACACTACATCTTGTAGTTTTATGACCTTGTGTAACAGTCTCCAATATTAAATTTGGGTTGGTTCATGTGCATTGATTTGGGCAACGGGATGCTAATAAGCTTGAGGTAAGTGAAGGGTTGAGAAGCACTTTCATATACAGGGTTGTTCTCTTAAAATGTAGCCTGGATTCTCCTTGGAACTTAGCTATCATGCTTTGAGAAACCAAACTCAGTAATATGGAAAAGCCAAATGGAGGAGAACCCAGACTCTGACCAAAGACTGATACTATAGTCAACCGTGAACACCTACTTATCTACCAGACAACAGCTGAGCCATCTTGGCCTTGTACTCCCCAGCAGACATAAAGTGTCCTTGTTTTAAGCCTCTAAAGTTTGGAATGGCTTGTTCTGTAGCAATAGCTGAGTAAAGCAGAATTTGGTATCTAGAAGTTGGGTGATGCTGTAAACAACAACAACAAAAAGTATGATACTGGCTTTGGGACATGAAAGGTGGATAGGTAGTATGGATATAAGCTATAATGACATTGGCGAGAGCTGGAAGTTCAGTGAGGAAACTTTTATTGCGAACTGGAGAAAGTGTAACGTGATACGTAGAGGAAGAAAGTGTGACAACAACTGTCATCTGCAGTAATGTGGAAGACAGTAAATGTATGCAGTGAACATGTTTATCTGGCTAAGGTTAACAGGCAGAATTTTTAATGATTTCCTTTACTGAGCATAATAAAGTAAGTTTAGAGGTGGATGAATTAAAGAAGAAACTGCTCAGTTTTAAAGCAGAATCTGGAGGGAAAATATTTAAACCAGAACCATTTGGGCCAGGGAATAATACTGTTTTTCATTCTCTCCTTCTACAGCTAACAAAAGAGTCTCAAAGGTCCTGAGGATCTCAAAGATCAAACCCAGGGTGCTACCAGTAAAAATGGAATCAGATTCAAGATCAAGTCCAATACATAGCTGTAAGGCCCTTTGTTACAACCTCAGAAAGATTTAAGGGCATTGTCCTACAGAACCCTGACTCCCGAAGTGGAGGGGGGCTTATCCCTAGGGGATTTGTGGGTATTCTTCTGTCTAATGAGTAAACCCCAAAATGATTCACAGGAAATGAATCTCACATGTTTTCAAATGCAAAATCTTCATGGAATCATCATAGCTCAGACTAAAAACGTGGAGATGGTTGAAAATGAAAAGATACCTTTGAGTCCCCAGTCATCTCCCACCTTTTACAAAGAGGAAGCCAACTGAGAAAGTTACTTACCCACAAAAATGGGCTATTTCTTATAGAAAAGGAAGTATAATGCAGAAGGTAGTTTCAGAAATCCAGAGGACAGAACAAAGTACCAAGGAAATCCACTTCCAGGGGGCAAACCTCATCACTAATTAATATGCATTTCCTGCCCCCAGAAGAAAAGGAATTTTGGTAACATGCAAATGCTTTGGAGCAGTGATTTCTAGGGGCCGCTGATCCACTCCCTCCTTTATTTATTTACTTGGCTGTGCTGCATGGCATGTGGGATCTTAGTTTCCCTACCAGGGATGAAACCCACACCCCCTGCATTGGAAGCACGGAGTCTTAGCCACTGGACTGCCAGGGAAGTCTCTCCACTCCCTCCCTTAGAACTCAACTGTTATTGAGATTATTCTGTCTCAGCTTCACCATTATTATGTTGCCTGTGTCTCATGAGTTTAAAAGTAGGTAAAGACTGAAAAAATAGATAAGAACTTCAGGTAGAAAAGAACTGTACTTGAAAAGCTACACCTGAACAATTGCCTCCAAATGACTTCATTGGTATTTAGACCTGATTCAGATGAAGAGATTCTGTATCTTAAATCTGAGCCCAGTTTTGTAATAAAAAAGATGTGTATTTTATATGCAGAAGGACTATGACCAGAGGTACCAAAGGCAGACTGTGGAAGTCTTTGACATTGCTAACTCCCAATAAACCATACCTCTTAGTATTCACACCCTGTGTATACCCTTACCCTTGAGTCAGGTCACATCCTGTGATTGTTTTAATCAAGAGAATACAATAGAAAAGTGATGTCATGTACAATTTTCAAGCCTTTAGGAGCTAGCATCTTCAGCTTTTGTGATCTTAGGAACTCTGAATTATGATGTGATAAATCCAGGTACCCTGATGAAGATACCACATGAAGAAGTCATGTGGAGAAGGAGGGTCGCTGAGACTACATAGGAAGACAAAGGTCTAGTCATCCCAGAGTCCAAGCTGACTCCAGACTTGACCTAACGAATTGGTTAAATGAAGAGGAATGGAGCCTGGCAAGACCAGCAAAACTGCCCAACAGAACTCAGCCCTGATTTCAGGATTATGAGCAAATAAAATGTTTCTTGACTCAAGCCACTCAGTTTTGTAGTGGTGAGTTATTCAGCAATATATCACTAAACCAAAATCCAAGGGGAAAATGCTTTGAAAATAAGGGTATGCTGCTAAGATATAGTTGAGGCCAGACAAACAAACAGATATGGGACCAGTCATGACATCAACATTTATAGAAGAGCTGATGCCATTTTAGGGGATAATATGACCTAGAAAAATATGCAGATTAATTCTAATGGCAGAAAGATAGATATCCCCAATATTTAAGATGCACACATGGAAGATCCACCAAAAGAGATTAAGAACTGTCAATAATTAGGAACGAGTCATGGAAGCCAAGAGAGAAATTGACTGTATCTAGTAAATATTGAGGAGAGGTCAAATATAATTTCAGTTTGCAGGTCTACTGATTGATTTGGCAATGAAGAGGAGTCTCAAAGGTCCTGAGGATCTCAAAGATCAAACCCAGGGTGCTACCAGTAAAAATGGAATCAGATTCAAGATCAAGTCCAATACATAGCTGTAAGGCCCTTTGTTACAACCTCAGAAAGATTTAAGGGCATTGTCCTACAGAACCCTGACTCCCGAAGTGGAGGGGGGCTTATCCCTAGGGGATTTGTGGGTATTCTTCTGTCTAATGAGTAAACCCCAAAATGATTCACAGGAAATGAATCTCACATGTTTTCAAATGCAAAATCTTCATGGAATCATCATAGCTCAGACTAAAAACGTGGAGATGGTTGAAAATGAAAAGATACCTTTGAGTCCCCAGTCATCTCCCACCTTTTACAAAGAGGAAGCCAACTGAGAAAGTTACTTACCCACAAAAATGGGCTATTTCTTATAGAAAAGGAAGTATAATGCAGAAGGTAGTTTCAGAAATCCAGAGGACAGAACAAAGTACCAAGGAAATCCACTTCCAGGGGGCAAACCTCATCACTAATTAATATGCATTTCCTGCCCCCAGAAGAAAAGGAATTTTGGTAACATGCAAATGCTTTGGAGCAGTGATTTCTAGGGGCCGCTGATCCACTCCCTCCTTTATTTATTTACTTGGCTGTGCTGCATGGCATGTGGGATCTTAGTTTCCCTACCAGGGATGAAACCCACACCCCCTGCATTGGAAGCACGGAGTCTTAGCCACTGGACTGCCAGGGAAGTCTCTCCACTCCCTCCCTTAGAACTCAACTGTTATTGAGATTATTCTGTCTCAGCTTCACCATTATTATGTTGCCTGTGTCTCATGAGTTTAAAAGTAGGTAAAGACTGAAAAAATAGATAAGAACTTCAGGTAGAAAAGAACTGTACTTGAAAAGCTACACCTGAACAATTGCCTCCAAATGACTTCATTGGTATTTAGACCTGATTCAGATGAAGAGATTCTGTATCTTAAATCTGAGCCCAGTTTTGTAATAAAAAAGATGTGTATTTTATATGCAGAAGGACTATGACCAGAGGTACCAAAGGCAGACTGTGGAAGTCTTTGACATTGCTAACTCCCAATAAACCATACCTCTTAGTATTCACACCCTGTGTATACCCTTACCCTTGAGTCAGGTCACATCCTGTGATTGTTTTAATCAAGAGAATACAATAGAAAAGTGATGTCATGTACAATTTTCAAGCCTTTAGGAGCTAGCATCTTCAGCTTTTGTGATCTTAGGAACTCTGAATTATGATGTGATAAATCCAGGTACCCTGATGAAGATACCACATGAAGAAGTCATGTGGAGAAGGAGGGTCGCTGAGACTACATAGGAAGACAAAGGTCTAGTCATCCCAGAGTCCAAGCTGACTCCAGACTTGACCTAACGAATTGGTTAAATGAAGAAGAATGGAGCCTGGCAAGACCAGCAAAACTGCCCAACAGAACTCAGCCCTGATTTCAGGATTATGAGCAAATAAAATGTTTCTTGACTCAAGCCACTCAGTTTTGTAGTGGTGAGTTATTCAGCAATATATCACTAAACCAAAATCCAAGGGGAAAATGCTTTGAAAATAAGGGTATGCTGCTAAGATATAGTTGAGGCCAGACAAACAAACAGATATGGGACCAGTCATGACATCAACATTTATAGAAGAGCTGATGCCATTTTAGGGGATAATATGACCTAGAAAAATATGCAGATTAATTCTAATGGCAGAAAGATAGATATCCCCAATATTTAAGATGCACACATGGAAGATCCACCAAAAGAGATTAAGAACTGTCAATAATTAGGAACGAGTCATGGAAGCCAAGAGAGAAATTGACTGTATCTAGTAAATATTGAGGAGAGGTCAAATATAATTTCAGTTTGCAGGTCTACTGATTGATTGATTTGGCAATGAAGAGGTCCTCAGTGCCTTCCATGTTAGCAATTTCAATCAAGTGTTGTAAGTAGCATATGCATTTTGCTAAATTGAGAAGGAAATGGAAAAGTAAAGTGAAGGTATATTGGGGTTGGGTGTGTGTGTGTGTGTGTGTGTCTGTCATTGTGAGTGTATGTGTTTTGGATACAAAGTTGATCATATATTTTAGATTGGCATTAAAAAGGTAGAAGAAAAATAGAAACTCAATGAAAGAGAAGGGGAGGAGTCAAAATGAATAATTGATTGTTCATGATCATAGAGTTGTTGGGATCCTATTTATTCTTGAAGAAGAGGAAAGTAGCATATTTGTCTTTCTGAGAAAGAGGGAAAGTCTCTGAGAAGTGATGACTACATATGCGTACTACGTTAAAAGAAATGTGAGAAAATTAACTTGCTAGTAGATCTACAGTGAGGTACTCTATTTCTTCAGTAAAATTCAGCCTTAAATTTATATCTTCAGTAAAATTTGGCCTTGAATTTATTACACAACTGAATCATCAACAGACCAAAGTAATCTCATTTATTTAAAAAATGGCAGGAAAAAGAAATATGTATTTACTTTTTGACTCAAAACCAGCAGGTTAATTTTTCTATATTATTTTATCATTAGACATCACTATTTTTTATGTAGAATAAGATGTTTTTGAATGGTAATCTTTTTTGTGGCTAACCTGATATTATGAGCCATGTTACTTATCACTTATTACTCAAACTTTGTTTCCTTTTAAATAAAAGCAAAACTTTTAGCTTTTGTTAGAAAATTTTGTTTTTTAAGTACTCAGATCTGATTAGAACATTTTAATAACCTCATATAAAAATAGTAATACATTTTAGATCTGCATGTTCTTTGCATTAAAAAATAAACCAAATAAAATGAAAGATAACAGAATATTTCAGTAAGTTACATTAGTCTATCCAGAAGCATTTGAAGAAAAATTCAGAAAATAAAATATTATATAATGTCTACTTATTCTTTCTGAACTTCGTATTAGAAAAACAAACCTCTAATATTGTTGCCACTGGATATTCTAAATAGCAGCAAAAATATCCAACTATAGATTGAGAAAGCCAAGTGTGTGTGTGTGTTTATATGTATTATATATATTTTACTGGCATTCTTACTAATTTACATTTATCAAGCAGAAGAATTACAAAATTATAAGTCATGTCCTAAATTTTAATTCAATAAAACAGCAGAATTATACTACAGGAAGAAAAAGGTATTGATTACTTTCCTGGAAACCACATGAATATTTCATTTGCTGTGAAAGACTAGGTAGCAAGAAGTTATTCAATGTAAACTGAAATCTAAATCAGCAGGCAACAATACCAAGTGTTGGAGCAATGGATAAGACCTTGCAGGATGACTTCAATGCAGTTGAAAATGTACATACCCTATAACACAACAATTTCACTCCCAAATCTATAACTTTGAGAAAAGTTTACATATAGGCATGGAGAGATGCCCACAAATGTTTACTACAGAGTTGCTTGTAAAAACAAAAAAAGCAAACTTTTAAACGTCAATACACAGAAAAATAAATTGTGGTAGATTCAGCTACAATGAATAATATATCATTATATGGAACAACATGAATACACCTCCAAATCAGCCTGGCTGGGAAAAAAAATTGTATAAATGGTATCATATTTTATATATCCTGCAAAGTTGAAAATGTAGACAATGATACAATACACAGATCTATATATAGATAATAAAAAAAAATCTGCCCAGGAATAAGATACACTAATTTCATGAGATTAAAAACATTTGGCAGGTGTGGAGGGGGTCCGAAGAAGAATAAGAGAGAATGTGATAAATAAGGCGAAAACAGGACAAAATAAGTATATTGGCATATTTGCTTCAAATCCATATCAATTAGATAGATAGATAGATAGATAGATAGATAGATAGATAGATAGATAGATAGATAGATAATCTTCAAGGCAAATACAGCAAATTATTAAGGCTTGAGAAACTTGATTGGTATAAATGAGTATCTGTTATTTTTTCTCCATATAATTTTATGTGCTTAAACTGTTTCAAAATAAAAAGAAATAACCATTAAGATGACGATGATGATAATAATAAGAAGAAGAAAAGTCACTGAAGACCTGGTGACTTCTTGCATATGCAAGAACTTCTAGTGTGAGACTCAAAAAGTAAGCACAGGTCTCTTGAATAATTTCTTTCTTAAATAGCTCTACATATGAAAGCAGTTTGGCAACTTTTATACTGAATATATACTTGCTAGTATGTAATAAATTGATCTAGTACAGAATTTTATAGGTACTCAGTTCAGAGTCTAATATCAATATGAAGAAAAATGTCCTGATATGTAACAATCTAAAAAATGTTCACTTTAATATTATGATATTCTCAGAGAATTGTGATGCTTCAAAGAGAAAAGTGATCCCCTTTAATATAAAGACCAATGGTAAAACCCAAGCCCAACCTGAAGGATCAATTTTTCGGAGAGCAGTGAATTAACCCTCCTTGCACTCTGAAAAAATGAAAACTACAAATAAATATACTGGCATGTCACAAACAATGCCATGTGCCCAAAGTAGCCAATCTCAAATATTATCAGTGCCTATTTTGTACCAACCACTCTTCTAAGAACGCCCACTATGAAGAAGACGTACAACCCTTATTGTTAGAGTTGACAGTAAATGAAAGTAATGAGAGGCAAACCTGAAAACAAATTACAAAAGTGTGATAGACAGTATATCAATAATAAAATAGAAAGTTTTATAAAATGAGGTAAAACATAGATGTAGATACAGATAAAGATTATAGGTACAGTTATCTTGGAAGAAGCCTGGGTTTACTGATACACAAGGTTGTTGATTTGAGCATTGTAACTACAGGAAACCTAACTGCAAAAAAAAAAAAATTGTTTTAGTTGTCAAATTGGTCAATCAAAATATTGGTTTATTGGAAACATTTTTTTTTTCATGCTGAAGCATTATAGCACCTCTGTGTGAACAGTTCAGGAGATTTCAAACAATTTTAGTATAATTCCAAGTTAGCAATAATAGAGTAAAGCATATTACTCTTGAGAAAATTACAAATCATGGAAAGTGATGAGTAATTTCAAAAGGTCAAGTATTCTTTGTTCATTGATTCTTTATTGAAAATGATATCTTATGTTTTAAACTTATGATTAGCTTTACTAATCATAAAACAATAACTTAATACATAATTTATGCCATCTTTGAAGTAAATTAATAAGACAAGACTAATCTGAATATATGTCTCTGGACTTCTATTCAACTTTTCTTGGTGAAGTTTTCCTGCTTGAATAGCTCTAAAAGACTATCCTAAATTGAAAGTCAGACACATTAAAGATACTAGTGTGATCTTTACGCTCCTAAGATCAGCCTTTCCCCAACCTCAACCTCTTTTCTAGATCGTGAGTTCCTGTAAAAAGATAATTTTTACAAAGGGAAAAATCATGACTTTTGCATAAGTACAAAATGAATATGAGTCAAAAATTTTACTTAACTAATTCATGAATGAGGGAACTAGCAAGGTGCCATAAGCTGGTTAAAAAAATAATTCAAGGAGTATATGCATATATCTTCAATGAGATATGTTAAAATGAAATTAACACATGCAAAACTGACATTTTTCACAGGAGAGGGGGAGTTATGCACCCCCACTGGACAAAACTACTTTTCATTTCTCTGAAAGAGGATTATGTGCATCACTATTAATTTTCCACAATGTATCAAACTATGAAATACCCTAAAGACTTTGAAAGATGCAGACCTCCATCCATAAAATCAGATAACCTGATAATTTTTTGCCACTTCAAACTCCTTCACAACTTTTTTTCCTGACCGAAGCTAGAAAAGACATAGAAAAATATGTGTAGAAGTAACTTAGAATGTTCTATTAATTTCTTGAAATAAAGAGGAATCAATAGAAAAGTCTGAAAATTGCCTCAGTAGGGTACAGTTGGGTTTAGGATTGTAGCAATCTTAGAAACTCTTTCTCGCATGAAGCATACCAGAACAGAGGGCAGAAGAGATGTTTTTGATGTCTCTCTCTTCTTGGATCTTATATTCTCCTCAACCTCCCGCTAACTACTCACAGTATCCACGATGTGCAATGCTGTCAAGTTGAATCAAGGCCATTCTTATTTTGGATTTTCAATCAAGACTTTATTGTATCATCAGTTCTGATGGACTATGAGAAGCCTATGAACAGGAAAAACCGGGAAGACTGGTATTACTGCTCTTATACCAAAAATGCCTGCAACAAGACAAGAAACAAACAAGAACAAAAACTTATTCAGGCAATTTTCAAGCAATTCTGTCTTAAGGTTTTCAAAACATTCTGCCTTAAATTAATGTGAAATCCTTGACAAAGAATGGGAGAGAAGGAATTCTAAATTCTTCCAATTTTGTCTGAAAAAATGCTCAGTGTTCTGGCAAAACTCTAAAAATATAATGCCTGTTAATATCTGTTATTTTAACAAAGTATGAGAGCTATGAATTAAAGTTTTATATACATGTAGACTTTTATATAAATATATATAACTATAGTAAATATATTTATATATATTTTATATACAAATTTATATTAATATAAAAGTTTATATATATACAAAACTTTATATTTATAATAAAACTTTAATAAATATATACCCATCTTGCCAACCTTGTCCAGCTTCTTCATGCCTTGGTCTTTACATTCTCAAAACTTTTTTTTTGTAAACAAAATCCCTGGCACTGAAATTATTATCTAGAAATGAACTGAAAGAAATTGTTTCAGAAAGTAACAATGGCATTCCTTTCTTTTGCATTTCTGCATTAATAATGTAAATTCTTCCAGAAGCAAAAACTTGTTTTAATTAATAAAGGGAAAGTTACACAGAATTTGAAAAATAAAACATTTATTAGTATTTTGATTTATTATTTCCCATTATATTTCTCTTCACTTATGCTGTATATTGGCACTGTTGAGAAAGCCAAATATATGTTCTCTCTTACCTTTGTGTGAAAATTCCTCCTCCTTTTTCTCCTCCTCCTCTTCTTTCTACTTATACTCCTCTCTTCTCTCCCCTTCTTCTTTTGATTTCTATCTACATTTACCTCTCCATAACCACCAGTTCTGCATTTGCCACCACTTGGTCAACCAAAACTCTTAGTTGAGAACTAGGTCAAGATGAGTCAATGAGTCAGAGATTCTATTATATGACATTGACTGATGTATTGCAATTCTAATCATTGATCTAATGGTGACATGGCTCAGAGACTTGTACCAGTACATCCATGTTAAGTAGTAGATTTATACAACTATAACTTTAATCAGCACATTTTTTAACAACTCCTATCAAAAGTGGGGGAGTCCTAGACCTTCCAAACCTCTACTGTGTGTAATGCATACATGTGTAAACATACATCATTTAAAATTGGCTCAAATACAGTATATTCAGAATTTTGGGGGGAAGTCTACGTTAATAACATTGTTCTTTAGACCTACAGTCATTGAATATACAAATATATATACATCGTATAAATATATATGTGTGTAATTATACAACAGTATTTTCTCTATAAATACAAAAATACATACCATAATATATGCATATCTGTAAAATATAAAATAGAGCTATAGAGTCCAAGTAATAAGATACACTTTCTATATGAATCTACTTTGTTCCTAAGTTTTGGATAACAAATAGCAGAAGCTGGTACTGCAATGAATAAATACATGCCTATCTCAAAAATTTTACACCAGTCTACTACATATCTGAAGTCAAGGAACAAGAGTTCAGATAGCCAGAGAGAAGCCTATGTATTGAATGGGTCTTAACTGTGGACTTAATTTGGCTCTTTGATGGGATTAGGCAACTCTGCCCCCTTGTGGTGCTCAGTGGACTCGTAGCACCAATCTCCTGCAGATCATGTAAAAAGTTTGGAAGCAATTCTTAACTGTCATTGACTGTGCCTAAGCATTAAAATCAAATGTCCAGAAAATATTTTGATATTTATGGGGCCCAGGAGTATTGGGAGGAAAAACAGAAATCATTTCTGATTAGGGTAGAGAACTACTGAAACAAACAAACAAATTCTCAGTGGCTTTACACATGATTTGTTTCTCACTCAGTATGGATATTTGTGTTAGGCAACCTCCCATAGTGATGTAGCAACTCAGGCTTCTGTCTTACAGTTGTGCTGTCTTCTAGGTCCTTCGAATTCTCTGCTGGATGCCCAATCTGGTCAGCAGATGAGGAATAAAGAAAAGAGAGAATCGTGTGGGAAGCTTTTGAAGGCCCAAGCCTCTAAATAGTTTACATGATTTTTATAGATATTCCACTGTCAATAAAACCTAGTCACATAGTCATACCTATCTGAAATGGTGGCTGAAAATTGAGTCTAATTTGGTCAAGAGAAAGAGAAATGAGTTTGGCCAAGAACTAGCTAGCCTCTGCCTCTTTTTCTACAATTAGGTCTCAGATGAGTATAGATCGCACTCATTGATTCATAACCCTAAAAAGAAACTAAACTGGAGGTAAAGAACAATGCACCCCCTTAGAGAAAGCCATCATCAGTGATGTAAAAGGCCAGCAGAATAGGCCATACTAAAGATCATTATCCAGGTATCAGGAATAGCAGTGACAGGCTTTCACCCAACACAGTCTCCTTCCTCAGGTTATGCATTCTTCTCCCTTACCCAAGAGCTCATCATTCTGGGAAGTGAGGCAAATCACTAAAATCCCATGAGCTCTCAATTAGAAATGTCTCAGAAGAGCTGGTCAAATAAGTAGAGGGTGCTGGGGAGTAAAATATTGAGGTGTTTATTTTCCATAAGATATATCAATATATTGGAATACAATTAATACTGTGGGGTGGAAAAAGATGTACCATCTGAGGGAAAACAAACTTGCTCTAAAAACACAAGCAAAAGTGAAAAGGTGAATAGGTTAGTTTGACACCAAATCTGCTATCTACAAAAATAGTCTATCACTGAGTAAAACCTTGTCTCATTGATTTTGAAACAGGAAACTCAAAACCAAAACCTAAGTGCCCCTAATATTAGGCCTATGGGTAAACTTTTAGCTTCAGTATCCTGAAGGAAGATACTGGGTACCATGTAGTCTCTCAGACCATTAATATCTTTCCAAGTATTGAGGCAGAGAGGAGGGAGAGGGAAAATACTCTTTTTTCCCCTTCTACTACCCATTGTGATTAGCTATCTGCTCTTTGCTTGGTTATAGTAAGTTATCTTGTGTGAACAGCATCATATACTTGGTCTTGCTGTCTTTTTTCCTATTGGTGTTTGCTGCTTTTCTGTCTAACCCATACTGCGTCTAGTGGCAAGCACCTGAACCCTGACTCACTTGGGAGGGTGTATTTGTAAGTTCTTTGGAGTGCCATGTCCTACCCAATCCTCTAATTTGGAGAATTTGTATCAGGCTTAACTTCTATTTTCCCACTTCTCCTATGTCTTCCATCATGCAGTCTCTTGCTTCCAGAAAACTATCTCCAGAAAACTGCTTTCTTGAGCTGAAATTGTGGGAAGCTAAAGGAAGACAGCTGACATCCCAATTGTCTCAGCAATGACTATTTGATTTTCAGGAAACTCATACGAAGTTGTCACATTGACCACAGAAACGTAAATATCCCCTCACCCCTACTCCCATCCATATGACCTCTCTCAGGTCCATTATGTTTCTTTCAGGCCATTTTCCTAATGCCTCAGCTCTGTGATTTCAGAGGATGAGCACATTTCAGACAAAGGATTATCACCAGTCCTTGACTTGCTTGGAAAGGATAGATTTGTTTACCTCCTGAATACTGTAGACAATGAAGTAAAGGGGTGATACCAAATGTTACCCTCACCAAAAGGAAGGGAAGGGCAAAGGGATGGGCAGCCCTCCATTCTTCCACTCTGTTCCCAGGGAAGATCTCTGATTGGTCCATTGTATATAATTTGCACATTCATAGGCCAAATTCCTTGCTATGGATTTGTACTATGATTTAACAGGTTTGTGTAATATGCTCAGCCTTGTGTCCATAATAGTGGGGTACACCAATTGTTGCTCCAGAATAATCATGGAAAATAGGAGGTGAAGTTTCACAAAGGAAGTGTTCTTACCAGAGAAAAGAGAAATACTGTGAAGATAAAATTAATTATCTTTCAACACATAAATAGAAAGAGAATATATGTGGAGACATGCACACAGATTTCTACATATCTTATATAGTAATATAATGGTAGAGAGGAATAAAAATGTAATAGAAATAGGGCTCAACTTGAAGTTAGTAGACTTATTTAATGTCTTGTCCTGGTTCGACTGTTAATCATTCTCTGGCCTTAGGAAAATCTTATTTTCTTCTGTGATCATTTCTGTCTTCCTAAAATCAAGGTTTGGGCTACATTAGAAGTCAAACTCAATTTCATATGGGTACTAAAATTATAACACAGATGTATGACATTGGCAAGGTCTGGCTATCCATCTAGCTTCTCTTTATTTGCATATTGAACAAAAGAGAATAAAAGAAAAATGTTCTCTCATTTTCTTGAACTATGCAGGCTTCTAGGTACATCTGCCATTTTATAAACTTTGAGAGTTTGGCAAAGACAAGCTATCTATCCAGTGAATACTCTTATTCTCTCTTTCACACTGTAGAATTGAAGGAGCTGCCGTCAGGGACTTCATTTCTCAGCCCAACCCTTGCATCTAGGTGGCATATGGGGCTTGTTACACCAAAGGAATGTCGGGAGAAATGGTGTGCATCACTTCCAGGTCGTGGAATTACATAGATGCAGAATTATTAAATGTATATACTATGTACACCCTTTCTTTTCCCTTCCACTAAGTGGTCACAGATGATCTCGAAATCTCAGGGGATCTAAACGTCACAAGATGAAAGGAAAATGAGTTCTTAAATCACCACTTGGAAGAACACACACACTGAACTATAACATAAAAAAGAAATAAAATTATTTTGGGTTAGGTCACTGAACATTTTCTTGTTTCTCACAGAAACTAACCCTGCTCTAACAAATATAAAAATAAAAAGGGAAGAGAGAAATTGTCTTTACTCAAATATATATATATGTACATGGTGATAAATGGTAAGAAGACACTGTTGTAGTGTCTTGGAGACCACAGTGAATGATTGGGACAATCTTGAACCAAAGAGCACATATGAATTTTCTGTTTTTCCCGTAAGAGTTTGAATTCCAGTAATTGTGGGATTTTTATCTATTTTGTTTAATTTTCTGAGCAACTAGAGGAATATTATGCAGAATAGGCTATAAATAGATATTAGTTTGAATAAACAAACGAAGGAATAAATATCATATATAAAGGAGTCAGTTGCTAACAGCTGTAGTACATTGCTGTTATTCAATAATGCAGATTTTCTTTTGTCAGATTTTTTCCTTTCTCAAGAGAAGTTGTAAATGTGGATATTTTATGTTGATTCAAAACATTTGAAAACACTTTATAGACCAAAGAAATAATTTCTGTGAGTTGGATTCAGCCCACTGGCAGCCAGTTTGTGACCTCTGAATTGTACTATTGATTCTCAAACCTGGATGAGCTGAGTGCTCTTGAGAATCCCTTTGAGAGCTCTATGCTAAAATTAAAAAAAAAAATGTTGGATCTCCTTTCAACCTATTAATTAGAATCTCTAGGAGTGGGGTACATTTCTTAAAAGTTCCTCAGGTGATTTTCATATAACCTGCCTAGAATTAATCCATGGAATAGTACTAGGAATCACTATATTATATGACTCCAACTTGTATGCTAAAATTTATACTTTCTGGCATAAAACCTCATAAGAAATCAGACTAAATTATGATAGAATTTTAGAACCCCAATAATTTATACAAAGAAAGTTCTTCTTTATATTATTTCATTAACATCTTACCTTTTTGCATTCATGAGAATTTCTAGAATTTCTTTCATATTACTAACAGTCAAAACATATCTATCCTTCATAATGTTACTGTGTATTATCAGAGATAAGTTATAAAGATACTGAATAAATCTATAATATATTCAATACCTACGAAATGAATGAAGCCTTAGGTAAATTGAAAACACCAGTGTTTTCCAATACCTAAAAGTAATAGTTACCAGATTTCATCAACCCACTTTCTTTGACTATGGAACAACTTTCATCTTAACACAGTTGGAGCAAATATTAATAGAAATATTTGAATATTAATGTGAAAATAACACCACTACCAAATATTGATTTGAAATATCAGTAATTTTTACAAAATTTAATTAGACTAAGTTAAAGAATAATCAATTTACATTTTGTCTCACATCAGGGATCGTTCAGTAATAAATTACATAGTATCAAATTATTACCCATGTATTTATTTAAATTGATCATTTCCATTAAGTATATTGAATGAGCTGTGATAAATTTGTGCATATTTAATCACTGCACTGAATCTGATCCAGTTGTAGCTGACTCTAAATGTGAAATATTCATTCATTTAATAATTGTTTATTGAGTTCCTTGGGGGTAGCTGATCAGTATTCCAAGCATGGGAGATACAAATAATGATAAACAGTTAAATTTCCTGCCCTATTTGAGTTCATAATATATCAGAGAAGATGGACACTAAGCCAATAATTACATAAATAGTGATTGAATCACAAAAGTGATGACTGCAAGAAGATAAAGTCCAGTGGCCTGAGCACCTATATTTTGGTCAGGGATAGCATATAGCTTGTGAGGTCAGGGAAGATATATGTAAGGAAATATCAGACTCAAAGGCTGAGTCATCCAGGTGAAGAGGGAGCAGAGTGGAGCAGAAACGTGTCAAGAGAAAATAGATGATGAGTGAAAGAATGTAACATGTTCTTAGTAGCTGGAGCAACATGTTCTGAAATGAAGGTATGAAGAACCTTGATTTTCAAAACGAGATTAAAGAAAACCCTTGACTAGGTTTCAAGTTATCAGGAAATAAATGTTTCTGGGAATTTTCATTGTTTTTTATAAGATTATTTCCTGAGTATAAATTGGAATGTAGGGAGAGAAGAGGGGATGTAGAAATAACGTGAAAGTGCAACAGAAAAGTCCAAGAGAAGATGGTGACTTGCCCAATAAGTATGGAAAGATGTGTGCTGATTTTAAAAAAAAATTAAGAAATAAAGAATATAGCACTTCCTCAAAGAAGTCTAGGCTGAATCTTTCTAATCTAAATTAGGTCACCTTACAATATTTTAAAATGCACAGCCTATCCCCTTTATAAAATTTGTAAATGCACTCTTATTTTTGTGATTTTTTTTTTCAATTGTCCTTCACTAGTTGGTAAGGTCCGCAAGTACAGGTTCCATGTCCTTTCTATTTGTCACTGAAATCACCATTTATGACAGTCTGGCAAAGAACATTTTTTGAGTAAGTTATTTTGATGGGATTGGAAGGATGATCTGGAAAACAGAAATAAAAGATAACTTCTAGGTTTCTGACATAAACAGCTAGAAGTGTGATGATTTTTTCTAGGTGAAGGGAAGATTATTAGGTCTGTTCTGAATGTACGGATGTTTAGAGCTCTGAGGTATCAGAATAGGGCTTTTGAGGAGACAGTTGGATGTAAGGGTCTGTGATTTAAAACAGACATCTGAGGGATATACATTTGGGATCTGTCAGTATGCGAACCGTGTAAGAGGGATGGAGACTACATCATTTAAGCAAACAGTATAAGAAGAAAAAAAAATCCTGGGACAGAATCTTGTGAAACTCCAAAATGTAGAGCTCTTAGAAACAAAGAGAATTGTCAAAGAAAACCAATAATCCGAAGCCTGACAGGTAGGAAGAAAAAACAAACAAACAAAAAGAACTGTGTACTTTTCTAAGAATCTAAAAGAGGAATGTGTTTGAAAGGAGTCATTAACTGGGTCAAATAACTGTGCGGTCAAGTGAAAAGGGAAACTCTACAAATATTCATTAGCTGTATTTGTTTGAGACCGTTTGTCAAAATGCTTGACTTCTTTCCTCTGCAGCCCCATAATCACATGTCACTTCAATTGTCACCATCCATCTACCATCATACACTCAATAACTAAAGCCAGAAATCTGGGTGTACTCATTGATCCTACTTTTCTCTACTTCCTAAGGCCTTGTTCTTTAAGCAATCCTGGCCCTTCAACCTCCAAAATGTATCTGCATCTCTCCCTGTCTCTGACTTAGCTGACCACTGTCCTACTTCAAATTATCATTATCACTTACCTAGGCCACTCTAACTGTCCCTGTTCCTGCCTTGCTCCCTGCATCCCTTCATTCCATTCAACATCTTAAAAGACAAAACCACATGCTATCTCTTCCCTACTTAAAAAATTTTCAGTGACTTTTCTTTACAACTCTAATAAAACCCTAGCTTCCTACCAATGATTTTAAAGCATTCCTGATCTAGAGCCTGATTAGTTGTAACCTCTTCTCTTTCACTGGCCTCCCTACTCTCTAAACTCTGTTCCTATTAGCCTTTGTAAAAAAAATTTACAAGAACACAACAAACTCTTTTTCACCTTATGGTTTTGGTCATGCTTGTGCCTTTTCCGGGAATGTTTTTTCCTCAGATATGATTGCATTTAGATCTCAGCTTGTCCTCTATTAACAACAACAAACAAAAACTTCTCTTACTACTTAGCTAAGTAACCCCATTCTACACCAGATCACTTTTAAGATTTATCTATATTTGTAAACATCAGTATTTGTCTACTTATGCTCTGTCCTTTACTAGAGGAGCAGTGTGGCCTTTGCCATCCTGTTCACAGTTGCATTTCCCAACCCTATGGCAGTGTCTGCCAGAGAGTAAGCATTTGATATATAGTTGCTGAAATGAACTGAATTAGATTAGTTAGAGCTGCGTTACTGAGGTGATGGGAACAGACTCTGTGTTGGGGAGGCTGGGGTGGTGATTGAGTGGTAAAGAGAAGACCTAGGAAAATGTGACGTGAAGGAGGGAAGGAGGGAAAGAGAGAAGGAGACAGTAGCTTTAAAGAGCTCTGTTTCCCGGTGAAAAATTTAAATGCTCTTTTAATGGGTATTATAGAGAGAAGGAGTAAGAATATATAGCAGAAATAGGTTAATATTTGATAGTGAAAGATTACTGACAAGGCAAGGGGGTCTGTGATTCAGACACCGGTGAAGAGATTAACCATTAATACAAGGAAAAATTCTTTTGTTAAGACAGAAGCATAAAACTTGGGAAGGGAATTGTTGGTATGCAGTGTTTCTGAACAGTTCCATAAATTTTCAGTTAGGTAGTGATTTCACTTTTGCTTCTGATGATCCTTTTTTTCCCTTATTTTTTATTAAAGGCCTATGGTTACTTCATCATTAGAAAAATTCAAATTGATAATTTCAGTTCAGTAGGTTAATGGAAAATCTTCCTTATATCGTATTGTAGTTAGTTGCATAATCTCCTGATATTAAATTAAAGCAAAACTGTCCCACTAATTCAAATAAAATATATCTTCTTTATTCTATACATAGGTCTCAAAATGCTGGAGTATATTACTAAGATATTAAAGAGAGGCATTTTGTTCTGGCTAAATTTGGAAATGCTATTAATTCTCTACATATAATTTCTACTGCCTGTCAAAACAGTTTAGTCAGTAAGATTTATAAACTGGTTTCTGAATAAATGCATTTCTCATTATTTTTCAGATATTGCATATATTTCCCCATTGCTTCCATTCACACTTTCTCACACATATAATCTCATGCCTTAAAAACCTCATGAAATCTTTATGTGAGAGGTTGTCAACTCTGATAATTAGCAATAATGCCTTACATTTCTACTACTGAATGGGTTATTCAAAAATAGGGGAAAAATTAAATTTTAAAAATTTCCTTTGCTTATTTAGATAATTTAGCATTACATAACTTCATTTTCTATAGGAAGGTCAGTAGATTCACTAACAGAAGGAACTAAACTCATTATTTAGGCTCATTCATGTTTGCCTTGTTGATGAGCTGAAAACAGTAGATACACCCAGAGAGCTTTTTAATTGATAAGTCCTGGATGTTGTTCTAGATCAGAATTGAAGAAAGTGTGTAAATATGCAAGTAAAAAAAATGGATATAATAGGTATACTGCAGATGGTTTCCTGGGAAGTTTGCTTCTATTGTATCCCTATGTCTCTTCTTAGTGAGAGCTCACAAAAGAGCAAGCAACAATATATCAGAAAAAATATTCACCGAAGAATAGTACTGACCTTAATGGATTGAAGAATAACTAAGCCAGATGTATGAACAGACTTCCTTCCTGCGTCAAAAAGCCATGACGTTTGACTTCCAGAAACAAATAGGAAGTTTGGTTGGTCTGTAGGTCTCAAGCCTTTCCTCCACAGAGCACTCCTCTTCCTGCTTCTTCAAGTCTACTCTGGAACTCACTCTTCAGTGTGGTGTTGACCCGTTGTTTTTAAAAATGAGAAATATATATGGACTGAATATCTGTGTCCTAATAAAAAAGAAAATAAAAAATGAGTAATATAGAGGTTAGTGAAACAAGCTGCAGTGACCATTCTTCTGGCTTGTCCAAAGATGATAATTAATTATTTATTTCCTTCACCACACTTTCTAAATTTTCCTCACCCTTGGTAAATACTTTAGCTGGGCCAAATGACTTACCTGGTGGTATAATATAGATGTCAATTACAGAATGGTCTGGGACCTTGCTTTTCTCCTGGTCAGGCTGTAATTGCTACAATGTCCTGTTCACTGTTACCAGCAGGAATGGAAGCATGGAAAAACTTCCATGTGAATTTTAGACCTATTGCTCTCTGATGATATTAGGTAGCAATAACCCTAACTTCTCAACATGGTCAGAGTCAATTACATCTTCTAGCATGTTACCTCATTTCTATGTCTACAGTCTACTAGCATGAGAAGCCCAGAATACCCTGATCACAGTGGTTTTAGGTTCAGTAATCCTTACTACCCACTGGTGGAAGGATCCTGCTCCTGGGATCTAAAACCAGTAATCCAACATCCCTAAAGTAATGATATAGGAAGAATGAATTCTACTGGATAGTTAGGGGGAATAGTGGTGGGAGAGGTCAATTCTAACTTTTTGTTTTCTAGATCCATCTATTCTAGCTTTTGGGGACACAGAAATATATGGTCTTTGGTTCAATAAATATGCCATATACCATCCTGGAGGAAAGTATAGCAACCCAGGCTGGCATCAACCCTTCTATAGGCAATTCCAAATTTCCATCAGGTTGTCTGCTTCTATATGATGCAGTGTATTGTCGTGAATCTTGTGGACATGTATTCTTTGTCACACCTCTTTCACTGTGAAATGAGTTTCTTTGTCTGAGACAATATTATGCATTATTTCATGTCAGTAAATAAAGCATCGTAAATCCCTAGGACTGTGGTGCTGCTAAGGCATTACGTGTAAGAAAAGCATACCACCATCTGGAATAGGTGCAACTCCAGAAAGGATGAATTGCTGATGCTTAGAGTGGAAATGTTGTGATGAACTGGCTTGCTATCCAGGGCTGGTGGTCCTCTTAGAGGACAGTACCATATTGAGGGCTCAGTTTTGATCTCTGCTGCTGACCAGTTGGTCTTCAGCAACAGCACTCTTAATGAAGAGTCCCTGATGTTGAACCAGTTCATAGCTTCCAATCTGCCACTTTGTCCACTCCATTCGGGGTGCATTGCATAAGCTATCTCTATGTTATGGAGGTATTTGGCAGGTTGAAGATGGTGGGGTTTGAAAATTCTTCTCCTTAAAGGACAAAATGGGTATTGAAAATAGTTCAGTTGAAAACAGTGAAATGACAACAGTGAAAACAGTTAGGGAATGTGGTAGTCAATTTTCTGTGTCAGTTTGACTGGCCAGAGGGTGCCCAGATTAAACATTATTTGGGGCTGTGTCTGTGTGTGTGTGTTTCTGAATGAGATTAGCATTTGAATTGGTGGATTCAGTAGATTGCCTTCCCCATTGTAAATGGGCATATTCCAATCCCTTGAGGGCATGAATAGAACAAAGGCACAGGAAGGAGGAATTTGCCCCCTTTTTCCCCTGCCTCACTGATTGAGCTGGGTTCTCTTATCTTTTCTGGCCATTGCTCTGGGATTTACATCATCAGCTCCCCTCGTCCTCAGGCCTTCAGACTCAGACTGAATTATACCACTGGCTTTCCTGGGTCTTCAGCTACTCATGGGACTTCTCAGCCTCTATAATCACATTAGCTAATTCCTCATAATAATAAACCTCCTTTAATGTCTATTTCTATAGATCTTATCTATATCTATGCCTATATCTACATCTATATTCATATTATATAATATGCAGATATCTCCATCCTACTGATTCAGTTCTCTGGAGAACCCTGATTAGTACAGTAAAGAAGTTCAGCTGTCTATAGATTCTATCTAGAAAGTCTTTCAGGAAATTACACCTTCAACTGAGAATAGTCCTTGGGGCAAAATAATGGGAGCAACTTGGAGTTTTCAGAAGCCAAATCTATGTTTAGAAAAGATATTGGATGAACATATAAAACTGGAAATAAATATAAACAAGAGAACTAACATTTATTAAGCAAACCATATTATTCAACATGAAATATCCCCAATGATATATGACATTTTTCATATGATATCATTCCAGTTGCCTTTCAAAATTAGTATTAATATCACCACTTTATAGGTAAGGTAATTTAGGCTCAAAAACACTTATCAAAACACCTTAGATTACACATTAATGATAGAGACCTGGCTGTTATTCAACTTAGGACCATTTTATTCCAATGCTTATGCTCTTGCTGAGTGAAAGAAACCGGACAGAAAAGAGTACAAACTGTATGATTCCATTTATATTAATTTTTTTATAAAATTTAAACTAATGTATAATGAAAGAAAACAGATCTGGGAACCACAGGTAGGAAGGGGGATTGAGTGCAAGGGGCACAAGGAAACTTCTGGGGGAGATGAAAATGCTTTTATTCTGATTGTGGTGAACGGTTTCATGGGCACATATATTTGTCAAAACTCCAAATTGTACACTTTAATTGCACATAATTGTTTACCTAGTGGTGTAAATTATGCTTAATAAATGAAAGTTATTAGTTATAAAAATAAGACACTCGTGCATGTACTGAAAACACAAGATAGTATAAAGAAAATAATACAAATTATCCAGAAGTAATCTCTATTTTAGTTTTCCTTTATAGCTTTCTTCTAAACATGAATATGTGTGATTGTTTGTATAAATTAAAACTTTTACTAAATATACACTCAATCTAATAATAGATTTTATATTTCAGCAAATTTTGCTTATATACACACTTTAAGCAGAAAAGCTGTAAGTACTATAAACTTCTCAGAAGTGAAAATATTTAAAGGAAAGCAAATTCAAACACATGTTGCAAACACAAAGATATTCTCTCAAATGAAATGGATAATTTAAGCAATAGGGTAATACTTTCCAAAATACGAAGTTATTTTATTTAAGTTATAGTGATATAGACAATGCATATGTGGATATACTGTGAAAAACAAAAACATATAAACAAAAAAAGAGAGCTTTTTAATTGTCACTTGTCTATACTTACCAAAAGCCATAACAAAATTCACATTACCCATTTAGTTATTTTACTACAAGTTATTCATGAGAAAATCAATCAGTAATTCAGCCAAAATCTAGGTAAAAGGATGTTTATGCAGTACTTTTTAAAATAGCAAAAAAATTACATAACTTGTCAACAATAAAAGAGTGATTATGATAAAGAAGCCAGTCTCCATAACAAATAGAACTTCAATTCACATTAAACTAATGCAAAAATTTTTATATTTGTCTTCCTGTTTAGACATTATATACCAGTTATAGATCTGAAGTATTTACTGCACAAATCACTTGACATGTTATGAGTCCCACATTTAGCTTTTAATTACTTTATAAGTACAAATCTATCTCTCACTTTCCTAATTGGGGATATACTCTCTTACTTCTCATACTTATGGTCACAAGGCTCTTGCCCTCCTCCTGACCTCAAGACTAATGTCAAGGGGGTCATTGATTGTATTTTTTTTACAAAAAGTCCATTTTAATGTGGGAAGGTATTGCTGACTGGTGAGTGTGTCTCTCCTTCCTTTTCATAATTCAGTTCTTATAAAGGACAAGATCCTATTTTTAATTTCTTAGTCTGTGATATTATTTTTCCCAACATTTATATAAATTGTTTTACAAAATTATGATATTATGAAGGCATTTTAATCAGTTTCCAATAACTATTTAAAGGATTATGAATATCTTCGACATAAAATGCTAAGTTAAAATGACAGTGCACAATTCTGTATCCAGCCTAAAGCAGGGAAATAAAGACTAGTTCAAGGTTGAGTAAAGCAAATACCATAATGATGGGTTTTTGAGACAAGTATATAGTTGTAATTTCACCTCTGAATTGATTATAGCTGTAACTGTTTTTCAGTATTGCTTATGTTTTGGGTTTTTTTTTTTATTATTTGGTTTTGGGTGTTTGGGTTTTGTTGTTTTTTTTTTTAAGCACATAGCAATGTTAGGTAATGTTTAATTTCTTCTTCAAATACCATCGTTCAACTCCTACTCCAGGATCTAGATTCTGTTAGTCCTTACTGTTAATTTGTACCTTCCAGAATAAGTTGCTTTTACCCAGAGGTTTCTCTCATACTGCAAAGGTTTTACCAAGGTGTAAGAAAACACAGTTTAAATAATTGCATCACTCCTAACAAACATTTATAAAGGACCTACTATGTTCAGAGCACTGCAGTGTAAATTCTGGAAATTCTAAGATAAAATACAGAATACCTAGAACACAACTTGAAAACAATGCTGAGAAATAAACACATAATTTCAATGCAACATAAAAATGCTTTGAACAAGTAAATATTTACTGAAATTGGGGGTCACAAAACACATAAAATATAGGTTGGATGGGGAAACTTAGTAACATTTTTTGGATAACTGAGTTTTGAACTATGAATTTAATTTTACTATTAAAGAATCAGTATAACAGGAAGAGCAAGTATAATGTGCAAAGACACACTCACAGAGAGATTGAGGATGTGTTTAAGGAGATAGAAATTGTTCCATGTGGCTAAAACATAAAGTTCAAGATGCCAAGTGGAAATAGATGAGGTTGATGAGACAGGAAGATGTCAACTCACAAAGGGACATAAATGTTGTAAAAATAACTTTGACCTCCTCTTGAAGAAGATAGAGAAAATTGAATTTTCATCAGAGGAATGATATAAACAGTTCTGCATTTGATATGGTCATGCTGGCAACAGTGTATATGAACTTGAGGTAGGTGAAGATTATAGGAAAATACTGAGTAGAAGGCTGTTGTAGTAACTTAACTGGAAGATAATGGAGATCTGACAGTGCCAATGAAATAAAAGAATAAACTAAAAAGACTGCAGTAATGATAGTTAATATGTATAAAGTGCTCACTATATGCCAGGATTTATTCTAAGTGCTTATAACTTAATGCACTATATGCATTAAGTACTATTTTTCTTCTCAATTTATAAATAAGAAAATTAAAGGACTGAAGACATGAATTAATTTGATCAGGATTACACAGCTAAAAAAGTTCTAGAATCCAGATTTAAAGACAGATATTTAGATTCCAGAGTCCTTGCTCAGAACTGTTGTAGCAGATCAACTTGCTTAATTGAAGAAATAAAAGTCAAAGAACAAAAGACACAGTTTATTTATTAATAAGAATGGGTGGTAAAGATAATGGACTATTTATCCCAAGCATTTAGGCTGTAAATGGAGTTATGCCATTATTTTAAGTTAACTACATATGTGAAGGAAAAATCTATTTAAGGGTCTAAAGAATATAACGAGCACCTGAACATTTCCAGTGGTGACTTATTCCAACTCCTTTAAGACTATGTATGGATAAAAAAGAAAAAACATTCAAAGAAATACTTTAAAATTCAAGTCCATAAACTACAGTACATATCATCACTGCCTGACGAATGCACTTGCTAAAATTTCATGCTTTTTCATCAAGATTGAAAATAACTTGCTTCTTTAAACTCTGTATTTTCCATTGACTCCTAGAGGAATAATGCAAAAATGCAAAAACAACATCATTTTTGTCACCTTGCTCATTGACTGGTAACAAGCTAATGGCTAAGAAATAGCATGTAGTTAATCTTTTCTCCAGATTAATTCAAGTGTACAAACAGGGTAGAGATACATTTCCAAATTAGTGTTCTGACAGCCAGTGTTCTCATGCATATTTTATTACAGCCTGATGTACTAACATTAGACATCCTCAGCACCTACCATCAGCAGGGAGGCCAGCAAATACTGTGAACTTCACAGAAATACAAAATTTCCGGTAGTAAAAAAGACTCTGTAGAGAGATTTAAAAAGAATGTCCAAATCCTTAAAATAATTTGAGCACAAACGAGGCTATATTTGTACAGTTGTCATCTATGCTATAAACAATGATATCATAACATGTTTCCAGAGGCCCTGTGAATCTAAATTCTACCTCTGGGCTGACCTAGATTCACTGAGAATATATTCTTTGTGCTGGTTTACCTCGCTGCTCCTTCCCAGAGTTTTAGAGCTATTTGTTCATAGCACTTGCCGACTTGCTCACAGTGAATTTTCTCTCCCAGTTCAGTGCTTTTCAGAACACCAGATTGGAGGTACATGTGTTACCAACACTCTGTGCAGAGCTGCAGTGAACACTACTTTCATACTGGTAGTAACTGTTTGCTATTTAATTTTAAATCTACCTTCTGGCATCTAGGAAGGACCAATCTAAATCTGTCTGCCATGAAGAACATGGAGCATTATCACCTCTTCACAGCCTTCATCACAGTGAGGAGCTTCAGGCTATTGGATGTCATACTCTCTCAACCTGCCTCCTAAAAACCCAGTCTGCCTTTCTTGTTTTCGTTTTTTCTACTTATTTGTCTATCAGAGCAGTGTTGTACACGATGTGGTTTGTGAGAGATCCAAGCCTGGGGCTCCAATTAGAAAGGGTTGAATAGCCAGGATAACTGCAATCTGACTACCATAAACATCTTAGGCTCCAAGTGTGTTCACTGTTGAATAGGCGAGAGGCCTAAAGGAAAAAAGGATATTTGCTTAATCATTGCTGGTATGTAAGTTAGGTTTTACCTTTTTAATCTCTTGAAATAATGAAAATAATGGCACTTACTGGATGGTGCAATACCTTTAAAACATTGGGACACCTACTTGGATAATTTTCAATTGTAATTCTCATACTACATATTAAGACACATGGACTAGGGTAAAATATTTACTTTTATTTTAATTTTTAATTATCCCTTGTTTGTCTTTCATTTCACATGTTTAGATAATGGTTTAATATAAAATTTGTATAGCCACCACTTCCTATTTGTTAAAAAAAAATATATCAATGAAAAAACATAAACACTGTGTATTAGGATTCTCCAGAGAAACAGAACATCAGGAGATTATGTAGCTATAGATATAGATATATAGGTATAGGTAAAGGTAAAGGATATAGATATAGATAAAAGGATAGTGATAGAGAGGTTAGCGATAGAGATTGAGAGAGAGGGACATTTCTTTAAAGGAACTGGCTCATGTGATTGAGGAGGATGGTAAATCCAAAATCTGCAGTGAGGACCGGCATGCTGGAGACCTAGGGAAGAGTTGCAGTTGGAGTCCAAAGGCAGTCAGCTGGCGGAATTCCTTCTTGCTGAGGGGAGTTGTCTTTGTTTTCCTAAAGTCTTCAGCTGATTGGACGAAGCCCATCACATTATGGAGGGTAATCTATTTTACTCAAGAAATGTTAATCTCACTGGGAAAAAAAAAAACCCTTCACACAAACATCTAGAATAATGTTGGACCAAATATCTGGGTACTGTGGCCCAGCCAAGCTGACCCAAAGTTAACCATCACAAGTATTATATACATTTCAAAAGAAAATTGAGAATAGAACACATTCGTTTGTCAGGATTCTTGATTATTATATTTATTAAAAGATATGGTATAGCTAGTTTCCCCTTAACATCTAGCATTCTTTCCTTACAGGAACATTTTTGGTTACTTTATATTCTACAGTGGTTTCAGTTCAATTCGACTAAATTAAACATATGCCCACAAGCAATATAGGGTAAAGTCAGAGCTAATATTTTTCATTATTAAGAAGGGACATGATGTCTCTCTCTTTTCTCATAATTTTTAACAATTTGCCAAATTGCAAAATGCATTAAAAATGTTCTTAGATATTGCCAAAAATCCTTAACTCACCTAGACTACTAACTTTAGCTGGCTCTTGATAAATTAAACAAGCTGAGGAGCATATCAGCTTCCTTTGTGAGATGTTTTTAAAGCACCCTATCCCTTTTTCATTTTCTTGAAAAATAATGTACATTGTCTATAGATTTTTACCCATAACTTAGTGCATTTATAGAGAAATGAACACTAAATATCTAAGTATAGCATATGTTCTTTAAAGTGAACTTTTTTATCCTAAATCTCAGTTTATTTTCTGCTAAAGTGGATAATTTGCAATTCTTTATCTAAGTTTCCTTATGTTCCCAATGTTCTGTGCTTCACTATCCTAATCATCAATCCACATGTCATGCCAAAGTTAAGCCTGAGGTATATGGGAATAACAGCTCTGCTGATTAAGGTCATTAGTAAGTGTTTTATATTTATGTCCCTGATAATCTATTCAGCAAATCTATGAAGTAGATATTATTCCCACTGCACAGCTGACAACACTAGGGTAACATAAGTTACCACTGTCACACTGCTAACATTTTTCATGATAAAGTCATAATAGGTATAACCAGGCTAAGTAAATTCTATCTCTGGGGTTTAAAAACTCAAAGGACTTAGTTACTCTGACATTTTGTGTTTTTTTATTTATATAAGCACTATTACTAGGGTCACCAGCTAAAATTTAGGATGTCTGGTTAAATTTGAACTTCAGATAACAATGAATAATAATAATAATAATGTATGGGACATACTTTAACTTGAAAATTAGTGTTTATCTGATGTTCAAATTTAACTGGTCACTTTTATTTTATTTCTTAAATCTGACAACCAATAATATGAATTAAATATTATATATGATTAAAAAATCAGTCAATAAACTCTAGAAACAAATCTCTTATCTCAGTAGATAAATTAAAGATTTTATTTTTCTTGTTTTTTAGGTACTGTAAGACCACACAATCATGATTTTTTGAATCTTTGACAGCCCTCTTGTGCCCATAACTTCTACATTCCATTGTTTCTTTCCATATTCTTTGTTCTCATTTTCTATCAACTTGTTTCAGTTTATTTCTCTCATATTTTTCTTGGAGTGGCTTGAATATTTTAAATATTGCAAATCAAAGTGATTGTTCCTTTCTTTCTAGTTGCTAAGGTGATCAATCATATTGAGTGAAAAAATATTCTCAGCATTTCTCAGATTAATTACTGCTGAATATTCAGAGTTTGTTTCTAATATTTCAACTTGGCACTTTTCCATATGCCCGATGTGGTCAGAAGGCTGATCTCCAAAGAACTGAGGAATATTAGGATCACTATTTGTAAATTAATTGATGGCTTAAAATACATAACATTAACTTTTACTTGAAAGTTCATATCACTCAGAAGTCTAAGGAGGAAATTAAGTTATAAAATAAATGATTATTTTTAGCTTAATTATTCCTTAGCAAGAGCAAAGAGCTCTGCAGCAAGTGGAACATTCCCAACTAAACAGGTCAACAAATTTTGGTTTTGCTCAAAGCACTTTGGAAAATGATGGTATCTGCTTGTATGGGACCCTTGGTTGGTAGAATATCCTCTATACGGAAATGTTCATTAAAATATTTTACATTTTATCTAAAACTGAATGTAACAAGATATCTATATTAGTTTCCTTCTATAATCAATCCATCAATCATAACCATATCCCTAAAGGGATTTTAGATTTAGATTTCTTTCTAAATAAAAGGGAACATAATTTTCCTAGGATCTAGAAATTGACATTAAATATGACTTTAAATATTATTTATGGAAAATATGTATCATTTCAAATTTAAAAATTCTAATCTATCCTAAATCATCCTTCTAGTACCAAAGAACTTCTATTGGCTCAATTTTACTATGGTTTTCCTGAATCAGGGACCTGCATAATTCACATGTTCCTGGAAACCCTATCCTCACCTCTTAGACAATAATCACAGACCCCCTCTGGACACTCTTGGGAAAACATTCAATTTGTCTCAGAGATCATCAAAACTATTTCAATAACCCCAAGATTTACAGAAAACCCAGTATTCCCAAGTTGTCATTCATTTTCATGCCTCATCACCTAGACACTAATCTCCTTTGGTCTTTACATAGACTTAATCTCATACACCTTTCCCAACCTTTAATTGTTTTAATCTGAAGCTCAGAATCCCCAATCCCCAAAATTTCCACTCTCAATAATATCCTTGCTGATGTTCCATTCATCTTCTTTCTTTAATTGATATTGACCTATCTCTTCTAGAGTTGGTTGATTCCTCCCCAACCCACCTGATTAATAGTTTTTTTTTTTTACTCCTACTCCCCAGGCTAACATTGTTCCTAGAGACAGATTATATATTCACCTTGCTCCTCATTGCCACTTCCCAATAATTATTTTCCAACTTCTTCAAAACTCTTTCCTTCATTTGAAATTCATGATAATAATATCACCCATTGCTTTTTGCATTTGTTTACAAATTACCACCTCATTTCTCATTTCTTCAGTACTTTAGCAACTTAGTGTTATTAAACAGTAAAAAAACAAACAAACAAAAACCTTACTGTTGCTTTTTTTTCTTTACATTATTACTGTTTTATTTCTTGGTAATTCTAATATACTGGTAGAAGTTACTTCTAATACCTTCTACATTTCTAACTCATTTATACTAATACTACAACTCCAAAAAATTTGAATCCACCAACTTATTTAATCCATTAATCTTACAAAATTCTCATTGACTCATTTCACCTATGATCTCAATTCACTCTTTATCTGGTTTATATTAGACCAATCATCTCTTTAATAACTCCTTATATACACTTTTATCTCTCTGGAAACTCACACATTCTATTGTACATGAAGAGTGAACCCTGAGTCCAACACTATGTCATATCTTCATCTAAATAGCTAATGTATATGTATAAGTATAAAACTACATATAAAACTAGTCTAGTGTCAATTTAACTTGATGAACAATAACATTGGCCCTTGGTGTTGGTTAGCAAAACTGTTGCTTTTACTCAGCTAGTTCACTCTCATAATCTCTTCAATGATTATTTTATACCTCTGTCTCCTCATATCTCATGTTCTTTTCCTTATTCCTCATTTTCAAGTAATGAAAATAAAAGCTATCAAAAGAGAATGCCTACCACTCCCACTAACAAAACCATCTACTGTCCCAGACTTCACTTCTTGTATTTTTCAAAGGATAAAGAGCTGGTAGTCATATCTAGCAGTACATCCTGCATTTGTTCACTGGCTTCCCTTATTTATCAGCTATTCATATGCTTCTCTTGTAATTGTCTGCACTTTCTCCCTATCATTCATCATTCCCTCCCTACTCCCATCAGCATATACCAGAGGTTCTCAAAATTTCTCATTTCATGCTGCCCTCAGTGTGCCTCACTAATTTTTTCAGGGATCACAAGCCAAAACAAATATTTACCATTTCTGTTACCAAGCAGTTCAGTCTAAATAAGTTAATCAGTATTTATCTCCTGAAAATGTAGTACCCCATGAAGTGACAATGCCATTTTGCCTGTTGCTCAGGCCCCAAATTCTGACTTCCCTCTGTCACACTCCACATCCAAGCTTACTGGCTCTAAATTGACAAAAAATATTGTCTCTAACTTCACAAATCAAAAATCTAATAACTTCTAACCAGTTTTGCCACTACCACCTGACTTTGAGCCATCAGTATTTCTCATCTAGGTTATTACAATAACCTCCTGCTTCTACTATTGCCCTCTACAAACTGCACAGCAACAAAAATAAGGACCCTTTAAAACCTACATTCTTCTCTTTGAAACAATCCAGTGGCTTCTCATCTCACTCAGACTAAAATTCAAAACTCTCTGTGATCTCCCAAATACTTCTTTATCCCTTTGACTTCATCTCCTACCAGTCTCCACTTCCAGCCACACTGGCCTCATTTCTGTTCTTTGAACATGTAAGCCTGGTTCATCTCAGAGCTCTTGTATTGTTCTCCTGCCTGAATTGCTCTTCCCTTATATAAGGATTTTGGCTAATTTCCTCACTTTTTTCTAGTCTTTACTAAAAGCACCTTTTAAAAAAACACCCTCAGTTTTTATCCCATCTAAAATAGTACCTACTTATTCACTCAATATCTCCTTGCCTTGATTTTTCTTCATTTATCTTCATTAATCACCACACAACAGAGTCTATGTTCATTTATTTCTATCTTGTCACTCTCTGGCACCCCATTCAGAATGTAAATCTTCTGAAAACAGAGGCTTGCTTTTTTTTTTTGTTACTACTGTATCCTGGTTCATATTAAATTTTAATAGACATTTTGATGCATGAATAGACAGACAATTGAATTAATTTTTGGAAAACATTCTGAGGCCACATTCAGTTTGTGATGATTGATTAGAAATTTTAGCAGCACAATGTCAGTGCACTTTATAAATATTTTAGAGGAATAGGAAAGGACTTTGTTTTGACTATATTACATATTCTCAAAATGAGTAGTTCTTCAAAGTGTCGATAAACCAAGAGATCAGTTAAGTTATTTCCTGTAGTATATGCAAGGAATTGCACTCAGATTTATATTTCTAGAGCTAGGGTGAAAGGTGAGTACTGATGGGGTTGAGGGAGAAAAAGTAAGGCCAATTTATGAACGGCTTCATAGCCTGTACTTGTACTTTGTTCCTCAATGTCAGTGCCTTTAGGAAGTCAAATTACAGATCATGACAAGTTGTGCAGGAACCAGTTTTATAACATCAACTCTTTTTACTAATCAGGCTGAATTGAGTCATTCACCTTCTTGTGAAAATAATTCATTTTAATGCTTTTTGGTGTTAGTATAGGCATTTTCCATTCAAATGCCAATGCACTTCAGGAAATCTTGTTTCCTATTATTTTATATGGCAGAACTACATATAACAAGCTTATCAATTATTTTAATGTGAGCAATTAAGCTTTCCATTCCCATAATTAACAATGCATAGCATTCCTAGTAATGTGTTTTCATGATCGTGGCTAATTGTATGCCCCTGATAATTTTTAATGAATTTGAGAGCATGTATATAGAAATTAATGGACAATAAACATGTAAATTTATTAGCTGAATTCAATTCAATGCCATTAGTTAAATGAATTTTACTATGCAAATATATTTTAAACACTTTAGTGATTACTAGTTTACCTACAGGTAGGTTCATTCACCTTCATATTTCAAAGCAGTATTACTAAAGAAATGTTGAATTAATTGTCAATAAGTGTAGGTAGAAAGCTTGTAATGACAAAAGGGTAATGAATATATAAAAGGATGGTCAATCTTACTAGTGGTAAGGAAATGCAAATTTAAATAATGGTAAGATATACTCAGCATTATAAGGAGAGTATATCCCACAATTTGGGGAGTACATTATGTAGGGCCACCATATACAAATGTACAAGTTGTTTACTTTATCAGGGGTGACAGGCCAAGGAGAAAAAGGGAGGAATCCTGTGCTCCATTAGACAAGCCTCCTGTCCTGGAACAGAGCTGTATCTACCTAGAAGAATTAGTGCCTTTCTTAATTCACATTAAGTTGCTTTGTAGGCTGGTAGAAGTACCTATCAATATTCTAAAAATTTTACACTGTTAGACCTAGCACTTCCATTTATAGAAATCTATGCAGTGACATTCCTGTTACATGTTGTTTGTTAAAGAACTATTTTTAATAGAGAATATAAGGGGCAATTGAATTACCCATCAAGAGGGGAATAATTAAATAAGCCACGATAGACATCTGTAGTATGGACTATTAGTTTGCTTTTAAAAATAATAAAGTAAATCTGAAAGTAGTACTATCAGAAGATATTAATGATATTACCATTAAGTGTTAAAGTTATGTAAAAATATTAAAAACCACAGTGTCACATACATTTAACTATAGTTACCTCTACACAAAGATACAAATGACATGTATATTTCTTCAGTTCTAAAGAATCCTCTATTCTAAGTTATGCAGTCTAAGATATTTTTAGAAGAAAAAGAGCACAGGGCACTACATTAAACTTTTTTAGGTAAATTAAAGTTTAAGTAAATTAAACATTTACTTGTAGACTTTTTCATATAATTTAAAATATGAAAAATAGCTCTTAGTGAAAGACTATGTAACTTCTGTATTATGAGAAACATAAGAGAATACAAACTTGAATAATAAGAGTAACTACATTTGAATCATGGAACAAGCAGATAAGTGGTTCATACTTATACAGTAAGTCCCCTACATAGGAACCTTCAAGTTGCGAACTTTCAAAGATGCAAACATGCATCTGGTTCCAGCAAAGAACCAGAACCTGTGCTATCAATGTCAGGAGTGAGTGAAATTGCAGCTTGCCCTCCATCTCCTATTGATGACGATTCTTCAGCTCTACCATCTCCCACCTCCTCTCCCTCCTCCAGTCAGTAACTCTTCCTGCCTGTTCACTTGATGCCAGCCCCTGTATGCCAGCTGTTATACTGTACTTTTCAAGGTATTATACTGTAATATTAAAAATGTTTTATTTTTTTGTTCATTTTTTATGTATTATTTGTGTGAAAAGTATTATACACCTATTACAGTACAGTACTATATAGCCAATTGTGTTAGTTGGGTACCTAGGCTAACTTTATTGGACTTATGAACAAATCAGACTTACAAATGTGCTCTCAGAGTGGAACTTGTTCATATGTAGGGGACTTACTACATTTTGATACACATATATTGGCTAAGTTATCTGCACTGGTCATGTATAGCTTTCTAAATCATTTTAGGTCAATATACAAAGATAGTACAGATTGTTTAATTGGTTACGGAGATTTTAATATATTATAATCACCTTTTAATAGATCATGGAAATAAAAAAAATCAGGGTATCCTAAAATATATGATACTTAAGTTTAAATTAATGGTTATGGGTTAAAATTAGTACTGTAACACTTATTCACAATTTAATAAATAGTATTTATTTATTTATATTGTTATGTGCTTAGCAATTTTAAGGAATGTAATCCAATAATGGATAAGATTTACACTCTTCTTTCACTAATGAAAGTTATGCTAGAAGTATTTCTTATATAATTATGAATGTACTAGAATTTTATTTTAAGAATATTTGACTAACTACAAAAATAGGTACTATATTAGGCAATCCTGAAATCATCAGTGAATTCTCAAGAGCATCAGATGTTGAAATAAACTGAACAATAAATTCATAACCAATGTAAAATGTAAAATTTCTATCTTTATGTTGCTGAAATTTTCTGTAAAATAAGTTTATAAATATGTGTTGCATAATCAAAACTACAATGAGGTATCACGTCACACCAGTCAGAATGACCTTCATTAAATAGTGTACAAATAACACATACTGGAGGGGATGTGGAGAAAAGAGAGCCTTCCTACACTGTTGGTGGGAATGTAAACTGTACAGCCGCTATGAAAAACAGTACGGAGGTTCCTCAGAAAACTAAAAATAGAGTTTCTATATGATCCAGCAATCCCACTCCTGAACATATATTTGGACAAAACTACCTCGAAAAGATACATGAACCCCTATGTTCACAGCAGCACTATACACAATAGCCAAGATATGGAAGCAAACTAAATGTCTACTGACAGATGAATGGAAACAGCAGCTGTAGTACATATACACAATGGAATACTACTCAGCCATTAAACAGAATGAAATAATGTCACTCTAGCAACATGGATGGACCTAGAGATTATCATACTAAGTGAAGTAAGTCAGACAGAGAAAGACAAATACCATATGATATCACTTATATGTGGAATCTAAAATATGACATAAATGAACTTACTAATGAAACAGAAACAGAGTCACAGACGTAGAGAACAGACTTGTGGTTGCCAAGGTTTGGGGGTAAAGGATGGATTGGTTGTTTGGGATTAGAAGATGCAAACTATTATATATAGAATGGATAAACAACAAGGTCCTACTGTATAGCACTGGGAATTATATTCAATATCCTATAATGAACTATAGTGGAAAAGAATATGAAAAATAATATATATATATACATATATATATCTGAATCACTTTGCTATACAGCAGAAACTAACACAACACTGTAAATCAACTACACTTCAATAAAATAAATTTGAAAAATATGTGTTGCATCAAAGAGGAAATAAACACTACATGTAGAAGTAGTCTACATAGTAGTTTGAAAAATAATAAGAATCTTAACCATTAAAGAGAACAAAGCTACAATCACAAACTTACCATTACCACTTACCATTAAATGATTCATTAAATAAGAATGAAGAAAAGTTATTACATCAGAAAATATAAGTTAGAAAAGTAAAGCAAAGCATATCCCCACCTTCATAAAATCAGGGGGAAAAGGTAGTGAAGAAAGAAAGAGAGAGAGAAGGGAGAAAGGGAGGGAGGGAGGGAGGGAGGGAGAGAGAAAAGGAAGGAAGGAAAGAAAGTAGGTCAAACCTGGATACAGAAAGAAGCAATAGCATTTTAAAATAAATTGAAGAACTGATTCCTTAACAAAAGATTTCTAACACTTTGTGAAAATTATATTCTAACAGTGTATAAATAAAGTAGATATATAACAAGAGATAAGAGTATGAGAAGAACTTGCAAGAAATAAAAAGACATGAAAAACTTTCACCAAATATAAATATCATCCATATTTCTAGGTGTAATTTGAGTTAAATATTAGGTTTAACATATAAACAATACAAATGTTCTTATTTACAAAACAGAAATAGACTCACAGACATAGAAAGCAAACTTATTGTTACCAAAGGGGATGCCAAATGGGGGAAGGGGGAGAGGTAAACTAGGAGTTTGGGATTAACAGATACACACTACTATATATAAAATAGATAAACAACAAAGATCTACTGTATAGCACAAGGAAATGTACTCAATGTCTTGTAACAACTTATAATGGAAAACAATCTGAAAAAGAATATGTGTATATAGATAACTGAATCACTTTGCTGTACACTTGAAACTAACACAACATTGTAAATTAACTATACTTCAATTTTAAAAATGATAAAAAAAAACCAAAACAGCAGCAAAAAAAATATAGGCCAACCAAACTTGGAAAGAAATGAAACAAAAATAAAACTAGAAAATAATGCAATTAATCGTATAAATAGGCCAAGGTGAATATCATATGACTATCTTTATAAACACTAATAGGTCATTTAACATAATTTGGTATCCGTTTGTGACTAAAATTTTTAGAAATTAACATATTCTCAAAAATGATATAAAACTCTTTCAAACCAATAGAGAACATTTTTTAAATAGTGAATCATTAATGAAACCACATTGAAAGCTGAGTCAAGTAATAAATAACTGTATTTGAAGCGGGGGATCGAGATGGCGAAGTAGGAGAAGCTGGAGCTAACCTTCTCCCACAAATACATCAAAAAGACATCTATATGTGGAGCAATTCTCACAGAAAACTAACTGGAAACTGGCAGAAAAACTCCTATTCAACCAAAGCTGCAAGAAAGATCTCCATGTAACCAGGAAGGACAGAAAAAACCAAAAAGGCCGTGGGTTAGGGCATGTGCCTCAGGGAAGGATCTGTTTGGAAGAGATAGTCCATATGCGTGGACTTTGGCCCTGGAGAGTGAGCAGGTCAAGCCAAGATCTGGGCATTTCAGTCCTGGTGTCTTGCACAGAGAAGTCCCCTTGCCTGCTGGGAAATCCCCTGAGACAGATAGAAGAGCTGGAGAAGCCTAGACTGTACTGCAAGCATGCAGGCATGCTAACAATCAGGCAGAGAGCCTTGCACTGGTGGCTGCTGCGTTTCTGCCCTTCCCAATACAAAGGGGCAAACACCCTGGCCCTGCCCACTCCAAACCACAGCCTGCCATCAGATCTGGGCAAAGATTTGGTCTAGCGATGCAGAGGTAGAGAGGGGCACCTGGAGTATATCCTGAAGGAGCCTTGGAGGCCATTGTCAGCATGCACACAGGATGCAGCCACAAGAGCAAGCAGCACCTAAGTGCTGAATCTCTAGCAGGCAGGCGCTGGGCAGGAGTACACAGTGGTTCCTTTCCCAGTGAGAGCACACTGGCTCTGTCCACTCTAAAGGGCAGCTTAGTGCTAGATCTGGGGCAGACAGATCCTGGGAGAAGTCTGCCACAGAGGCAGCCAGATCTCAAGCTGCAGCGCAACTACCTCAATTCTTGCAGCCACAATGGCCTGATGCCCGACACCAGCCTACTCCACACCACAGCCTTGCACTAGATCTGGGATGAACACAACAGAGAAAGGGACGTGACCCTGGGATACTACTGAGTGGACCCTAGGATACCTGCTCAGGTGGTGCATAGGTTCTCTGTGACCACATGGGTCTCACTTACTTCAGCAATCACCTCCTTTGGGGCAGAGCACACACACAAGGGCTACAGAGTCTGACCAAACCTGACCCTTAGGGCTTCTACTCCAACTGTGGAGCAGATCCTTCCCCCAACAGGACAGCAACAGCCACAGAGTAGAGAGGAAGCCCTTTCTCACATCATGCACAGGCTTTAAATATCCCAAGAACAACCACACCCCTATCAAGGGTATAGTGACCAGCACACTCTGAGGAAAGATGTGGCAGGCATCCATACAAAAACGAGCCTTTGAACCAAAAATATTGGACACAGACAGTCAACAAAGGGACACTTCCACATAAAAAACACCCCTTCAAGACAACAGCAGATAACTCTTTCTCCTAAATTCATAGAGGTAGAGAAAGATAGGTAAAATGAAAAGACAGAGAAACTAATCCCAGTTAAAAGAATAAGAGAGGAGGAAGATGGCAGAAGAGGAAGATGCGGAGATCACCTTCCTCTCCACAGATACATCAGAAATACATCTACACGTGGAACTGCTCCTATAGAACACCCACTGAATGCTGGCAGAAGACCTCAGATCTCCCAAAAGGCAAGAAACACCCCACATACCTGGGTAGGGCAAAAGATGAAAGAATAAACAAAGACAAAAGAACAGGGACGGGACCTGCACCAGTGGGAGGGAGCTGTGAAGGAGGAAAGGTTTCCACACACTAGGAAACCCCTTCACAGGCAGAGACTGTGGGTGGCGGAGGGGGGAAGCTTTGGAGCCACGGAAGAGAGCGCAGCAACAGGGGTGCAGAGGGCAAAGCAGAGAGATTCCCGCACAATCGGTGCCAACCAGCACTCACCAGCCCGAGAGGCTTGTCTGCTCACCCGCCGGGGCGGGCAGGGGCTGGGAGCTGAGACTCGGGCTTCGGTCGGAACCCAGGCAGAGAACTGGGGTTGGCTGCGTGAACACAGCCTCAAGGGTTTAGTGCACCACAGCTAGCCGGGAGGGAGTCTGGGAAAAAGTCTGGACCTGCCGAAGAGGCAAGAGACTTTTTCTTCCCTCTTTGTTTCCTGGTGTGCGAGGAGAGGGGATTAAGAGCACTGCTTAAAGTAGCTCCAGAGACTGGCGCGAACCGGGCTATCGGTGCGGACCACAGAGACGGGCATAAGACGCTAAGGCCGCTGCTGCTGCCACCAAGAAGCCTGTGTGCAAGCACAGGTCACTATCCACACCTCCACTCCCAGGAGCCTGTGCCGCCTGCCACTGCCAGGGTCCCGTGATCCAGGGACAACTTCCCCGGGAGAACACATGGCACCTCAGGCTGGTGCAATGTCATGCCAGCCTCTGTCGCCGCAAGCTCACCCCACATCCGTACCCCTCCCTCCCCCTGGCCTGAGTGAGCCAGAGCCCCCGAAGCAGCTGCTCCTTTAACCCCGTCCTGTCTGAGTGAAGAACAGATGCCCTCAGGCGACCTACATGCAGAGGTGGGGCCAAATCCAAAACTGAACCCCAGGAGCAGTGCGAACAAAGAAGAGAAAGGGAAATCTCTCCCAGCAGCCTCAGGAGCAGCGGATTAAATCTCCACAATCAACTTGATGTACCCTGCATCTGTGAAATACCTGAATAGACAATGAATCATCCCAAATTGAGGAGGTGGACTTTGAGAGCAAGATATATTATTTTTTCCCCTTTTCCTCTTTTTGGGAGTGTGTATCTGTATGCTTCTGTGTGAGATTTTGTCTGTAAAGTTTTGCTTTCACCAATTGTCCTATGGTTCTGTCTATCTGTTTTTTTTTTACTTGAAAAATTTTTTTCTTAATAATTATTTTTGTTTTAATAACTTTATTTTATCTTACATTATTTTATTTTCTCTCTCTCTCTCTCTCTCTCTCCCTCTCTCTCTCTCTCTCTCTCTCTCTCCCCCCCCCTCTCCCGCTCTCTCTCTCCCCCTCTCCCTCTCCCTCTCTCTTTCTTTCTTCTGTTTCTCCCTTTTATTCTGAGCCATGTGGATGAAAGGCTCTTGGTGCTCCAGCCAGGAGTCAGTGCTGTGCCTCTGAGGTGGGAGAGCCAACTTCAGGACACTGGTCCACAAGACACCTCCCAGCTCTATGTAATATCAAACAGTGAAAATCTCCCAGAGATCTCCATCTCAACACCAAGACCCAGCTTCACTCAATGACCAGCAAGCTACAGTGCTGGACACCCTAGGCCAAACAACTAGCAAGACAGGAACACAACCCCACCCATTAGCAGAGAGGCTGCCTAAAATCATAAGGCCACAGACACCCCCAAACACACCATCAGACGTGTACCTGCCCACCAGAAAGACAAGATCCAGCCTCAACCACCAGAACACAGGCACTAGTCCCCTCCACCAGGAAGCCTACACAACCCACTGAACCAACTTCAGCCACTGGGGACAGACACCAAAAACAACGGGAACTACAAACCTGCAGCCTGCAAAAAGGAAACCCCAAACACAGTAAGGTAAGCAAAATGAGAAGACAGAAAAACACACAGCAGATGAAGGAGCAAGGTAAAAACCCACCAGACCTAAAAAATGAAGAGGAAATAGGCAGTCTACCTGAAAAAGAATTCAGAATAATGATAGTAAAGATGATCCAAAATCTTGGAAATAGAATACAGAAAATGCAAGAAACATTTAACAAGGACCTAGAAGAACTAAAGAGGAAACAAGCAATGATGAACAACACAATAAATGAAACTTAAAATACTCTAGAAGGGATCAATAGCATAATAACTGAGGCAGAAGAACAGATAAGTGACCTGGAAGATAAAATACTGGAAATAACAACTGCAGAGCAGAATAAAGAAAAAAAGAATGAAAAGAAATGAGGACAGTCTCAGAGACCTCTGGGGCAACATTAAATGCACCAACATTCAAATTATAGTGGTCTCAGAAGAAGAAGAGAAAAAGAAAGGGACTGAGAAAATATTTGAAGAGATTATAGTTGAAAACTTCCCTAATATGGGAAAGGAAATAGTTAATCAAGTCCAGGAAACACAGAGTCCCATACAGCATAAATTCAAGGAGAAACACAACAAGACACATATTAAGTAAACTATCAAAAATTAAATACAAAGAAAACATATTAAAAGCAGCAAGGGAAAAACAACAAATAACACACAAGGGAATCCCCATAAGGTAAACAGCTGATCATTCAGCAGAAACTCTGCAAGCCAGAAGGGAGGGGCAGGACATATTTAAAGTGATGAAGGAGAAAAACCTACAACCAAGATTACTCTACCCAGCAAGTATCTCATTCAGATTATTCAGATTTGATGGAGAAATTAAAACCTTTAAAGACAAGCAAAAGCTGAGAGAGTTCAGTACCACCAAACAAGCTCGACAACAAATGCTAAAGGAACTTCTCTAGGCAAGAAACACAAGAGAAGGAAAAGACCTACAATAACAAACCCAAAACAATTAAGAAAATGGGAATAGGAACATATATATTGATAATTACCTTAAATGTAAATGGATTAAATGCTCCCACCAAAAGACAGACTGGCAGAATGGATACAAAAACAAGACCCATATATATGCTGTCTACAAGAGACCCACTTCAGACCTAGAGACACATACAGACTGAAAGTGAGGGGATGGAAAAAGGTATTCCATGCAAATGGAAATCAAAAGAAAGCTGGAGTAGCAATTCTCATATCAGACAAAATAGACTTTATAATAAAGACTATTACAAGAGACAAAGAAGGACACTACATAATGATCAAGGAATCGATCCAAGAAGAAGATATAACAATTGTAAATATTTATGAACCCAACAGAGAAGCATCTCAATGCATAAGGCAAATACTAACAGCCATAAAAGGGGAAATCGACAGTAACACAATCATAGTAAGGAACTTTAACACCCCACTTTCATCAGTGGAAAGATCATCCAAAATGAAAATAAAAAAGGAAACATAAGCTTTAAATGATACATTAAACAAGATGGACTTAATGGATATTTATAGGACACTGCATCCAAAAACAACAGAATACACATTGTTCTCAAGTGCTCATGGAATATTCTCCAGGATAGATCATATCTTGGGTCACAAATCAAGCCTTGGTAAATTTAAGAAAACTGAAATCTTATCAAGTATCTTTTCCGACCACAATGCTATGAGACTAGATATCAATTACAGGAAAA
>NC_041217.1:90602085-90781675 GCF_002837175.3 Physeter macrocephalus | reverse complement strand
AGAAGACTCAAATCAATAGAATTAGAAATGAAAAAGGAGAAGTAACAACTGACACTGCAGAAATACAAAAGATCATGAGTGATTACTACAAGCAACTCTATGCCAATAAAATGGAAAACCTGGAAGAAATGGAAAAATTCTTAGAAAGGTACAACCTTCCAAGACTGAACCAGGAAGAAATAGGAAATATGAACAGACAAATCAGAAACAATGAAATTGAAACTGGATTAAAAATCTTCCAACAAACAACAGCCCAGGATGAGATGGCTTCACAGGCGAATTCTATCAAACATTTAGAAAAGAGCTGGCACCTATCCTTCTCAAACTCTTCCAAAAGATAGCAGAGGGAGGAACACTCCCAAACTCATTCTATGAGGCCACCATCACCCTGATACCAAAACCAGACAAAGACGACACAAAGAAAGAAAACTACAGGCCAATATCACTGATGAACATAGATGCAAAAATCCTCAACAAAATACTAGCAAACAGAATCCAACAGCACATTAAAAGGATCATACACCATGATCAAGTGGGGTTTATTCCAGGAATGCAAGGATTCTTCAATATACACAAATCAATCAACGTGACACAGCATATTAACAAACTGAAGAATAAAAACCATATGATCATCTCAATAGATACAGAAAAAGATTTCGACAAAATTCAACACCGATTTATGATAAAAACCCTGCAGAAAGCAGGCATAGAGGGAACTTTCCTCAACATAATAAAGGCCATATATGACAAACCCACAGCCAACATCGTCCTCAATGGTGAAAAATTGAAACCATGTCCACTAAGATCAGGAACAAGAAAGGTTGCCCACTCTCACCACTCTTATTCAACATAGTTATGGAAGGTTTAGCCACAGCAATCAGAGAAGAAAAAGAAATAAAAGGAATCCAAATCGGAAAAGAAGAAGTAAAGCTGTCACTGTTTGCAGATGACATGATACTATACATAGAGAATCCTAAAGATGCTACCAGAAAACAACTAGATCTAATCAATGAATTTGGTAAAGTAGCAGGATACAAAATTAATGCACAGAAATCTCTGGCATTCTTATACACTAATGATGAAAAATCTGAAAGTGAAATTAAGAAAACACTCCCATTTACCACTGCAACAAAAAGAATAAAATATCTAGGAATAAACCTACCTAAGGAGACAAAAGACCTGTATGCAGAAAATTATAAGACACTGATGAAAACAATTAAAGATGATACAAATAGATGGAGAGAAATACCATGTTCTTGGATTGGAAGAATCAACATTGTGAAAATGACTCTACTACACAAAGCAATCTACAGATTCAATGCAATCCCTATCAAACTACCACTAGCATTTTTTACAGAACTAGAAAAAAAAATTTCACAATTTGTATGGAAACACAAAAGACCCCGAATAGCCAAAGCAATCTTGAGAACGAAAAATGGAGCTGGAGGAATCAGGCTCCCTGACTTCAGACTATACTACAAGGCTACAGTAATCAAGACAGTATGGTACTGGCACAAAAACAGAAATATAGATCAATGGAACAGGATAGAAAGCCCAGAGATAAACCCACACACATATGGTCACCTTATCTTTGATAAAGGAGGGAAGGATATACAGTGGAGAAAAGACAGCCTCTTCAATAAGTGGTGCTGGGAAAACTGGACAGCTACATGTAAAAGTATGAAATTAGAACAATCCCTAACACCACACACAAGAATAAACTCAAAATGGGTTAAAGACCTAAATGTAAGGCCAGACACTATCAAACTCTTAGAGGAAAACATAGGCAGAACACTCTATGGCATAAATCACAGCAGGATCCTTTTGGACCCATCTCCTAGAGAAATGCAAATAAAAACAAAAAAAAACAAATGGGACCTAATGAAACTTAAAAGCTTTTGCACAGCAAAGGATACCATAAACAAGACCAAAAGACAACCCTCAGAACGAGAGAAAATATTTGCAAATGAAGCAACTGACAAAGGATTCATATCCAAAATTTAGAAGCCACACATGCAGCTCAATACCAAAAAACAGACAACCCAATCCAAAAATGGCCAGCAGAACTAAATAGACATATCTCCAAAGAAGAGACACAGATTGCCAACAAACACATGAGAGAAATGCTCAACATCATTAATCATTAGAGAAATGCCAACCCAAACTACAATGAGGTATCATCTCACACCGGTCAGAATGGCCATCATCAAAAACTCTAGAAACAATAAATGCTGTAGAGGGTGTGCAGAAAAGGGAACACTCTTGCACTGCTGCTGGGAATGTCAATTGATACAGCCACAATGGAGAACACTATGGAGTTTCCCTAAAAAACTACAAATAGAACTACCATACGAACCCGCAATCCCACTACCTGGCATATACCCTGAGAAAACCATAATTCAAAAAGAGTCATGTACCAAAATGTTCATTGCAGCTCTATTTACGATAGCCAGGACATGGAAGCATGTTAAGTGTCCATCAACAGATGAATGGATAAAGAAGATGTGGCACATATATACGATGGAACTAAGTGTCCATCATCGGATGAATGGATAAAGAAGATGTGGCACATATATACAATGGACTATGACTCAGCCATAAAAAGAAACGAAACTGAGTTATTTGTAGTGAGGTGGATGGACCTAGAGTCTGTCATACAGAGTGAAGTAAGTCAGAAAGAGAAAAACAAATACCGTATGCTAACACATATATATGGCATCTAAGAAAAAAAAAAGTTCATGAAGAACCCAGGGGTAAGACGGGAATGGAGATGCAGACCTACTAGAGAATGGACTTGAGGATGTGGGGAGGGGGAAGGATAAGCTGTGACAAAGTGAGAGAGTGGCATGGGCATATATACACTACCAAATGTAGAATAGATAGCTAGTGGGAAGCAGCCGCATAGCACAGGGATATCAGCTCAGTGCTCTGTGACCACCTAGAGGCGTGGCATAGGGAGGTTGGGAGGGAGGTAGATGCAAGAGGGAAGAGATATGGAAATAAGTGTATATGTATAATTGATTCACTTTGTTATAAAGCAGAAAGTAACACACCATTGTAAAGCAATTATACTCCAATAAAGATGTTAATAAAGAAGATATGGCACATATATACAATGGAATATGACTCAGCCATAAAAAGAAACGAAATTGAATTATTTGTAGTGAGGTGCATGGACCTAGAGTCTGTCATACAGAGTGAAGTAAGTCCGAAAGAGAAAAACAAATACCATATGCTAACACATATATATGGAATCTAAGAAAACACAAAGGTCATGAAGTACCTAGGGGTAAGACGGGAATAAAGACACCAACCTACTAGAGCATGGACTTGAGGATATGGGGAGGGGAAAGGGTAAGCTGTGACAAAGTGAGAGAGTGGCATGGACATATATGCACTACCAAATGTAAAATAGATAGCTAGTGGGAACAGCCGCATAGCACAGAGAGATCAGCTAGGTGGGGTTTGACCACCTAGAGGGGTGTGATAGGGAGGGTGGGAGGGAGGGACATGCAAGAGGGAAGAGATATGGGAACATATGTATATGTATAACTGATTCACTTTGTTATAAAGCAGAATCTAACACACCATTGTAAAGCAGTTATACTCCTATAAAGATGTTAATAAATAAATAAATTTAAAAAAGAATAAGAGAAATCAGCTGAAAGAATTAATAATGAAACAGACCTCACCAGTCTACTAGATTCTGTGATCCAAAAGGATGTAATAAAAATGTTAAAGGAATTAAGAAAAATTATTAATAGAAAATGCAGATCACTGTAACAAGAAGCTAGAAACTATAAAACAAGCCATTCAAAAACAGACAATTTAACTGCTGAGATAAAAACCAATCTAGAAGCAATCAATAGCAGACTAAATGACACAAAAGATCAGATAAGTGATCTGACAGATAGAATAATGGAAATTACACAATCAGAATAGAAGACAGAAAGACAAATAAAAAAAAAAAAAGAGCAATGTGCAAGATCTATGGGATGATATAATGTATGCCAACCTATACATAATACAGATTCCAGAAGGAGAAGAGAAAGAGAAGGGGATCAAAAGTGTATTTGAAGAAATTATGGCTGAAAATTTTCCAAACATAAAGGAGGAAACAAATATCCCGGTACAGAAAGCACAGAGGGTCCCAAATAAGATGGACCCAAACAGACCCACACCAAGACATATCATAATTAAAATGGCAAAAGTTGAAGATAAAGAGAAGATTCTAAAAGGAGAGAGAGAAAAACAGAGTCATATACATGGGAATTTCTTAAAGGCTCTCAGCTTATTTCTCTGCAGAAACTTTGCAGGCCACTAGGAAGTGGCATGATATATTCAAAGTTCTGAAAAGGAAAAACCTGCATCCTAGGATACTCTACCCAGAAAGATTATCATTTAGAATAGAAGGAGAGATAAATCATTTCTCAGACAAGCAAAAATTAACGGAATTCAGCAATAGTAAACCAACCCTAAAGAAGTATTGAAGGATCTTAACTAAACAGAAAAGAAGCAAGACTCTATAGGAAAGGGAAAATCACAATAGAAAAGGCAAATATATAAAGGAATCAAAGATCACTTATATATCAGGACATAGATTAAAAAACAATAAAATAAACTGTAGAAGTGGTTACAATTAAAATTAATAGTAAAAGGATAAGCATGTAAAATAGGACATCAAAATCACAAAATGTGAGGGAGGAATGTATAAAAATTTAGGTCTTTTAGAATGTATTTGAACTTGAATGATTATCAGTTTAAAGCAAGTAGATATAGTTATGGGTCAACATACTTGAACTCAATGGTAACCACAAATCAAAAACATACAATAGATTCCAAAAACCAAACAGAAAGGAACTCAAGCGTACTACAAATGAAAAACATCAAACCACAAAGGAAAAACAGAAAGAAGAAATGAAGAATTATAAATACGATTGGAAAACAGGTGATAAGATGGCAAATACGTACATACCTATCAATAATTACTTTAAATGTCAATGGACTAAATACTTCCATCAAAAGACACAGAGTTACAGATTGGATTAAAAAACAAGAACCTACATCATGCTGCCTATAGGAGACCCACTTAAGGGTGAAATACATGCCCAGACTGAACATGAAGTGAAGGAAAAAGATATTTCATGCAAATGGAAACAAGAAAGTGGGGGTAGGAATATTCACATCAGATAAAATAGACTTTAAAACAAAGGTCGTAAAGAAAGACAAAAAAGGGCATTGTGTAATGATAAAGGGATCAAGACAAGAAGAGGATATTATTTTATTTGACAATAATACAATAATAGTAGAAGACTTTAACACTCCACTGACATCAATGGGCAGATCATCCAGAAAGAAGATTAATAAGGCAACAGAGGTCCTAAAATGATACAATAGACTGGTTGGACTTAATCTACAGCACACTACATCCAAAAAAAAAAAAAAAAAACCCCAAAAAACAAAAAACAAACAAAAAAACAGAATAAACATTCTTTTCAAGCACACAGAGAATCTTCTCTAGGATAGATCACTTACTAGGTCACAAAACAAGCCTCAACAAATTTAAGAGAATAGAAGTTATTTCAATTATCTTTTCTGACCACAATGATACGAAACTAGAAATCAACCACAGAATAAAAATAGGAGAAGTATGAACACATGGAGACAAACCAAAATGCTATTAAAAAGCGAATGGGTCAAAGATGAAATCAAGGAAGAAATCGGAAAATACTTTGAGACAAATGAAAATGAAAAGACAATCTTACAAAATCTATGGGATGCAGCAAAAACTGTTCTAAGAGTGAAGTTCATAGTAATACAGGCCTTCCTCAATAAACAAGAAAAATCTCAAAAAATACCTGAACTCACCACCTAAAAGAATTAGAGAAAGAAGAACAAATTAAATCCAAAGTCAGCAGAAGGAAAATAAAGATGAGAGGAAATAAATAGAGATCCAAAAAGGAATAGAAAACAAACAAACCCATAAAACCAAGAGCTGGTTTTTTTTAAATGTAAATGAAATTGACAAACCTCTAGCCAGGCTCACCAAGAAGAAAAGAAACAGGACTCAAATAAACAAAATAAGAAATGAAAGAGGAAAAATAACAAATGATACCACAGAAATGCAAAAAACCATAAGAGAATACCATGGGCAATTGCATGAAAACAAATTGGACAACCTAGAGGAAATGGAAAAGTTTCTAGAAACATACAGCCTGCCAAAACTGAGACAAGAAGAAGCAGATAGTTTGAAAAGACCAATCACTAGAAATGAAATAGAATCTGTAATAATAATTTTTTAAAAATCCCTGAAAAATAAAGTACAGGACTAGAAGGTTTCTACCAAACATACAAAAAACTTATACCTATCCTTCTCCAACTATTCCAAATGATTGAAGAGGAAGGAACCCTCTCAGATTCATTTTGTGAAGCCACCATCACCCTTACACCAAACCCAGAAAAAGACACTACAAAAAAAGAAAATTAAAGGCCAGTATCTTTGATTAATATACAGTACTTGCAAAAATCCTTAACAAAATAGTAGCAAACCAAATCCAGCAATACATAAAAAGGATCATACTCCATGATCAATTTAGGTTCATTCCAGGATCTCAAGAGTGGTCCAACATATGCAAATCAATAAAGGTGATACATCACATAACAAAATGATCATCTCAATAGATGTGGAAAAAGCATTTGATACAATTCAACATCCATTCATGATAAAAACTCTCACCAAAGTAGTTATAAATGGAAGATATCTCAGTATAATAAAAGCCATTGATGATGAATCCACAGCCAACATACTCTTCAATGGTGAAAAGCTGAAAGCCCTCACACTAAATTCAGGAGCAAGACAAAGATGCCCACTCTCACCTGTCTATTCAACATAATAATGTAAGTCCTAGCCATACAAGAAAAGAAAAATTTTAAAAAGGTATCCAAACTGGAAGAGAAGAGATAAAACTGTCACTATCTGCAGATGACATGATACTATATAGAGAAAACCCTAAAGTCTCCAAACAAAAATTACTAGAACTAATAAATTAATTCAGCAAGGTAGCAGAATACAAGATTAACATACAGAAATCTGTTGTATTTCCTTACACTAATAATGAAATATCAGAAAGAGAAAGTAAAAAATGAATCCTGGGGCTTCCCTGGTGGCGCAGTGGTTGAGAGTCTGCCTGCCGATGCAGGGGACACGGGTTCGTGCCCCAGTCTGGGAAGATCCCACATGCCACGGAGTGGCTAGGCCCGTGAGCCATGGCCGTTGAGCCTGTGCATGCGGAGCCTGTGCTCCACAACAGGAGAGACCACAACAGTGAGAGGCCTGTGTACCGCAAAAAAAAAAAAAAGAATACTGTTTAAAATCATGTCAAAAAAAAAAAATACCTAGGAATAAACTTAACCAAGGATGTGAAAGGACCTTTATGCTAAAAACTATAAAATATTGATAAAGGAAATTGAAGATGATTCAAATTGAAATGGAAAGAAATCCCATGCTCTTGGACTGAAGAATTAATATTGTTAAAATGACCATACTACCCAAAGCAATCTACAGATTTAATGCCATCCCTATCAAAACACCAATGACATTTTTCACAGAACCAGAATAAATAATCCTAATATTTATATGGAACTACCGAGGCCTAGAATTGCAAAAGCAATCCTGAGAAAAAACAAAACTGGAGGCATTATCCTTCCAGATTTCAGATTATACTACAAATCTACAGTGATCAAAATATTGTGGTATTGGCACAAAAACAGACATATAGATCAATGGAACAGAATACAGAGCTCAGAAATAAACCCATGCACTTACAGTCAATTAATCTATGACAAAGGAGGCAAAAATATACAATGGAGAAAACAGTGTCTTCAACAAGTGTTGTTGGGAAAGCTGGACAGATACATGTAAATCAATGAAATTAAAACAATCCCTCACATCATATACAAAAATAAACTGAAAATAATTTAAATTCTTAAATATAAGATATGATACCATAAAACTGCTAGAAGAGAACATAGGCAAAACATTTTCTGACATAAATCTTAGAAATATTTTCTGAGATTATCTCTCAAGGCAAAAGAAATAAAAGCAAAAATAAACAAATGGGACTTAATCAAACTTAAAAGCTTTTGCACAGCAACGGTAACCATCAACAAAATGAAAAGACAAACTACAGAATGGGAGAAAATATTTAAAAATGATATGACCAACAAGGAGTTAATATCCAAAATATACAAACAGCTCATAACAACTCAATAGCGAAAAAACAACCCAATCAAAAAAATGGGCAGAAGACCTAAATAGACATTTCTCCAAAGAAGACATACATATGGCCAACAAGCACATGAAAAGATGCTCAACATTGCTAAACTTTTAGAGAAATGCAAACCAAAACCTCAATGAGGTATCACCTCACATCAGTCAGAATGATTATCAAAAAGTCTTCAAATAATAAATGCTGGAGAGGGTATGGAGAAAGTGGAACCCTCCTACATTTACTGGTGGGAATTTAAACTGGTTCAGCCACTATGGAAAACAATATGGAAGTTCCTTAGAGATACTAAAATTAGAGCTACCATATGATCCAGTAATCCTACTCCAGGGTATATATCTGGAAAAGAAGAAAACTCTAATATGAAAAGATACATTTACCTCGATATTTATAGCAGCACTATTTACAATAGCTAAGACATAGAAACAACCCAAGTGCCTGCCAACAGATGACTGGCTTCAGGTGATGTGGTGTACACATACCACACACACGCACACATACAATGTAATATTTCTCAGCCATAAAAAAGAATGAAATATTGGTGGTTGCAGCAACATGGACAAATCTAGAGAATATTATACTTAGTGAAGTCCGAGAAAGACAAATACTATATGATATCACTTGTATATGGAATCTAAAAAATAATATAAATCAATGTATATACAAAAGAGAAACAGACTCAGAGACATGTAAAACATACTTATCCTTACCAAGGGAAAGAGGAAGGGAGGGACAAATTAGGAGTATGGGATTAACAGACACAAACTACTATACGTAAAATAGATAAGCAACAAGGATTTACTGTATATAGCACAGGGAATTATATTCAGTATCTTGTAATAACCTATAATGAAATACAATCTGATAAAAATGTGTAACTGAATCACTTTGATATACACTTCAGAAACTAATATAATATTGTAAATCAACTATACTTCAATTTTTAAAAAGTTAAAATAACTACCCTCACAATTATTACATGATTTCTTCTGGAAGTTATACCTAAATGCAATGCATAAGAAAATTTTTATAACATGTGTGTGTTTCTTTTCTCCCCCAGCCACACACACAGAGGGATATGTGTGTGTGTGTGCACACACGTGTGCACATGCATAGAGGAAACAAAATCACAATTTTCAATTAATTTCACACTTATCCTGAGAAAACGTCTAATAGGAAAAAATATTTTAAAGCAATGAAAGAGCTCAAGATGGCCTCTACTTCCTTTACCTCTGTAGGACATTTTAAGATCCAAAGTAGGAATTAAAGAAACATATCTAATTTATTTCCTACATCAAAGACTCTTCAAGGACCATCATGATGTTTCTCTATGGGATATTTTTTCCAATAGTAATGATTAAAGAAGTGAGAACTTACTTCTATAGCTCTTTACAATTTATAACACATAAAGAAGCTTTAGGAACTGAGGCTTAGAGAACAACTTGCTGAAGGGTGTATGATTAGTAACACTGAAGTCAGTGACCTATCCATTAGAGCAGGTTTACAAACCAACTGAGGTATATTTCGGCTCTTTAGAATTTAATATGCAGTAATTCATATTAAGGCTTGGGCCAATGCTATAGCAATGCTTGTGTGTTATAAATTTATTACCTCTCATATCCAGAAGCACCCTTTTTTGACTGTTCTGTGCTAAGGGAGGTAGTTACATAAATGTCTCCTTGCCATCTAGCACTGTTAAGCTATGTTAGCAGAGGGTGCTGGAGGGACATAGGAGGGGGAAGGGATGTTCTCTTCCTGGTAGCTCTTTGTCTCACTTGCCAGATTTCTACAGTATAATTTTACCAGAACTAAGCTCCTGAGTTTGCACACTTCTGTCCATGTCTAGGGTACTGCAAAGCACACTTTCTCCAGCACTTAGCTCAAGAAAAGTGCATGATGTTCTCACATGTGAGTTTCTTGAAGAGCACAGTTTTCTCTAGCACCTGACTTCAGCATGGTATTGGGTTGGCAAAAAAGTGCCTTCGGTTTTTAAGTAAAAATAAAAGACACATTTTTTGTTTTCACCAAAAACTTTATTGAACAATGTATTCACACTTTTGTTCCACTACCGTCTGCCATTTTTCAGGCAACTTCATAATTCTATCTTCCCAAAACTTTTTATCTTTTTGAGAAAAGAACTGTTCCAGGTGCCTTTTACAGTCTTCCAGGGAATTGAAATTTTCTCCATTAAGAGAACTTTGTAAAGACCTAAATAAATGGAAATCTAAAGGTGCAATGTCTGGTGAATATGGTGGATGAATCAGAGCTTCCCAGCCAAGCTGTAACAGTTTTTGCCCGTTCATCAAAGAAACATGCGGTCTTGAGTTATCCTGATGGAAGAAGATGTGTTTTCTGTTGACTAATACTGGACGCTTTTTGTTGAGTGCTGCTTTCAGTTGGTCTAATTGGGAGCAGTACTTGTTGGAATTAACTGTTTGGTTTTCCAGAAAGAGCTCATAATAGAGGACTCCCTTCCAATCCACCACATACACAACATCACCTTCTTTGGATTAAGACCAGCCTTTGGTGTGGTTGGTGGTGGTTCATTTCGCCTGCCCCATGATCTCTTCTGTTCCACATTATTGTACAGTATCCACTTTTCATCGCCTGTCCAATTTGTTTTTAAAAAAAAGCACCTGGTTTTTAAGTAAAAATAAAAGACACATTTTTTGTTTTCACCAAAAACTTTATTGAACAATGTATTCACACTTTTGTTCCACTACCGTCTGCCATTTTCCAGGCAACTTCATAATTCTATCTTCCCAAAACTTTTTATCTTTTTGAGAAAAGAACTGTTCCAGGTGCCTTTTACAGTCTTCCAGGGAATTGAAATTTTCTCCATTAAGAGAACTTTGTAAAGACCTAAATAAATGGAAATCTAAAGGTGCAATGTCTGGTGAATATGGTGGATGAATCAGAGCTTCCCAGCCAAGCTGTAACAGTTTTTGCCCGTTCATCAAAGAAACATGCGGTCTTGAGTTATCCTGATGGAAGAAGATGTGTTTTCTGTTGACTAATACTGGACGCTTTTTGTTGAGTGCTGCTTTCAGTTGGTCTAATTGGGAGCAGTACTTGTTGGAATTAACTGTTTGGTTTTCCAGAAAGAGCTCATAATAGAGGACTCCCTTCCAATCCACCACATACACAACATCACCTTCTTTGGATTAAGACCAGCCTTTGGTGTGGTTGGTGGTGGTTCATTTCGCCTGCCCCATGATCTCTTCTGTTCCACATTATTGTACAGTATCCACTTTTCATCGCCTGTCCAATTTGTTTTTAAAAAAAAGCACCTTTTCATTACATTTAAGTAGAGAATTGCATGTGGAAATATGGTCAGGAAGGTTTTTTTGCTTAACTTATGTGGAACCCAAACATCAAAGCGATGAACATAACCAAGCTGGGGCAAATGATTTTCAAGGTTGATTTGGGTATTTTGAGTATGTTGGCTATCTCCTGCGTGGTATAACGTTGACTGTTCTCAATTCATGTCTTGATTTGATCGCTATAAACTTCAACTGGTCTACCCGACAGTGGAGCATCGTCTGGAGAGAAATCTTCAGCACAAAACTTCGCAAATCACTTTTGACGTGTTCAGTCACAGCACCTTCTCCATACACTGCACAAATCTCTTTTTTTGTGTTTCAGTTATGTTTCTACTTTCTTGAAATAATAAACCATAATATGCTGAAAATGTTGCTTTTTTCTTCCATCTTCAATTTTTAAATGGCTACACAAAAATTCAACAATTTTTTTTTTTTTGGCTGCTTTGGGTCTTCATTGCTGCATGTGAGCTTTCTCTAGTTGCAGAGAGTGGGGGCTACTCTTCGTTGTGGTGCATGGGCTTCTCATTGTGGTGGTTTCTCTTGATGCGGAGCATGGGCTTCAGTTGTTGTGGCATGTGAATTCAGTAGTTGTGGCTCTCAGGCTCTAGAGCACAGCCTCAGTAGTTGTGGCACATGGGCTTAGCTGCTCTGCGGCATGTGGGATCTTCCTGGACCAGGGATTGAACACGTGTCCCCTGCATTGGCAGGCGGATTCTTAACCACTGTGCCATGAGGGAAGTCCCCAAAATTCACCAATTTTGATAAGCCTTTTTTTAATGCATGCTGATATGACAGCTGCCACATACAATCTAACCAAATTGTTTCAAATTAAGTTAAAGACACGTAAGTGCTACTAGAGCCATCTTACAGAAAAAAAAAAACTGTTTGAACCTTTTGACCAATCCATGTCTTATTGTTGAGTTTTGTGTGTTCTTGGTGTATTTTGGAAAACAGTCCATTATTAGATGTCTTTTGCAAATATTTTCTTCCAGTCTGTGGCTTTTTTTTCAGTCTCTTTACATTGTTTATTGCATAGCAGAAGTTTTAAATTTGAATAAATTGAAGCACATCAATTATTTCTTTCATGGATTGTACCCTTGGTGTTATATCCAAAAAACCATCACTGTACCTAAGGTCATCTAGGTTTCCTCTTATCTTCTAGGAGTTTTATATTTTTGCATTTTATACTTGGGTCTATAATTAATTTTGAGTTAATTTTTGTTAAGTAAGGTCTGTGTCTAGATTCATTTTTTTGCACGTGGACGTCCAGTTGTTCCAGAACCAATTTATAGAAAAGACTATCTTTGCTCCATTGTATTGCTTTAGTTTCTTTATCAAAAAAATAAGTTGACTGTATTCATCCAGGTTTATTTCTGGGCTCTACAGTCTATTCTAGTCATCCATTTTTCTACTCTTTTACCAACACCACGCTGAATTGGCTATTGTAGTTTTATAATAGGTGTTGAAGTCGTGTAGTGTCACACCTCCAACTTTGTTCTTCTATTCAATATTATTTTGGCTACTTTGGGTCTTTTGCTTCTCCATATAAACTTTAGAATCAGTTTTTCAAAATACACAAAATGATTTGTTGGGATTTTGATTGGCTCAGCTTTTGGTTGTGTTAATATATAGTGAGTTTAAGGCACATGTCCTCCCTGCGGAAGACTTTTTCTGGTAAACTAAATGGAATTGCCAGCAGGTCTCTTAACAACTTATGTGTCATCTAGTGAGCCAAAGATGTGTCCCCTACAATAAGATCTTGATCCTACCCTTGATGAAGAATCTATTCCTTGGGGCTTTCTATCTCAACCACATGGATAGTGGCTACTCTCTATATCTGTTATTGCTATATTCTTAAAAGTTCTCTTTAACTCTCATTAATCAACTCACTATCACTCCAATCCTGTCAATTATTATTTAAACTTTTCTCTGTTTAAATTACTTTATGGTACTTCTCTCCTAATTGAACGCTAACTGATACAGAATTGGTACCAGGAGTAATGCCAGGATACAGATTCACAAAAATAGAAATTTGGGATGGTTTGTTTGAATTCTTAGACTTAATGCAATGCTGAGCTTCATGGCAATGGAAAATAGGATGCTAGTAACCATGATAGATAATAGCATCACAATTTATCACTTATGATTAATTGTAATGAAATACCAATTGAAGTGCATGCTTTGGAACCTTTCACTTGACTTTTATGGTGGTTATATGACTGAAAGCAGTGTAGTATGTCATGGAGTCTTTCAAGTGTACTTGAGTAATTATGTGACAAGAGCCTGTCCGTTAACTATCATATCAACTCACAGTCCGAGAAACTGAGAGCCTTTGTGACAACCCCCAAACCAACTCTTGCTTCTTGTAGCCATAGGTCTAATACTGCTGAAAGAAGCAAAAAATTTAAACCTGCATGATACTGTTTGAAAACAACATTTGAACTTAGTCTTTCCAAGTTTTCACATGAAAGTAAAGGCATTATTGCTTAGGAATGTGGTCCTGAAGCTTGGAATGGAGACATCTAATTTGAAATTTATGAACTTGATAATCTTGAACTTTCAAGTTACTCTAAGTCTCCCTTAACACTGAAAGGATGTAGCCTGCCCTCCAGTGTCTGAGGAGAATAGCTTTTTTCTGCTTGGAAGCCTGTGATAACCTCGCCTAGGTCAGATGCCTGGAAAGAAGATGAAAATTCCTCTTAAGACCCACCAAAACTACACCTTTGTCACTCACTAGACCCCTAATAGAGTCAAATCTCAGCATGTCATAAGGGAACACATTTGGATCCAGCAGGAAATAGCTTATTCAGTAAAATAATTGCAAGAAAGTAGCAGAGGTAGCTGATAGACCATCTCCAGCTACAAGAGTAAACACTTGAATCTCTAATAATTGCATCCATATCAATACACTTGCCCAATATAGTGTTATAGTCTAATTTTCTTGTTCTAACTCCCTCAGCATCCTCTTCCACCTGTCTTCCCTAGGTGTCTGATAGAAACTCAAAATGCCACTGTGGCTCACCAAAGTTGAGACTTTTGGTTATCAGGTGATAGATGGAGTCTTAAGTCCGTTTCACAGTATGCCCAGTTTGTCCACAAAAATCCTGTGGTTACTTCATAGGTTCCTGAATGCATATTTGGAAGAGTTATGCTTTATACATTAGTTAACAGAATATTCACACTGGCTCTGTGACCCATGGTGATAGGACCATCACGGCGAGAAGGCCTAAGTGAAAGCCCCTAGAGCTTCTACTTCCTACTAAGATAGTAAACCAGAAGCAATACTGCATTCTTGGAGCAACTGAAGAAATTAATGTAACCATCAAATACTTGAAAGAAGCAGAGCAGTGCAACATCCCCATTTAAGTCACCAATTTGGCTTGGCAGAAGTCAGCTGGATCTTGGAGAATGACTGTGGACTATTTTAAGCTTGATTGGGTAGTGACTCCAATTGCAGCTGCTGTCCCAGGTGTATCTTTACTGGGGCAAATTAATACATCCCCAGACCTTGATATGTAGATATTGACCTAGCTAATGCTTTTTTCTCCTTACTAATTTGTAAGGATACCTAGAAGCAGTTTTTAACTGCTTTTGTTTTTAACCTTGCAAGACTACCAGTATATCTTGCATGTCTTGTCTCAGGACTATCTTGATTCTACTGCTCTTTTCTGTGATAAAATATAGGGAGATCCTGATTATCTTGACATTCAATGAAATATAAAGCTGGTCCACTACATTGATGGCATTTGTTGACTGGATCACTAAGTAGAAAATAACTTTATATGCCTTAAAATGACATGTACAAACTACAAGGTTAAACCACACAAGAAGTCATGAGTCCTCCACCTCAGTGAAATCTGTAGATATTCAATCACCTGGGACATGTTAACACGTGCCTTACAAGTGAAAGACAAGTTCTCACACATTTCACAGCTTACCTTAAAGAAAGAGACACAATACTTGGTAAGCCATTTTGTATTTTTGAGGCAACATATAGCTAATTTGAATCCCTTGAAAGGCTGCCAGTTTAATGGAGGGACATGAAAAAGAGAAGACTGCAGAAATTGAGGCTTCAGTGAAAGCTATTTTACTACTTGGCATTTATAATAATCTAGCAAATATAATGATACACAAATCATCCATGGCAAATAGAAGTCCTGTATGGAGCCTATGTCAACTATAAAATGGAGAATCATAACACAGGTCTTAATAGGATTTGGTAGTAAATACCTCCTTCTGTAGACAATTATTATCCTCTTGAGTTTTTTGATGCCACTTGCTTTGGTAGAAAACATAAACATGAGATATCAGGTCATAAAGCAGCTCAAGCTCCCATGCAATCTATTATTAAATGTAAATGTTATATAAGAAGCCAAGCTGAGGCATATCTGGAAGGAACAAATATGTTGCATGAACCTATGACTCAGACTTAGGCTCCCTGGGGCATTCTTTGTGACTAGTTGACTCAGGAAGAAAACAAAACTTAAGTTTGGTTTACAGATGTATCCATGTAATATGCTGGTATTAACCAAACATGGACAGTGGCAGCATCACAACCCTGAGTGCCCTTGAGGGACACTAGTAAGGAAAATCCTCCCAGTGGGCAGACCTTTGAGCAGTTGTCCACTACATCTAGACTGAGAGCTGGCTAGAGGATCTATGCTGCTTCATCTACAGAAGCTTATGGTTTTGCTATTTTATCAGGGGTTGCAAGGAAGAGCATTGAAAGATTTGGGGACAAAAATGTCGGAGGAAAGGCCTATGGATGGAACTGTCAGAAAAAATAAAGACTGTGAATATATTTCTGTTTATGTCAATGCCCACCAAGGGGAACACGCTATAAAGTAGGCTATTCAAGTGAGAAAAAAATTAACAGTGTCATATTAGTAGAGATGGAGGCTAGGTATGGGCTCTACAAGTTGGAATTCCACTTGCCAATGCTGTCCTGGCTAACACTACTGCTAGGTATGAATCTGTCAAAGCAGAGACTAACACTGAGCCATTGTGGCATTATTATCCAGGAAGAACAGACAGCCACCTTGTGGCAGGTTACTTATGTTGAACCTCTTCAATTATTTAAGGAACAGAGATTTGTCCTCACTGGCATAGACACATTCTGGGTATGGATTTTCTTTCCTTGCCTAGCACCACCATCTGTGCAATGCCAGCACCACTCTGTTTTGATATATAGAATGCTTATCCACAGTCATGTTATCCTGCACAGTATTGTGTCTGATCAACAAATTAATTTCATAGAAGAGGAAATGCACCTATAGGCTCAAGTCCATGATGTTAATTTTTCTTGCTACAGTGCACATCACCCATACGTGTCTGAGCTAATTGAAAGGTAGAATGGCTTACTGAAGTCTCAGGTCATCGTGTGGAAGACAATACGCTAAAAGGAGGTAGTACTATCTTATAGGATGCAGAATATGTTTTGACTAGATCATCATATGATTCTACCACTTTAAAGCCAGAATACATGGGTCTGAGAATCAAGGAGTAGCAATGGGAATCGCTTCTCTCACTATCACACCCAATAACCCACTTGGGGAACTTTAGTTTCCTATTCAGGCAACATTGAGCTCTTCTGGCTTAGAAGCCTTAGTTGCTAAGGTGGTAGTATTTCAACCAGGGGCACAACAATGGTTTAATTGAATCTGAAAATTAGACTGTCATTTTGATATTTCACCTCCTAATGCCACTGAACCAATAGGCAGGACAAAGTTGCTGTGCAGCCTGGAGTCATTGATTCCAGTTACCAAGGAAAGATGGTGTTGCTGCTGCCCATGGGGTCTAGATCTCAGATGATGCTTTGGGGCAACTCTTAGTACTTGCATGCACAATAGTAAAACATAATGGAAAACGTACACAACCAAAAAATAGCAAGAGGACTCAGACCTTCAAGAACAAAGAATTGGGTCACCCTACTGGGTGAAAAATCCTGACCAGCTGAAGTTCTGGCTGAAGACGGGGGGAAATATGAAATGCACAGTGGAAGATCGACTCACAGGTATCTAATAGCTTTGAGACCAAATGCAGAAATGAGGGCTATAGTTAACTCTGCATATTCTCTCCCTGTTTCTTCTCATATACATTCAAGGTGTTGTGTGTATGTGTGTTTAATTTGCTTTGTATGTTTTTATTAAATAACTGAATTTTAAAACACTGTTAGAACAAAATATTTTAAGTGATACATATATTATTATAAGAGCTAAATATAGAATTATCTAACAAAAACAGGTTAAAAATAATGTTAAGATGTGTCTAAAAAGGGAAAGAACGAATAATAGCATAAGACACATAGAATATGCTCACGTCTTTCTGGTGCCACTAAAGAAAAGTGCAGGGCATTTTTGAAAGGCAGTTGCATAGGGCTTCCCTTCCTTAACCACTGTGCCTTCCACAGTGGAGCAGTGGCTAAGAATCCACCTGCCATTGCAGGAGACATGGGTTCGAGCCATGGTCTGGGAAGATCCCACATGCCGCGGAGCAACTAAACCTGTGTGCCACAACTACTGAGCCCACGTGCCACAACTACTGAAGCCTGCGCACCTAGAACCTGTGCTCCACAAGAGAAGCCACTGCAATGAGAAGCCCATACACCACAATGAAGAGTAGCCCCCGCTCGCCGCAACTAGAGAAAGCCTGTGCACAGCAACGAAGACCCAACGCAGCCAAAAATAAGTAAATAAAATATTTTTTAAAAAGGCAGTTGCATAGGTGTATAAATTCTTAATTTCACAGTCTTTTTCATAATCTAATTAGGCATTGTGGTTATTACTTTTTGTATCAATCCGTATCACCACGTTTGATCACCTAAGTAGCAGAGAGTGGAAGCTGTCTCCCAGTGTCACTTCTCCAGTATTCCATAGTAATAGAATTCTTTGCATTTTAGTATGGGAGTTTTCTATTGAGCTATCCTCAACCTCACTGATTCTTTCCTTGGTTTTGTCCAGTCTACTGATGAGCCCGTTAAAGGAATTTTTCATTGCTATTACAGTTTTTGTTTCTAGCATTTTCTTGTGATTTGTTCTTAGAGTTTCCATCTCTCTACTTACATTACCCATTAGTTCTATTATCTACTTTTTGCATTACAGTTCTTAATATATTAATCATAGTTATTTTAAAGTTCTGTCTGAAAATTTCAAAACCTGTGCCATATGAGTATATGGTATTGATGCTTGCTTTGTCTCACTCTTCAATTTTGGTTTCTTCTTTGCCTTTTAGCATGCTTTTAATTTTTTGTTAAAAGCCAGCTATGATATATCAGGTAATAGGAACTGAGATAACAGGCTTTAGTATGAAGTTTTATATCAATCTGGCTAAGAGTTAGTCTGTGTTTAATGTTTGTTATAGTAAAAATACTCTGTAGGGCTTCCCTGGTGGCGCAGTGGTTGCGCGTCCGCCTGCCGATGCAGGGGAGTTGGGTTCGCGCCCCGGTCTGGGAGGATCCCGCGTGCCGCGGAGCGGCTGGGCCCGTGAGCCATGGCCGCTGGGCCTGCGCGTCCGGAGCCTGTGCTCCGCAACGGGAGAGGCCGCAGCGGAGGGAGGCCCGCATACCACCAAAAAAAAAAAAAAAAAAAAAAAAAGGACATCAGTGAAAAAACTACTAGGTAGAGTTCAAATAGGGTCTTTAGTTTCACTAATGGCATTGTACCAATGTTAATTTCCTGGTTCTTAAATTTTTACTAAAGTTATTATGTACGATACTAACATTTGGGAGAGGGATAGATGGAAACTCTATTATTTTTACAACTTTCCTGTAAGTCTAAAATCAGTTCAAAATAAAGAGTTAAAAAATTCTTCCTTGGGGCTTCCCTGGTGGCGCATTGGTTGAGAGTCCGCCTGCTGATGCAGGGGACACGGGTTCGTGCCCCGGTCCGGGGGGGATCCCACATGCCGCGGAGCGGCTGGGCCCGTGAGCCATGGCCGCTGGGCCTGCGCGTCCGGAGCCTGTGCTCCGCAACGGGAGAGGCCGCAGCAGAGGGAGGCCCGCATACCACAAAAAAAAAAAAAAAAAAAAAAAAAAATACTCTGTGGTTGCCAGAGGCTTCCAATTCCTCTGATGTCCTTGTTTTTATGTCTACTTCTGACTTCAGGCTTCCATGAGAATGCCTCCTCAGAATGTGCATCTTGTAGTTCCTTCAGCTGTAATCCACTTTTATTATCCTAGAGCTCTGTTGGTAAGGTGTGGAAGAGGGATAGCATTCTATCATCTCATTCCTTTAATGAGCCTGTGTTTCTGGCTTGTAACTTTTAAAAACATTTCTTAGTCCTCCTTCCCTTAGATGAGACAGGAAAGCTAGGGGACCTGGAATGAGAGAAATGCCCCTCTCCTCCAAGTGGCATAAGACTCTGGTAGAGTAGGTCTTTGTGATGGATAATTCTGTGAGCATATTTCACAATGATTCCTCTTCTTCTACTCCTGCCTAAGTCACCAGAGGACCTTTCTTGCCTCTTCCCCATAAGCACATGGTGGGGTTTCTGGAAGTAAAAGCCACAAAATATGGAGCCTCCTAAGACTATGGCCCTTGGGGATTTTCACTCATAAGCTAGTCCACACTCAGACTCCAGCCATTTGTTAAATTACCATTTAATTTTTCTTACCAGTTTATGGCTCCAATAGCCTCTGCTCCAGGTAATCAGATCTTGACTATAACTCTCTGGATCTGCCTGTCTTTCGAGATTTCAGGGATGCAGTTTGCCCTGAAACCTCACTTTTCTGATAGGTTTAAGAAAAGTTGTCTTCAACTTGTTCAGATTTTTCTTGTGTGAGGACATGAATGATGACTTACGAGCCCTTTGCATATTGGCACTGGAACCAGGAGTCAGAAACCTGTGTTGAAATCCTAGTGGTATAGTCAGTTCTTCAGGGAAAGTTACATGGTGAGTTTTACTGGAAGAACACTGGTTTAGGAAACAAAACCACCTAAACTCTAGTCTTTTTCCTCACTTAAAACTGTATGGCTTTCTCTAAATTATAAGCGTTACAATTGTATTTTCCTCATTAGGAAAATGAATATAAAAATTCTGATAAAAATATCTGGCAGTTTGAATCCTGGGGCAATGAAAGAGTAGACAGTGGGATCTCGATAGGTATCTAACTAGCTCTTTCTCTGCTTTGCTGGTTGGAGCTTCAGCGTAATTTGAAATGATTGGTGGCAAGGCTGAGAAGAACTCAGGGAAGGCCAAGACAAATGTGATTTCCTACTCACAGAGAGTCAGCCTGCAGTTCTCAGCTGGCCATATTCATGGTGCCTAAAACTTAGGATGACCAACCACTGATGTGTGGGCATGACTGCCACTGTGTACAGCACAACCATCCTGGAGTACTTCACTGCAGAGGGACTTCAACCAGCTAGAAATACATCAAATCACTTAAAATAAAATGTATTAATCCTAGTCAAGTCTAACTTACTATTTGTAAAGATGAAGAATTGGACTCTCTCATCAAAGCTATAATTACTATCATTCCACACACCCACACATCTCTGACTGGGAGAAAAGGACAAAAGACTGTCTAAAGAATGCCTGGATTCCTTATTATCTCAGGATTCTAAATATTGTAACAGCTGTCCAGCATTGGTGATTCCAGTGAACTGAATCTCTGTGAAAAACACAATTTTGCCCTTTTGTAATTTTACTTGAGCAGGTTGGAACTCCAAATTATATTTGGAGCAAGTTTAATTAGCTTTCCAACCAACCTAGTTTTTGCATTCTAGTCTTAACAATTTTTAAGTGTTACTGTGACTTCAAAGAAGCTAATGATTCTGAAGTAGTGGGTTTTGATTGAGTTGACTATTTTTAAAAACCTGTTTGTATTTTAATTACAATGCAGAAATTATAGTAACAAACGCTTGGTTTTGTACAGACATTTATATCCTGATACCTAAGCTCAATAAAAGTTAACCCCCTGAGCCCTGCAAAAAAAAAAAAAAATATATATATATATATATATATACACACACATATATTATATATATATATGTATGTATGTCAGGGTTCTTATAGGGTGACAGAAGAAAAGCAAAATGGAAGCACTTTTAAACTATAGTTTAAGTCTTAGCAATGCATGTGAAATATATTCTTAGAAAAAGCTAATAGTCTCAGGGAAAGATGTACAACATTTTTTTTTTTTTAAAGAGGCTTTTTATTTTTATTTTTTATTATTATTATTTTTTTTTTTTGCGGTACACGGGCCTCTCACTGTCGTGGCCTCTCCCGTTGCAGAGCACAGGCTCCGGACGCGCAGGCTCAGCGGCCTTGCCTCACGGGCCTAGCTGCTCCGCGGCATGTGGGATCTTCCCGGACCGGGGCATAAACCCCTGTCCCCTGCATTGGCAGGCGGACTCTCAATCACTGCGCCACCAGGGAAGCCCAGTACAACATTTTAATAAATGTTTAAAATTGTATTGAAGGGACTAAAATATTCCCAAAGTAAATAGAACATTGTAGGCTCTGTTAAACAATGCATTTGTCATAATGTCTAAGTAACAGGTCATGGATCATAGGCAATATATCAAATTTAAACATGGTTCATTACAAATATTATAACTGTCCTAGGACATAATGAATGCTAAAATAGAAGGTAGAAGCTATACTGTTGCAAAAGTGGTTCTGTAAATCTTGATCTCAAAAGTTACTCACTGAATCACCCTCCAATACTTGCTTCTGTGGAGTGAATTATTAAAGCTGATTACAATTATTTACCTAGTAAAGGAAAGAAAAATAACAATCTTTTGGTTTTGTTATCCTATTTTGCTTTTACTTTTCCCCCAATGCATACAGTGATATAATTGTAGTTAAATTGCAAATATTTGGGGAATATTTTATATCTTTGAATAGTTTTATTAGCTATGTGAGATCTCATTTAATTCAACCTATTTAACTATAATCATGGAATGTGATCATAATGAGCAAAATTAGCAGTACTCCTAAAAATGATAATTACCTCCTACTGGCTACATAATATATGAACTGGAATCCAAATTCCTGCTTTGAACAATATGGCAAATAAGATGAATATCCAAAATGAAGATGTAATATAAAGATTGAGTTTAATTAGGCTAGGTATGGATAATCTGAATATCTTCTAGACCAAGAGTCAGCAAACTTTTTCTCTAATGTGCCAAATAGTAAATTTTTTAGGCTTTGTGAGCCATCTGGTTTTGGTTGCAGCTCCTTAACTCCAATATTTAGGGTGAAAATAGACAAAGACAATGTATAATCAAACATGGCTGTTTTTCAGTAAAACTTACGGATACTAAAATTAGGATTTCATAAAATTTTCACTCGCCAAACATTATTTTTCTTTTAAATTGTTTTAACCATTACATTCTTAGCCCCCAGGTGGTACTAATACAATACAAGGGCCATAGTTTGCCAACCCCTGTTTTAGATTTTAAATAATCCCTTCAGGGTTTTGTCAGTAAATTATTTTTTCCTTGTCTTTCAAAGTATAAATTGTATGAGAAAACTAGAGATATGACGTATCTGAACATGTGATCCTCAATGTATTTCTTCGCTCACAGTGTAAGGGCATATTCATATTTTCAGAAATTATTTGAGAAGCATTACTATATGTTAGGCACCATTCTGGTACTGCAGCTGTGAACAAAGCAAGTAAGTTGTTGCTCATGGAGGAGGTTAAACTGTAGAAGTGGGAGATAGACCATAAGCAAACAGATATATAATAGGACACCAGATAATAACTGTGAAGGGTTATAAACCAAAATAAACAACATGATAGAGATAGAGTTAGTGAGCAGTTTGTTAATCAAATGGATTGTTAAGGAAGGCCCTAAGAAGGTGAACTTCTGAGTTTAAAAAAAAAAAAAAAAAAAGGATAGAGTATGTCATGGGATATTTGGAGAAAAGCATTTAAGAAGAAGCCTGCTGGTTGTTTCAGAAGAACACCCAAGAGAGGCAATGTAGTTGAAAAATAGCAAAGGAGGATAACTTGGTAAGAGACAAGGTAAGTGAATTATCAGAGGCCAGACTATGTAAAATATTTTGGGCCATATTAAGGACTTCAGATTTTACTTCAGTGTGTTATGAAACTATGGGGCATTTTTGAGCAGAAGAGTAATATTTGTTTAAAAGGATGACTCTGGTTGTTCTCTGAAGAGGGGTGAGAAGAAATCCAATAGGAGGCTAATCCAGGTGAGAGATGAGAGTGGTTTGTACTATGGGATTAGTAGTGGGAATGGTGAGCAGTGATAGGAATCAAAAATTTTTTTCTTATTTTCCCAAATTATGATTTATAAAAATTCCAAACAAGCATATAAACTTAACTACGAATATCCTGCACATTGCTTTTAGTGTCTCAGAAGAAACAAATAGAAAGAAAGATGGAAAGAAAGAGATAGACTTGTATAAATATACTGATTTATAATTTATAATTTCCTTAGTATAAATACTTCCATCAGACCTGATTTCAAGCCACTAATGGGAAGCCACTTAAATCAGTGTTATGAAGAGCTGTTCACAATCAGCTCTCTCATGCTGGTGTGAACATCTCCTGCACACCACTGATTCCTTCCAACAACACATGTCGAGATGCTCTCAGAGTTTATCTGAACAGTACAATTATTGGATATTTTGTATAAGTGTGTGCTAAGCTCCAAGACAAATTACACAGCCACATGAAATTTTGGGAAATATGAAGAAATGAAGAGGAACACTCAATATAAAGAAAGAAAAAACTAAAATAAATGTATATGGGCCTTGGATAAAACACCAAGACTGTAAGTGAACCTGTTGTTTGATTTGTGACCAGAGTCCCCAGATGTTTTGGCCTGATTAAGTTACATTCTCACCAGGAAGCTTGATCTCATTTCAAGCCATATGTCAGGCAAACATATAAATGGAAACTGGCATATATAAAGACTGTCTGTCTTGATGTGAAATGGAGGATAATATAATATGAATGAAGATGCAGGCAGCTGGAACCACTTAAAACCCATAAAAGTATAAGTGCTGGAATTTTTGTTTCTTAGTTCATGCTCTGTGTGAGGTGATTTGGACAGTGCTATCTCTATTTTAATTACTATCAATTTTGATAACAAATAATTCAATCTTAGTTCAATCTACAAAGGGCTGTTATAGTTTTTGCCCTAAACATATATCTCTTATATTTGAATATTAAAAGAAATTATATGCCAAATCAAGTCTATCTAAAATTCCCTTTACGAGTAGAGGAAAGTATGCATTATTTAGAAATAAAGAGAAACTAAAAGGTTCACTATAAATAAACATGTAAATATATCAAAGAGTAAAAAGCAGTGTTTTTTATAAGGCAATGTAGAAGATGTACAAAAGTTAATAATGGCAATGTCACATCTTTGTGCAACTCATGCTTTTGAACAGAAATTATCCAGCAGTCATAAAATCAAACATGTACCCAAATTTAATCACCCTTTACAAGAATACTTGTATATTTCCATGAAAGATTTTCCAGAGACATGCAAACTAATACCTAAAAATGAATGTTGCATGGGTTCCTGATCTCTCTTTGTCACAAGATTGTAAAAGCTTGGTTTCATAACCAATAAGGGATTATGCAGTGGATGAATTTAATCTGAGAAATACGAAGAGAACACAGTCTTTTTTGAGTATATCTTTACCTCTAATAATTTCAAATTTCCTCAAAGAGCTATATTTTCTTGGTATATTTTCAAATACTAGGAGACCTCCAAAGTGAGTGTACTGGGGACTTTTAGGAAAAAGAAAAAGAGAAAGGGGAAATCTGAAACACGTGCAACAAAGGTAATTGTGAATGAAAGCAGAGTGTGACCTTGTGCCTTGGCTGTAATGCCCCCAAAGGCTGCATTTTGAGTAGCATTCTTCATGGCTATGGCGAGTGCTCCATTTAAAGTAGGACAGGTCTAAATCACTGGCACATAGTTTCTTCTATAAGTGAATTTTCTGGTCACTAAGCAGGCGACCTCTAAGACCAGTCTAAGCAGGTTGCTTTCTTCAATATGCAGCACACACACATTGGAAATGTGAAATGTGAGGAAGGCAAAGTTAGGGTTTGTTTACTCATGTGAAAAAAAGTAGAATTCATAACAGAATTGATTCTTATTTATTATCTGTTCTCTCCATTGATCATATTTCAAATGCAGAAGGCTACCATTTTGTCCCTAAAATCTCCTTCTCTAATATTTCTCTGCCTCTGTTGTAGAGTTCCCTGTGTTTCTTTTCTTCTCTCAAATAGTCTTCATGCAAGTGTACACTAGTTCTGTCTGCTGGTTGTCTAACCCCTAAGGTTTTACAGAATTCTATATTTCAGAGATCTTTAAGAAAAACAATTAATTGGTTTAATAACTATAAGTGAAATTCATTCCTGGGACTTTCTGAAACAATTCAAAAAGAGAAGCATAACCTATAAGAGTCATCCTAGACTTTAGAGTCTGGAAAGGAAGGCTGGTATTAATCAAATAGCTAGTCAAGTAAATGTAACATTGCAAAGGTAGCTAGTGCCATGAAAGAGATACTTGGTACCACGTGAGCATCTATTAAGGTACTGAAGTATTCAAGGAGCACAAGAAATTTTTCTCTTTGGGAATGCTGACTGGAGTTGGGTATGGATATGATGTTAATTTGAAGAGGAAGTGGGGTAAGAGATACAGAAGCAATCACAAGCGCAGAGTTTCTATAGTTAGAGGGACCTGGAGTGAAAAGAAAGGTGAGACTTGAGAAATGAGTAAATGTAAACTCTTGCAAAGATTTTTGAGTAATGTTTAAAGAAAGATTTTTGTCCTAAAATTAAATGGGAAGTCATTAAAGTCTTTTAAGCAGGAAATACTATATAATCATACTTGTGTTTCAGAAAGATTTCTCTAGCTGCAGTGCAGATGAAAAAAAAAAAAAAAGACAGGTGATAACTGATACCACTGACCACTTAAAAAACTGTGGAGTAGTCTCAGAAAAAGATGATGGGAGGTTAACTAACACTGGGTTATGGAGATGGAGAGACATATATGGATTTGAAAAATTTCTTCCTTGTGTAACCATGGTACTGGCATTTTATTGATGTGTAGCTTAAATTCACCTTTTTATACTATTTTAATATGGGTAATATTCGTGTACTTTTTATATGCATAATCTATATTCTAAACTAGATTATACATGACTTAAAGTCAAGGACAAAATCATTTCATGATTTATAAGAGGGAGTCACAGAGCTCCATGTGTCATGAGATAAGTCCATTCTTGCAATATCCACGTCAATACCAACCCAATTTGCCTAATATACCACAAGGACAATTCCCATCAAGGTCATCAAATAGATCCTCATTGCTAGACCTGTTCATATGCTAATCTTTTACCAATGGTCACCTCTTTCCAGCTCCCCAAATTTTTCCACTGTGCTCTCTGGATCTCACAGTCTGTGATGTCCTCTTTCTTCCTTCAGATAACTGTTCTTTCCTTCTGTCTAAAATCCATAATGTTTGAAGATCATAGCCTCAAATTTTACTCAATATTAATTTTATTATAATCCTTGAATATTCAATACTGTATAAAATAACTTTTCAATAATTTGTCCTCTTAGAAACTTAACTTCCTCTCTCTAGTTTTATGCTTTATCTTCCCAGTCCCTGGTGGTAACTTAAGCTTCTCCCTTGCAACTAAAAGCAAGTCCCTCCAAAATATAATCTCCTAAGGACACCATTAAAAACTCTCTAGGGCTTCCCTGGTGGCGCAGTGGTTGAGAGTCCGCCTGCCGATGCAGGGAACACGGGTTCGTGCCCCGGTCCGGGAAGATCCCACGTGCCGCGGAGCGGCTGGGCCCGTGAGCCATGGCCGCTGAGCCTGCGCGTCCGCAGCCTGCCCTCCGCAACGGGAGAGGCCACAACAGTGAGAGGCCCGCTTACCGCAAAAACAAAAACAAAAACAAAAAAACTCTCTGGCACACTCCTTTTCTTATTCCTCTCCATACCCACACCACTTGCAATTTTCATCGATTGATTTTGTCAGCTTTCCAGGGTTCCACAGCCCCATAATATCCTCATATCTCTCCTTATCTAGCCTACATGAATTGTTATATAATCAGTTCTTTGCATACACCCTTATTCCTTTTTATCTCAGTTATTCTGGCCTGGCAAAACACCAGTCTCGTTAAATTCGAATTTCTGTCTATTTTACAACTTCTTCAGGACAGCCTAACACAGCTGGAGAAAAATGCACAACCTTGATAACTGCTCTTACTTTATTTTTATGACCACCAACATCAAATAGACACATAGTACTATCCATCAATTCTGTAATATTTACTGAACAATTTTCTCCACTTAAAATGTGGTACTCCCACTTCTTCATTCACAAGTAATAAAGGTGCATCTAATTTTCAATGAGAGGATAGAAATAATTAGAAGAGGGTTTCCACCAAATCTCTCCACAAGTTACATCAATGCCTTTGTATCTTTAAACATACACTCTGATATTCTTTTTCTTAGAAAGGCTCTCTGTATTCCACTTTTGCACAAATCCCATCCCTCTCTTTCCTACTCAAGGGCATCCCAAGGGCAATTTTTGCTTCTTTCTTCTTTATCACTAGTGTTGATCTTTTACTGGATTATTTCCATCAGCGTATGAGCAGTATTTAATATCTCACTTCTTTAGGAAAAACCTTACTTTTCCCATTATCCTTCTCCAGCTAGTGCTTCCACTCTGTACTAGTCTTTATAATAAATTTCTTTATAATTATTTTCTAAGCCAATTACAACCAATTTCAATTCTCTCATTCTCTCTTAATGTTGAATGATTCAAGATTTTGTCTTACCACACTACAAAACGTTCTTATCAAGCTCAACATCATTTGTCACAATAGCAAATCCACTGAACAAAAATTAATGGTTGCCTCATTGATCATCCCTTTCCAAACTCTCAACTGCCTTCATGAAAAATCAACTTAGATATTTCATGTACATCTACCAAGAGAATCTGCCAACCTTCCAATTTTCAACACCTTATTAAAAGTCTGCTTAATTTCTCCCATTGTACATAAAACACTTCAGAGTCGTTTACTCTTTCCCTCAATTCCTTGTATTCATTTTTACAAAAATAAATTTACTTAGGTCTTCCTGTATGTATTGTGAGGTATACAGGGAGTATCATAGAATATTTATTCATCATGGGGCTTATAATATTATAAACTCTACCTATAAATTTCTAGGATTTACAAGGGGATTGGCCACCTACATTAACCATACCTAAATATCTGATTTTTTAATTTTAAAGGTACATTTAATTCTTTAATATCTCTCTATATACCCTAATATTATAAAAGCTTGATCTATATATGTCATAGCAGTTAAGAGCACAGAATTTTTAAAAGATATATTGGCATGTCACAAACTTACAGGAAAGTGCACAGATTATAATATGAAGCCAAATGTATTATCAAAAGTAAAAATACCCATATAACCATTACCCTGGTCAAGAAATAGAAAAATTACCTGCAACCTAGAAGCTCTCTCATGTCTCTCCCAATAATAGTAACCTCTCTTTTCTCAACTCTTTTTACTTCTAGCATTATAGTTCAATTTCTTTTGTTTTAAAACCTTATATAACACAATCATGCAGTAAATATTTATACCATCACTTCCAGCTATTGGCATAATAATACAGCATAGCAAATTGCTCCAAGCCCATGGCTTAAAACAGCAATCATTTAATCTCACATACACATCTATGTATTGGCTGAGGGTTAGCTGATAGACTATGGGTTTAACTATGTGGCTTTTCTTAAAAGTATGTATCTGGCTGATTTTGGTTTCTCACTGCATGTTGGACTCATATATGCCAATGTGAGTTCATTCTTCTCTAAGCTGAAGGAGCAGCAACTACCTATGAGACATTTATTACATAGCAATGGCAGAATTTCAAGAGGACAAGCCCTAGTAGATAAGCACATTTCGAGCTTTGCCTTGTGTCATGTTACTAATAGTCCTTTGGTCAAATCATGTCACATGGCCAAGAGCAAACCTTGAGGGGTAGTAAAGTACACTTTGTAGTGAGAGGAACCACAAAGTTATATGGCAACAGGCACGGATACAGGGATGGGTAAAGAATTGAAGTCACTAATTCAATACATAAAATTTGTCCTTTTCATCACAATTACTCTTGCCTCTCCCAACCATTAAAATATACTTGCTCTATCATGGCCAACAAAAATCTAACTGAACCATGTCTTCAAGCTTTAAGTTCTAGATTTCATAAGAAAATAAGATACAGATACCTATGAACTAAAAGAAAGTTATCCACCTCCAAGCACAAACATGTGACACAATGATGGAAAGAGACGGAATTGCTACAATAAATTTTCCCATTCAAAAGAGAGAAGCATGGAAGCCACATAGTAATTGGTGCTCCAAAACAATTCTGAAAACAAACTTGAAAACTTGAAAATTTGCCAAGTACTCTAAATTAAACTCCAGTTCTGCTCTCTGGGAAAAGCTGCACAGTCAAGTTTTCTCCAATAACTATTAGATCCTGTAATCAAGGTTGTCTTTTCTTTTCTATCATTTTCCTTGGTCCTTCCAAAAAGGGACACTAGATAATGTGATGGGTTTTCTAGATATGAAGCTTTCTTAGCCTGCTTCTTTTCTGTACAAAGTTGTTGGCCCAGAAGTCGTTTTATATCCAGAATAGTCTTGGTCTCCTTTATTACAGAGAGTGTTTTTTTGCTTTTGTTTTGTTTTTCAATACAGTTCTAAACTTCATGGGTTTTCAAAGTATTTAATCTCATGTAACACCATGTTCCAATAATCACAGCCAGTTTCTTTTACAGAAACACTTGTCCCTCTGGACTCAAAAACAGTTACTTTGGGTGTATTAGGTAACTGAATATCTGATTCTGTTGTCTGTTGCTTCTCTCGATATTTTTAATCACATCAATTTGATTCCATGTGCATTCTAAGATTTCTCATTAAATGCCAAACAAAGTAAAAAATTGGGGGATTAATTTAAATCCATTCTGATATTTTTTTTCTTTCAGTGGGGGCACTAGCAATACCAGATCTATTTATCCATTTTCCATTAAGATAATTTGAAGCTGAGTCTTAGGGCCTGTGGTAGCCAACTTATTTCCAGTTGTCATTACTTTTAGAATACTATTTCTCCTTGGTCCCAATCAAGCATGGTAACCAGGGATCCTCCCCTATTCTTTAGACTCTGATGTCCAAGTATTATTTCCTATCTGCCATATCAGTCAGCAAGAGTTCTGCTCAACTGCTCAGCTTATTAATTACCTTTTGCTCAATCAGAATAGTTTAAAACAGAAACCTGTTGAGTAAAAGGGGCCTCAAAATCTAGACTCACAATTTTAAGTTTATTTCTTTTGTAAGACTTTGGTCCAATAAATCTTTATCTTATTATTAGCTCTCCAATGCCTTCAAACAAATCTTTTTTTTTTTCTTTCTATCTAATCCAAGTTTTCTAGTCATTCCCTGTGGGAGATTTTGCCCATTACTAGAAGGAAATCAACTATATTAATCTTAATAGTTGTATAACCATAAGTAGTTAACTTTTAGAATACTGAGCTAGTTCATATTTAAAATATCAATACACATATTCCATGGTCTTTATCAGAATAATAATAGGTAATGTTTTAAATACTGAGCCACAGATTGTATGCTTGCCAAAATATAAAGGTCAAATAAAAGTTAGTAATCTTTTTTTTTTTTTTTTTTTTTGTGCTGTGCAGCGTTCTCTGACCAGGGATCAAACCCATGCCCCCTGCATTGGGACCGTGGAGTCTTAACTACTGGACCAGCAAGGAAGTCCCAGTAATCATTATTATTGGTATTAATTTTATTTAATTTGCCAGATTCTTTTCCAAACTCTGCATTATATATCTTTTCGAAATTTCAATTTATTTTTATAAAGTATATGGTGTACATGGGAAAATGCATTCCCCAAACTGAAATTCTCATATCATCTTATTAATATATCATTTTATTTGATCTAGGAATATAAGATAAAGTAGTAAAATATAAATCCACGTTTGTGGGTTTGAACAACAGGATGGATGGAGTAGCCACTGAGATTGGGAAAATTGTAGTTAAAAGAGGTGTGGTACCAAAGTCCAAGATATTCCCCAGTGATCTCTGACTCTTAATATTCATGTGGTATGTAAACTTCTCCCATGTCAGAAGGGCTGGTTTGTGTAACTAATAGGATACTGTGGAAATGACACTGTGTTACTTCCAAGGCTACTTCATAAAAGACATATGGGCATCTGCTTGTTCTCTCCGGAAACACACTGCAGGAAACTAAATGTCATGCAATGAGGGCGCACATGAAGCCCTATGAAGAAGTGTATACTGGCAGGAACTAAGGCCGTACAGTAAGACATAACCTGCAAGGTATGTCAGTGAGCCTTCTTAGAAATGAGTCTTCAGCTCTAGTCAAGCCTTCAGATGAATGTAGCCCCAGGTGAGATCTTGACTGCAAACTCATGAGAAAACCTGTACTGGAAACAGTAGGCCAAGTCATTCCTATATGAGACAATAAATGTTTATTGCTTTAAGCTGCTAAGTTTTGGGGTAATTTCTTCTGCATCAATAAATGACTAAAATATCAGGTTTTAGGGGGAAAAAAAGAGTTTGGCTTTGGACAATGCAGCAGATGTTTGTGGCCCAGCTCTGCTTGGCCCAATTTATTTCAATGAAGCTGTAGTGAACAGTTTCATTGACTGCCAGTGTCCCATCCAAGAATGTACCAGAGCATCTCTCTGATTTTCTTCCTCAGTGTTTATCCTAATGCTTGACAAGTCTACTTCACCAGATGTAGGTGCAACTCTGCTTCACACTATGTTTTCAAAGTTATAGAAATTAAACATATTATATTTGAAGTGCTAAATATATATACACACACACATATATGTTGAAATGTTGATAGGCAGTTGGATAATGTCTGGAATTCAAGAGGGTGGTCTGAGCTAAAGACATACATCTGACAGTTGTCAGAAAACATATCAAGCCATAAATCTGAATGATCTCCCAAAGGAATAAATACAGGTAGTAAAGATCAAAGTATAAGAACTGAGCTATGAGTTACTCCAACAATATAGAATATTCTATTTTTGCTTCTAAATAAAATAGAAACTCTGATACAATTGCCTATTCTGTATTGTCAATTTTTTTTTCATTTTACTACTGTAAAAAATATATATGCATGTGTATTGGTCAGGATTCTCCAGAAAAACAGAACTCACAGGATGTGTGTGTGTGTGTGTGTGTGTGTGTGTGTGTGTGTTTAAAATAAATAAATTAAATATGGATGATTCCCTTCCAGCACTGGGCAAATTCAAAATCTCCCATAGGGAATGACTAGAAAATTTGGATTGAATAGAAAAAAAATATCTGTTTGAAGGCATTGGAAAGTTAATGATAAAACATTATTGGGTCAAGGTCTGGAGAACAGAGAAACACAGAAATGTGAACCTGTATTTTGGGATCACTTTTATTCTACAGATGGCCAAATGGGACTCTTTTTTCTTCCGCTCTGAGAATTGAGAATTCCAGTTACCACCACCATCAGCACATTTATTCATTTGATTATTTCTGTATTTCATTGAAATTGGTTTCAGAATTGTTTCTCCACTTACTACTACCATAAGCATATCACTAAAAAGATGTCAGGATTTCTTGGCATTTTGTTCCTTAATCCCCACAGCCCACCAATCCCAGACTCAGGATATTCAATCAAATATTATATATGTGTTCCTAAGTTATCTAAGTGTTTTCTTTTCTGCTTATTTTCCTTCCTTCCTTTCTCCCTCCCTGTCCTTCCCTCCCTCCTTCCCTCCCTTCCTTCTTTTCCTTCGGTGTGGTTAGTGTATTAATTTGAAACATATTTAGGTTCTTTTCTTTCAGTTTGCTTTTAGTTTGATTTTTTTTCTCTTTCCTCAGTCTTACTGATTTATTTTATAGGCACAATATCAACATATTTTTAAAAGTAAAAGTTGCATAAAAAGGTATACTTTGAGAAATAACCTGATGGCTCCCCTTTGTGTCCCTTTACCCCATACCTACCCCATTCCTTGTATGTATAAACTTCATTGCTTTATGATTTGTCCTTCTCGTGTTTCTTCTTGTAATGATAACCAGATATATGTCCATTTTTTTTATTTTCAATTCTTTCTTACAGAAAACATACCATGTATGTTCTTTTCCACTTTGGGTTTTTATTTTGTTTTGTTCACTAAATAACATCACCTGAAAATCACTCCAACTCAGTTTCATATAGCTTTTTCTCATGATTTTTATAAAGCCGTATTAAAATACACTTCAATCAATAAAATGCACCTCTTTTATATCATTTCCATTGGATATACAATAGTCACTTCAAATGTTCAAACTTAATGTCTGCATTTGAAATGATCTTCTTGTTCCACAAAACTCCCAAGGACAAATTCAATTTTTACATGTTATCTTTGTGAATCTTTAGACTATCAGATAATTACTCTTTTTTTCCACCGTTCTACTTACTCACCACCAATTTTATTCTTTGAAATATTTTTATTATTGGAATACTTTCTTCATCTTATTGCTACTAAACCAGTCCTCAACATTTACATCTTCAATTACCTTCCTTAATAGCTCATTGTTTTGGGGATTCCCCCTCCATTTTATTTTTTAAAATTTTTTAAAATTTTATTTATTTATTTTTTTTGCGGTACACGGGCCTCTCACTGTTGTGGCCTCTCCCGTTGCGGAGCACAGGCTCCGGACGCGCAGGCTCAGCGGCCATGGCTCACGGGCCCACCCGCTCCGCGGCATGTGGGATCTTCCCGGACCGGGGCACGAACCCGTGTCCCCTGCATCGGCAGGCCCCTCCATTTTAGCCTAATTTACATTTGCTTGCCAAACTAAGATTTTTAGAATATGCTTTCCTAAATTCATTGTGGTCACAACTTACAATAACTCTCCACTATTTATTTCAATATGCTAAAATACCATTCCCTGGATGCTAACATCTTTCTATTTGGGTTTTTCCTTAATTATGCTTATTACTGTCCATAATTTCTCATATCTTATGATCACATGTTATGTGTTTGCTTGGCCTAATTTTGATTAAACTATTCCTATAAACTGGAATGCTCTCATCTGATGATTTAAATGGATCATATTTCATGATTCTCCTGTAACTGCTTTTGACCACGTTTCTTTGAAGTTCAGTTACATTCCTCATAATCCCTAAGGTATCACGTAATTGCATAAAAATATTATGTTCATCTTTATAAGTTTATGAGATGGATTATGTGAAATATTGCTTTTCATATAATTCACAGAAAAAGCAGTTAACATTTATTAAATATTTCCTGAATATTTAAAAATATATTTTGAAAGTACTTTGAGTTATATTCCATTATAAAATTTTAAATTTATATTATTTATATATTTTCTTTATATTATTTTTGTTAATAAGATATGATTGATACTAAAGTCATTTTGCCTATTTCCAAGCAACTTTGGAATTTAAGATTCTATTTTACAAATTGTACTGAGTTAATAATTAGTATTATTAATATGAAAATAATTATTTTGCAAGACATGGATTTTTTCATCTTTATTTAGTGAAGAGTATGTTATACAACTAAGAAATAAACAAAGATCAACATAGCCGTAAAATGGACCATTCTATTTTAGTTCTTAAAATAACTGATAGCCCTGCTATGCCTATTTTAAAGTATTTACCTATTTCAGCTTGGTGTTTTCATTACACTCAGGAACCACCCTTCTCTGGACTGCTTTTAAAGTGTTTATGTTAACTATTGAACTAATAGGGACTCAAATCTTCATCAGTAATTTTTTTGGTTGTTCAGCTCTCTATACGCTCTTCTTCAGTAAACACTAACAATTTTTTGGTTTGAATTAAGTTTTTCTAGCTTCACTAATGATTATCATTAGGTAATAATGTTATTATTATGAAAAAACATCAGTTTCAAGTTAACCAAGAGACAAAAAAATAAATGCCATTTATTCTATTGTATAGTGCATTTTTAATATCTTGGTTTTTTTTTCCCCCACTAGTATCATCAATAATAGACTTGGGATTACTGACAAGTGTATGCAACCTAAGAATCTAAGGATGCATAAAATAAAAGCCACATAAGCTTGATCAAGATGAGAAATTATACTGGAGTTCAGTGTGCTTTGAGGTCACCAGTAAGGAATTATAGAGGATAGGATGAACTTAAGCTGAATTTTGAAGGAAGGGTAATATTTAAGTAACTAGGGAAGAATAAGTATGACATTTCCAGCGAGCTAAATGACAGAGTAGGTCACTTTATGAAGACTACAGGAGAAAAGTTTAGAGAGTCCGAGAAACAGACTTTTATCGATGAATGCCAAGTGCAGGAGTCTGGACCCCTGATGCAAGCTTTCAAAATCTTCCAGATGCTTAGTAGGCATACTAATTATTTGAAATTACTATGTGATTTATGATGAATTTTAGTGGCAATAAACCAGTTTAGAATTAGTTGAAATAGCTGTGAAATGCAGAATGCCTGAATTAGGGTATATGCTAAATTGTCATTACAATTGCACATTCAGACTCCATCTTCAGCTTTTGCATTTACCATAAAAGTACAATCTTGCTGCATTTGTAAAAGAGTATTAATCAAAACAGCTTTTCCTTTCAGTGCAGTTATTTGTATCAGATGAACACTAAGACCTTAGTTCTATTACTTTAAAAAGGTCTTGACCACCTGATAAAATCCATTACAGAAAATTCCACTTGTACTAGATACCATGTTGCCTCTTCGAGATAGGTAAAGTGCAATAAATCTAAAATTCTCACTATAGTAATTACAACTTCAGAGAAATTATCAGATTGGATACAGTGACAAAGTAATTTCTTACCATTTTTGGACTTTGAACAAAGGACAAAAAGTTAATTAACTAAAATGATAGAGTTTACTTTTGAAATAAAAGCACATTAACCAGTAAAGTCAGTCTATCTCACTGAAAATAAATGATTTTACCTCTGTATTTGCACTGTAGAAATCTCTTGTGGGAAAGAAATAGCATTAAACCATAAATTGTGAGGTTTAACAAAATTCATTAATAACAGTTAAATAAATTCACTTTCATGGCATCCACCTAAATATTGCAGGCACACGAACATGTGTTACTAGCTTAGAACTGTGGGGACATCATTAGAAGAATATACTTGTATTTTATTTTTAATAAAATGCACTAATCAGGGGAGCACAATGTATGATAAGCAGTAAGGGGAAAGTGTTGAGAAAAAAGTCAATTATTGCTACCAGAGTCGCCACCAGACTCCTGCTCAAAATCCACCAACTGCTCCCTTGAACAGGAACTAACATATGTCTCTAAGTCACAGTGTCTAGACACAAAGAAAGGAAGCTATAAGAGAAAAACTGAAACTGAATAGAACCAGCTGAAACCAAGATGGCAACAAATCTGACCTCCAACAGTTCCCCGTCTCATTCTACACTGATTCTACTACATTAAGCACTCCATGACACACTCCGTGTGGCCATGACCAGAAGTCACAGACCAAAGAAGAATAGAAAAGGGATGGCACACCATTTCCATGAAAGCCGTGCCTCTTTCCCAGAAAACTAAAGCATGTGCCTCCCCATCATTAGTCTCATTCCACTCCTCATTGTCCTTGCTCCTTAAAAGCAAATCCCTCTCACCATTAAGGCAAAAAGTTGATTTGTGAACTAAGTTCCTGCTGCTCTGTTCGTTGGCCACTGAATAAAGCTTGCGCTGCTTCAATGTCAGCTTCTGTTTCATTTTTGGGTATGTGAACTCAAATAGAAAAAGAACCTTCCCCACCAAGGCAGGGAGCCTTGGCTGAGCTAGGGCCCAAGTGGGGGTCCATATAACTGAATTTGGTAACATAATGTTTGCAACATATGAAGGACTATGGAAATATATAGGAGGTGTTTCAGACTATATAGTTTAGCATATTTCTTTCAATAAGGAGTGGTTTTACTTAAAAGTGTATTTCAATCGACTTAATGCATATTGGCAGGTGAAAGGATCACTCCATTATAAACTCCGTGTAGCTTTAATTTAAAAAAAAAATTATCTATACTACTGCCCTTTTCCTAATCTATATTTAGCCCACATTCCAAGACTGTTGTTGACATACGGTTTAATGTAAATATTGCATTTAAATTGTCTGAAAGTTATGGTTAACTCAAAGAAGTATATGGTTAAAAAATAATTGTTTACCAAAAATATTGGGTCAGTCCATTATTACTGTCACTCCTAGCCCTTATCAAGCACCCAGTACCTTGTAAAGTGCTAAACCTATGTAAGTTATGGTTATATCTAGCTCCCCAGAGCTACAAAACAAGTTGAATAAATGTAAACAGTAGAATCACAAACTTCTCTGGTTTAAGAGACAAGCAAAAGTTGGCTGCCTATAAATATAGAATATTTACTGTAGAAACAAATTAAGAAATACTGTGTTGAAAGCAAAACTAGAACTTTTCAGCAACTGTTGAGTAAGGTTTGAGTAATTCTTGGGTAGAAAAGAAAAAACCGTAAGCAAAATAGCAATGCTGTAACTTTTTAAGAATAGCTTTCCATCTCCATTGAACTAAATCAGGGTATGAAAAACTAGTTCATTCTCTATTTAACTGGTGAGGCAATTGAGACCACCAGAGGATATTTGAACTTCCAGTCTTTAGTACCGCACACAAGAACTTTGGAAATCACCACTATGTTCTAACAAGTAAAAACCAAACAAACAAGCAAGTCAACAACTCTTAGATCCTTTAGAGAAGTGAAGTCACAGGGCAAACCCCTGCCCCCTGCAAGATGGAGTGAATACAGAAAAATCACAACTTACCAGAGCAGAGACTCTGGAGCTGAACCCTTGGCAGGAACCGCTGTTGAAGTAGGGAAACCTGAACAGCAACTGAATTGAAGGAGGCTCCAGGCAGACAAGTCTGAGGGTTAAAGACTCCTGGGGACCCAGTTATAGTGGGTCCCCTCCACATATTTGTGAGTTTCACCTCCAGGAGCTCGATGAGGTCCTCACAATGAGTATCAGAGAAAAATCTCCCCTGCTTCTGGCAGGCAGAGGAGAAAAGGAGCCATTTTGAAATGTGGTGTAGCACCCTGCTCTTAACAAGGGCTGCCCTCAGGAGAAACTAGTTAACTAGAGCCTAATCTAATGGAGTTTTATCAGAGCCAGCTGACCTGGAGGAAGGGAAATAGCCAACTTCAGCTGGATCTAACCATCCAATCCCACCTAAGGGCCTTGGGGGTGGAAGAGAGAAGCACCTGTGAAGTTCACAGTGAAGAGGATAGGCTCACTAAAAGACTGACACCTACTCTTCGGACTATAGAATGTTTCCCCTCCCCTGCATCTCACCACCACATTACTAAAGGTCTATTTATAGCAGATCCTTGTATGGGTACACCATGTCCGGCCATAAGACATATTAAAGGCAAAAAATACAGTTGGAAGAGAAGAGCAAGCATCAGAACCAGACTCAGATATGGCAGGGATATTGAAATTATCAGTCCAGGAATTTAAAACAACTAAGATTAATATGCTCTAATGTATAAACCAGACTGCATACAAGACCAGATGAGTAATGTAAGCAGAGAGATGGAAATTCTAAGAAAGAATCAAAAAGAAATGCCAGAGGAGGTCAAAAACACTGTAACAGAAATGAAGAATGTCTTTGATGGGCTTATTAGTAGACCAGACACAGATGAGGAAAGCATCTATGAACTTGAGGGTATCTCAATAGAAACCTCCCAAACTGAAAGCAATCAGAAAAAAAGACTTAAAAAACAGAGTAGAATGTCTAGGAACTGTGGGACAACTACAAAAGGTGTAACATAAGTGTTATAGAAATACCAGAAGGAGACTATTTGAGCTTAGTCAAGGGTAAAACCACTAGAATTTAGGCCTCTTAACACCAGCTCTGTTTTTTTTTAATTCTACCACATGCACGTGCTTCCCAATTAACTAGTTGCCTCAAATTACTGGCTATTCATAAACTCCTGGAATATTTCTTTGCAAATGCCTTTGTCCTTCAATTTACTAATATATACCCATCCACATCAAAAGAACATCACACTGATTAAACTTTGCAGAGTACAAAATAAATGAGAGTTAACAGGTTAAGAACAAAATATTTTATTTATTTTCTAAAGCATGAAAGTGGAAATTAATCTATGTGTTCAATTAGTTGCATAAAAAGAGAAAGCAACCAAAATGAACAAAAAGAAGAATTTGCCTAACATATTCAGGATTTCCTTGCTAACATCCCACTGGAAATTGAAATAGCTTATTTCCTGTTCTTAGAGATTAAAAAAAAAAAATCTGTTACTTGTACTTCCTGGAAAGTAATATTTACATCATTGCAAAGTAGTTCAGTCATTCCCAGATGTGAATTTTGATTGTGTCACCATTATAATGGCAATGAAAAGAAAACAAAACCTGCCAAATTTAAGTTATAGAATAGCTGCTGATTACCATTGTATCCAGAAAGATAGCATAAAATGTTCACATCATTTTTGGAATGGATTAATTACTCAAATAATATTTTATCTGAACTTTGGGAAACATGTTATATGTTAGAGAAACATATTATGTGCTTCGAGAAAGGGAATAGTAGTGAGTAATGTTTCTTATTTCCAAAGTATTGCTTATTCTTGTGTTCCTGAAGGTAGTTTTATTTTCCATAAGATTACACAGCCTTGCAAAAAGCACAGTTTTCTGAAAGGGCCATGAATTTTGGAAGTCACCTTCTAATACATGTTGTTTCTTAACATATTTCTTTTAAGGTCATGCCTGACTAAATATTTGCAAAAATACCTCTCATATCACTGCCTTCTCAAGTCTCCTCTAAGCAGAGCCGTTTTAGGAGAGAACAAAATGTCTTTCTAATTATAAGACTTCATGGTTCTTGGGTGAGTGGCAATCTTGGAGTCAATGAGTATCTCAACTACTGTCCATGATTTTCCTACCCAATGCATGTTATTTTAGTTCATGAGGAAATTTTTTAACTCCAATGAGAAGGATATTTAATGAACCCATTCTTGTTACCATCCCACAATAATAATTACTACTTTTTCCTGAGAGCCTTGCACTAGGCCTCTTCTACGTACTGTGTGCAGGCTTTAAAACAGTCCCACTAGATAGATAGATATCATTAAATCCACTTGTAGTTAAGGAAATTCAGACTTGAAGATATTAACTAACTTGATCAATCACAGGTCTGAGAATTTTACTAATGTCCTTAGGACAGGATTAAAGAAAAGCACTTCTAAATAGGATCAGATTTAGCTCCTTATGAAAATACATACAATGAAAAGGTATATAATGACTTTTTTCCCCCATGGCACTTGATTTACTCTTTCTGGTTAAGGCATTGGAAACTTTAAAAAAACATAATGCATAGGTAGGGAGAAACCATTAACCGTTGAGCTTAAATATATATTTTTATTTTTATTTTTTTGTGGTATGCGGGCCTCCCTCTGCTGTGGCCTCTCCCGTTGCGGAGGACAGGCTCCGGACGCGCAGGCTCAGCGGCCATGGCTCACGGGCCCAGCCGATCCGCGGCACGTGGGATCCTCCCAGACCAGGGCGCGAACCCAGTTCCCGTGCATCGGCAGGCGGACGCGCAACCGCTGCGCCACCAGGGAAGCCCAAATATATATTTTTAGATCTCCCAAGAGAAAGTCAGAGTATGAGAGAAATAGGAGATAGATGGATCTTTTGTGGAACAAATAAAGAGAATCTTGACAGTTCTGGATCAGCGTGTTTCTGTCCAAGGTGCCCTGGTGATGTCCCAGAGGTACCTGGGGACAGGGGAGCAGATAAGTAAACAAGTGGGATTATGGGCTATCTTTTCCACATTTACTTTATTTGGAAAGTCTTATTGAATATTTTGAGGAAAGATTTAGTCAGGTAAAAATAATTTGAAAACCATAAATTTAGGGACTGAGATGTGGAGAGAATGTGAATCATCAGGCAATCAGTGGACTCAGGAAGAAACCACAATGATGGGGAAGGGGAATAATTTGCTTGCATCAAAATTTTCCTGGACTTAGGCTGATAGGAAACCCATTACCCTATCAGAGGAGGGAAGCAACACCAAAACTAAGAGTGTAGAGTGACAGTTCTGCCATTGCTGCTCACACTCCTCTTTGCAGTGTTTTCTTCACTGCCTGTATGCATAGTTTGAACTTTCCATCCATTAATTTGCTGGTTAGCACAGAGGCAAAATCTTTAATGCTTTCATCAAAACAAAACTGGGTTACAATCTCTGATCTAGGGCCACAAAGCTCTGTTGTACTTTGTATGTATTGAACAAAGACCTCGACCAAGGGGACAATTAGGAGGTAAAATCCAGTTGGCACTCAGCTCACCAAGCCTTACTCCCTGGCTCAGGAATGAGTCTGCATGGAGGAAGAGGTACCCTTTTCTCACTTACACAAGGGCATATCATATGGGCTAGTGACAACCCTGCCTGGTGCAACAGTCCCCCTCACACATAGTAATGTAACATCCTGTAAATTTAGATTATTATTCCTAGTCATGTAATAGCATAAGCATAATTATTTGTTATTATATCTTTTACATCTTAGTACTGTCCCTGACACATAATATATACTCTCTAATTAATTTTGGCTTGTTATTGAATGAATCTTCCATGTGGTGAATTTAATTCACATAATTCTCAATACAGAACTTTAAAAACTGTGTGTGTGTGCTTATGGACTTTAGGATATTTTTATTTTAAACACAACAAGATATATGATGCACTATATGAATTAGATTAATCATATAAAGTATATTTAATTCACGCTGAATCCCAGCATCAAATTCGGTGGTTTTCTATTATGTATTGCTTCTCTGAATTCTTTTTTTTTTTTAATTTATTTATTTTTATTTTTGGCTGTGTTGGGTGTTCGTTGCTATGTGCAGTCTTTCTCTAGTTGCGGCGAGCGGGGGCTACTCTTCATTTCGGTTCGCGGACTTCTCACCACGGTGGCTTCTCTTGTTGTGGAGCACAGGCACTAGGGTGAGCAGGCTTCAGTAGTTGTGTTACGTGGGATCAGAAGTTGCGGCTCATGGGCTCTAGAGCTTAGGCTCAGTAGTTGTGACGCACAGGCCTAGTTGCTCCGCGGCATGTGGGATCTTCCCGGACCAGGGCTCGAACCCACGTCCCCTGCATTGGCAGGAGGATTCTGAACCAATGCGCCACCAGGGAAGTCCACTTCTCTGAATTCTTTAAACATTGTGATGCTCTCCGATGGCATAGATAGTAAAGACATAAAAGCCATAGGAATGTGTTTTCGTCAAATCTTGTGTTTGACTAAGAGGCCCTGGACTGGAGAGGGAAGAGGAAGTTTCTGCTATGTGGTAGATTCCATGTCCACTTGAAATCAATTTATTTCACTTTAAACTTACAACCACTCTTTGATTTAGGTATTTCATTCTAAAAATGAGGTAACTGAGTATGAGAGAACTTAAATGACTTAGTAAAAGTCACTTATAAGTGCCAGAATTGGAAAGTCCAATGTTCATATGAGAGACTAATTTTTCCAGTTGATATTTTACTTACACTGATGATGCCTTCACAATGATGAAGTATTTTGTTTATTTTGGAATTTCATATAATTATCTCAATACGTTTCCACACAATAAAAAAATGACCAATTTGAGTGATGGTATTTTTCCTCAATTAGGTGATTTTTTTTTTCATTTTACTGAATGCATTGACATCGTTTTGCATGGTCCAGAGCCGATCTCTAATTTCCTATTGAATCTGGATACATGAAGTAAAATACCAAGACACATTTGAATATAGACCACAAAGAATTTTATACATCTTCGTGTATTTGTATTATTGGTCCCCACAAAGAATTTTATACATCTTTTAATAAAAATGATCATCTTTTCCTAGCTTTGGTCATGCAGAATACCTGAATTTTCATTGTTTAAAAATGCTTACATCTATTGCTATTTTTCAAACTCTTTACATCTATTGCTTCAAACTCTTTACATCTATTGCTATTTTTCTTGGCTAAGTTTTTGTTGTTGTTTTTCTACTGTTGTGATTCTCAGAATTCTTACATAATATACACTTTTCTAAAAAAATCTATTAATATTAAATCATGCCCAGAATATATATTTTAAAAAATCAAAGATATTTCAGAATGTCAAATGATAAAATAAAACAATCAGTTACATATAGATATTCTGTATGTGTTTTATAACATACACAAAGAAAGATAATAGAGAATTTAGATGTCTCTACAAAAATGTGTGTGGAAGATGGTGTGTGTGTGTGTATGTGTGTGTATGTTTTCTTTTTGTAAAGTCAGAGTTAAATTGCAACTTTGCTTAGAGGTGAGAACTTTTCTTTGAAAACAATAAATAGAATGTTGACTATCTGGGCAATATTCAAATATCAAATGAGGTCCTAAGCAGGTAGCTTAAGTATGAATACATCCTGATTTCATGCAGAACTGGTAAAATAAATTTAATAATTCAATTAAATATCACACTACTCCAATCATTTGTGTCATGTTTTTCAAACTTAATTAAGCTAGTTCTGCAATTACACACAACTATATGAAATAATCTTAGTCATTCATTTCAATGGTATTTAGCATGTTTGTGGAAAAAAAAGGGTACTATGTTTCACTATTATTCTTCAAAAGATGACTATTTGTAGGCATAGATATAGATATATAGACATAGATATCATATATTGTAAATAATGCTTCAATGAACATAGGGGAGCATATATCATTTCTAATTAGTGTTTTTGTTTTCTTAGGGTAAATACCCAGAAGAGGAATTGCTGGATCATATGGTAGTTCTATTTTTAACTTTTTGAGGAACCTCCATACTATTTTCCATAGTGGCTGTACCATTTACATTCCCACCAACAGTGCATGATGGTGCCCTTTTCTCCACATCTTTGCTGACACTTGTTATTTGTTGTCTTTTTGATGATAGCCATTTTGAGAGGTGTGAGGTGACATCTCACTGTGGTTTTGATTTGCATTTCCATGATGATAGTGATATCAAGCATCTTTTCATGTGTCTGTTGCCCATATGTATGTTTTCATTGAAAAATTTCTATTCAGGTCCTCTTCACATTTTTAAAAAGATTGGGTTATTTGTTTCTTTTAATATTGTGTTGTATGAGTCCTTTCCATATTTTGAATATTAACTCATCAGATATATCATTTGAAAATATCCTCTCCCATTCAGCAGATTGCCTTTTCATTTTGTTGATGGTTTCCTTCACTATGTAAAAGATTTTTTTAGCCTGATGTAGTCCTATTTGTTTATTTTTGCTTTTGTTTCCCTTGCCTGAGGAGAGAGATCCAAAAAATATTACTAAGACAGATGTCAAGGAGTCTAGTGCCTATATTTTCTTCTAAGAGTTTTATGGTTTTGGACTAATGTTTAAGTCTTTAATCCATTTTGAGTGTACTTTTTTACATGGTGTAAGAAAGTGGTCTGTTTTCATTCTTTTACATGTAGTTGTCCAGTTTTTTCAACACCATTTATAGAAGAGGCTGTCTGTTCCCCACTGCATAGTCTTGCCTTCTTTACTGTAGATTAATTGACCATAAAAGTGTGGGTTTACTTCTGGGTTCTCTATTCTGTTCCATTGGTCTATGCATCTGTTCTTGTGCTGGTATCATAAGCACAAGATTACCCTAGCTTTTTAGTATATTTGATTTGATTACCATAGCTTTGTAGTGTACTTGAAACAAGGGAGCATGATAGCCCAAGTTTGTTTTTGTTTTGTTTTGTTTTCAAGATTGTTTTGGCTATTTGGGATCTTTTGTGTTTCTATATAAATTTTAGAATTATTTGTTCTAGTTCTGTGAAAAATGCCATTTATATTTCATAGGGATTTCACTGAATCTGTAGACTGCTTTGGTTAGTATGATATTTTAGCAATATTAATTCTTCCGATCGTGATCACAATATATCTTTCCATCTGTTTGTGTAATCTTTCATTTCTTTCATCAATTTCTTAAAGATTTCAAAGTACAATTCTTTCACCTCCTTGGTTAAATTTATTCCTAGATATTTTTGGATGCAATTGTAAATGGGATTATATTCTTAATTTCTCTTTCTGATAGATTGTTATTGGTGAATAGAAATGCAACAGATTTCTATTTATTAATTTTGTATCCTACAACTTTACTGAAGTCATTTATTAGTTCTAATAGTTTTTATGGCGGCATTTTTATGGTTTTCTATATATAGTATTATATCATCTGCAAATAGTGACTTCTTACTTTCCATTGTGGATACCTCTTATTTACTTTTCTTTTTTTTTTCTTTTAACGTCTTCATTGGAGTATAACTGCTTTACAATGGTGTGTTAGTTTCTGCTTTATAACAAAGTGAATCAGCTATACATATACATATATCCCCATATCTCCTCCCTCTTGCATCTCCCTCCCACCTTCCCTATCCCACCCCTCTAGGTGGTCACAAAGCACCGAGCTGATCTCCCTGTGCTATGTGTCTTATTTACTTTTCTTGTCTGATTGCAATATTATGTTGATAAAAGTGGTGAGAGTGGGCATGTTTGTCTTGTTCCTGATCTTAGAGGAAAAGCTTTCAGCATTTCACCATTGACTATGATGTTAGGTTTGTCATATATGGCCTTTATTATGTTGATGTATGTTCCTTCTACATACAATTTGTTGAGTTCTTATCATTAATGAATGTAGAATTTTGTCAAAAGCTTTTTCTGAATCTATTGAGAAGATCATATGATTTTATCCTTTGTTTTGTTACTGTGGAGTATCCAAGTTGATCAATTTGGGAATATTAAATCATCCTTGCATTCCTGAAAAAAATCCCACTTGATCATATTGTACAATCTTTTTATATTTTGTTGAATTTGGTTTGCTAACATTTTGTTGAAGATTTTTGCATTTATGTTCATCAGTGATATTGGCCTTTACTTTTTTGTAGTGTCTTGTTTGGATTTGGTATTAGGGTAATGCTTGCCTTGTAGAATGAATATGGAAGTGTGCCTTCCTCTTCAATTTTTTGGGATAGTTTGAGAAGGATAGGTATTAACTGTATCTTGACTGTTTGGTAGAATTCACCTGTGAAGCCATCTGGTCCTCAACTTTTCTTGGGAGTATTTAATTACTGATTCAATTTCATTACTAGTAATTTTTCCTTTCATATTTTCTATTTCTTCCCAGTTCAGTTTTGGAAGATTGTATGTTTCTAGAAAGTGTCCATGTCTTTTAGGTTGTCTAATTTGTTGGTGTATAATTCCTATAGTAAACTTTTATAATCCTTTGTATTTCTATGGTGTTGGTTGTAACTTCTCTTTCATTTCTGCTTTTATTTATTTGGGCCTCCTTTTTTTTTTTCTTTTGATGGCTCTGGCTAAAGGTTTATCAATTTTGATTATCTTTTCAAAAAAAAACAGCTCTGGGTTTCATTGATCTTTTCTATCTTTTGTCTCTATTTTATTTATTTCCCCTCTCATCTTTATTATTTCCTTCTTTCTGCTGACTTTGGGTTTTGTTTGTTCTTCTTTTTCTAATTCCTTTTGGCGTAATGTTAGTTTTTGGTGTGTTTTTTTTGAGATTTTTCTTGTTTCCTGATGTAGGTCTCTATCATTACAAACTTCTTAAAAAACTGTTCTAAGCTGTGGTTTCCACTACCCTGTTTTCTAGATCACCGATCTGTTCTTCTGCATCATCTAATCTGCTGTTGATTCCCTCTATTGTATTCTACATTTCAGTTATTGTATTCGTCAGCTGATTGGTTCTTTTTTCATATTTTCTATCTCATTGTTGAAATTCTGTGTTCTTCCATTCTTCTCCTGAGTTCAGCAAGCTATTTATGACCATTTCTTTGTACTCTTTATCTGATACATTGCTTATCACCATTTTGTTTAGTTCTTTTTCTGACGTTTTATCTTGTTCTTTCATTTGGAACATATTCCTTTGTCTCTGCATTTGTCTAACTCTCTGTGTTTCTTTTTATGTATTAAGTAGATTGGTCATGTCTCCTGGTCTTAAAGGAGTGGCTTTATGTAGAAGTTGTCCTGTGGGGCCCAGTAGAACAGTCTACTCTGTGCGTCAGAGACAGGTGCTCTGAGATTGTACCCTATGTGGGCTGTGTGTGTCCTTCTCTTGTAGCTGGACTGCAATTGCTGCAGGTGTGCTAGTGTGTGGGGTTGGTCTTGACATGGCTGGCTGTAAGGCACAGCTGCAACTGTTGTGGGTCCTCTACTGTGCAGGGCCAGCCGCCCAGGGTGGGAGCCACTTTAGAGGGGCCCTGGTGCTGGCCAAGGCTACGTACTGGTTGTGGCGGGGTGGTTGGAGGCTGCTTTGGAGGAGCGCTGGCTGGGGTGTGTCTGCAGGTAAACACCAGCAGGGTAAGCAGTGCCAGTAAGGTAGATGCATAGATTCAGAAGTGGTGACCCTCCAGAAGTGCTGGACCATCTATACAGAAGTTAAGCAAAAGAAAAAAAAATGGTGCCCACCAGCACCTCTGACCCTGGCGTAAGTTCCAACAGTTCCCTGTCCCTCTGACACATGCCCTAAAATTAGCCAATGAATCTCCTTTACATATGACCCAGGCACTTTTCAAACTGCTGCCTCTGCACTGGGACTTGGAGTGAGTGAGTTTTTGTGAGTGCCCTTTAATAGCAGAATCTTGGTTTCCTATAGCACTCTGGCTCTCCCAGACATAAGCCCTGCTGGTTTTCAAAGCAAAATGTAATGGGGGCTTGTCTTCCTGGGTGCAGGTTCCCCAGGCTGGGGAGCCCAAAGTAGGGTTCAGACCCCAGAGTCCTCAGGGAGGACCTCCATGGCTGTGATCTCCCTCCCATCTGTGGGTCACCCTGTGTGGGGTGTGGGTCCCAGCCAGACTGTGTCTCAGTTCCTTCCACCTGTCTCCTGGGCTTTTTCTTTACTTCCTTAGTTGTGGAAAATCTTTTTTGCTAGTCTTCAGGTCATTCTCAGAGAGAGTTGCTCTATGTACAGTTGTAGTTTTGGTGCATCATGGGAAGAGGCAAGCCCAGGATCTTCCTACTCTGTCATCTTGTTCCCCTCTCTTGATACTCAGTTTTCTTGTGTGAAAAAATTACTGTGTTGGTTTAAGTTTCTCTCTGCCCCTACTCTGGATTACAAAATCATCATGGCAACTGGGTAGTACTTTCATAAAGAGCGTGCCCTTTCATGAGACAAGGAAGAATTCCATGGAATGGAATTTCTAGAGATAAAGGAAATAAAACTAAGCAGCATCAAACAAATAACAGAACCCCACAAAAAGTTATTTTAAAGATAAATACATTGTTCAGTTGGACCAGAGTTTTATGTGGTTTTGTGATAAGCAAAACTAGGGTTGGACATCTTGAATGTTAGATGTTATTATATTTAAAGTTAACTTGGTATGCACAGGGGTCAGCAATTCATTTGACTATGACTGGAGCTGTTCTGACAGACTTATGAGAAGGATGGCTTGAAGAAGAAGAGCCTAGAAAGGAGTATAATTTGGAAGACATGCCGGGAATTCAGGATCAAGTTAATGAAGGTCTAAACTGAATGACAAAAATGAGAAGAGAATGGGGAAGAGAACAGACAGATAATATGAATTCTGTGTGTGTGTGTGTGTGTGTGTGTGTGTGTGTGTGTGTGTGTGTGTGTATGAAGTAGTAAGGATAAAAAAAGGGTACACTTTGAATTTAAGTGTTAATACCTGGATAAATCATGGTGTCATATCAAGAAGACATAAGGAGGAGCTTGTCTTTGGGGAGTCCAGACTGAAAACAAAATAAAACCTCATATAATTTAAGGGCTAGGAGAAAGATGAGAACTCAACTAGGCTAATTATTGATTTCACATGTAAGAAACTGAGGCTTAGAGAAATGGTTTGACTAAATCCCATGACTACTAGAGAATGAAATTTTGAAACATGCTGAGCTTGAGTGGTCAGTAAAGGAGCAGTAGAGATACCCCATAAGGCAGTAGACTACATCTGATGACAGTAATAAAAATACAGTTTACTGTTAGAGTAAAATGATCACCTCACTACAATTATAACTTTGAAAGAAACCTACAGAAGAGCAACTTGCTACTAAAGTGCCAGGAGTAGCAAGAATATTGCATTATAATTTTAGGAAAACAATTTCTTATGACACCTCCATATTACACATTGTAAGGAAAATTGGGAAAAGAAAACAATTTTAAACCTCAGAAATATTTCTGTTGTTCTGTTACACTGAGATTAATTGCAAGTCACACAAGTTAAACAGTACAAAATGTTTTATAGAACACATGGAAGGTTTCACATGCCTAAAATAAAAGGCTATAAATGTGACATAATATACTCTACTGGAAGAATTTCTGAATATTTCTATTATAAAGTAATTTTCTCCTACTGCAGCTTCCCTAGGAAAGTGACAAGATAAAATTGATTTCTTAAGCCATCATTTCAGAGGATGATATAATTATCTCATTCTAAAATTGAAAAAAAATGTAAAGGAGTGATGCTGTTAGTAGCTTTCATATTTCAGAAAAGTTTCAATAAATTTGCATACTATGATTAATTAAGAAATTGCTAAAAGAGGTAAATGGAATGAATTTATAAATAGTAAAATTTGTCTCCACTCTAATCAAATAGTTTTAATCATTACAGTTATATTTTTGAGAACACTTGTGTCATTTCTCATAAATATATAAATAATGCTTTTAATAAATATAACCATTATATAAATAGAGGTTACATAATTTCCATCTATTTGTAAAATATTTCATATAATTCTCAAATACATATTTAAAAATATTTCTTTGACCAAAATTTTGATATACTGAGAATCTACAATATAACACTCAGTTTTAAAATTTCTGCCACTTATATTGATGGAAACAAAAATTTGAATATTTTATTTTGAAAATATACAGAAAAATATACATGTCACAGTTAATGACGCTACCTTCCATAAACTTTCAGCATCTCAAGTAGATGAACCTACACAGAGGTATCCAGATACATATCTGTTAAGTAGAAACAATCACTTGCCCATCCAGACATTTTTGAGTATTGATGAATCATCTAAAAATAATAATATTAAGATGGGAGAGAGAGAGAAGATGAAGAAAAAGAAGAAGAAAAAAGAGGAGGAGAAGTAAGAGGAAGGAATGAAGTGAGGAGGGAAGGGAGGGAGAAAAGGAGGGAAAGAGGAAAGAAAGAAGTCACAAAATCTGATTACTTTGCCTGTTCGTAGACAAAGTGGGGATAAAGGTCAGTCAATATTCAACCTAAATTTTCAAATATACTAAGGGTGTCACCTCTGCCCGTATTCTGTGCCTAGAATTAGAAACATTGCTCTGAAACATAAGGGACACTGGAGGAGGAAAACAGGTTTAGGGAATAAATACATACATTGACTCTGTCATAGAAGCCTCTTGATTATCCAGATTAATACTTTCTTTGTACCCTTTGGGTACTGCCTTTCTCTTCCATGTAACTAATCATATCTACCTTCCTTGGGCTTTGATCATGGCTTAGCTATCAAGAAATTCTGCTGTTATTATCTGCTAAATAGATCATCTCCAGAATATTTATTTTTTATTAAACAAGAAAAACATTTCTCATTTAAATAATAATGTATATGGAATGACAAATGACAGGATCCAGTGAACTCCTCCACATACTATTAAATTGACACCCACCTACTATGCCCTCTGACAAGGTCAGTTAAAGTATCAAAAACTATATTAGATAATTGTTCCAGTGTACCATGGAAAGAATAAAATATGTACTTGCCTAGAATCATAATATAAAATAATTACTCATATTGCATAGTGTTCAACAGTTTTTATTTACAAAAAGCATCATGTATGAGCACTTCAGTTTCTTTTATTAATTCTTTAGAATTGTTTACAGTTTTGTAAGATTTAGCTTTATGTTAATATATTTACTTAAACTGTGAACTCATTTTTCCTAAAATTACTTTTCATCGTTGATTGCTCTTTTCCATTCTTTATAACTTATATTTAGCTAGATAAAATCATAAACTGGCACAATTTTAGTACAAATGTCAGATCTATCAAAGACTGTTATTAAAACAGATAGATTCTGAAGGCAATACCCCTTAGAGAATATTTTAAATCAACATTCTCTTGAAAAATTTAAAGTAAATTATAACTATAAAATGTGATGACCAGTGAAACTGCTGTGTATTAGATACAAGTAACACTACTTAGTTCTTCTTGAGATAGTTTACATATTTTAAAATTTCACATTGTAGTATATGTCATACCATATAGAATAAGATATAATACTTACTAAATATTTGTACTGTCATAGACAAATAGAAATTCCAAGTAAATGTATTAAAGATAAAAAATATGTTCCTTTGTGCTATGTCTGTTTGTCTTACTCTAAGTTTTAAAATAATAATAATAGTAATAGACTATGTCCCATTTCCCAAGGCTAAGGAGAAACTTTAAATTATATACTTTTTGTATCTGGAACATAATAGTAACAAAAGAATACTCAACAATAAAAAGTACTTGCTCATGGTCTAGAGAAAATAAGGATACTTTCCCTAACCTTTGCATGAGACGTAGGTGTGACTGGATATTGAGACTTCATTCTGTGAACATTTTTTCATCATATTTCTAGTTTTTATATTAAATCGATTCAGACCATTTGTTTTCTGTACAAAAAATTATAAATATTATGTACATGGGATAATTCACCTGCATCTAATGTCAACACCTCATTAAAATTTAAGAAATTTTCTAATATTACATTCATAAATACTATGTGCTATTGAAAATATGAGCTCTTGGTTTAAGATTTTTGTTACTTGCTAATGTTATACCTTCTAAAGCCTTGTAAACTGCCATATAGTCATCTGCATAATTAAATTATTTCCTTTAAAAAATATTTACTTAGCACTATGTGCCATACCATGCTAAGGAAAACACAGTTAAACCAAAAAAAGCTGTAGGTAATTGATTCAATAACAGCATTTTCATTTTCTATTTTTCATTCGTATAATATACTTGGTGTTCTCTGAATAAATACAGATGACCTTTTGAAAAGAAGGTTTCATAGTCCATAGTTCAAATCATTTTTTCAGGACTTCCCTGGTGGTCCAGTGGTTAAAAATCCATCTTCCAATGCAGGGGACACGAGTATGATCCCTGGTCAGGGAACTAAGGTCCCTTAGTTCCTAAAGCCTACACGCTTTAGAGCCCATGCACCACAACTAGAGAGAAGCCCGCGGGCCACAATGAAAGATCCCGCATGCCACAGTGAAGATCCTGCATGCCGCAACTAAGACCTGACACAGACAAATAAATAAATAAGTATTAAAAAATTTTTTTCATGTTATTTCCATTTACCTATAATTTACTCAAACATATGTTGAAATAATTGCATTATACCAAACATCTTCTATTCTTGTGGGATAAAAAACTGATAAAAGTGGCAATGTCTTAGCCCTCAAGTTGCTCACTACCTAGAAAAGGAAACAGTACAATATATATATATATAAATGGCAATGTCATCACAATTATATATTATATAAATATATAATTGCTATGTAGTAAGTTAAATGAATGTACAAAATGCATATAATTATATATGTGTATATCATAGATGAAATAAAGATTGATTAACTCTATTTGGGAAAGATCACAAAAGGTTTCAGGATAATAAATCTCAGAAGGATGTTGTAGTTCAACTATGAGCTATCTAGTCTAAAAGGTAACAGAATAATTTAAAAAGAGAAAGAAGGATTTCAGTATCTCCAAGGTGTCTCATCAATTGCAGATAGTAGTTAGAGATGACTCTGAATATGTAGACTGAAGCAAAATCATGAAGCACCATTTAGGTCATGCTAACAACTTGAAAGCTGAGGAAGGGCTCTGAGCAAATGATTGATATAGCCACATTTCATTTCCGAAAGCTCTCTTAATACCTGAATACAGAGGATGAATTGTAGGGAAGTGATAGAATTATTATTCTGCTTGGAAAAATCCACTTCTAAATTTCCTTTTTCCGACAATTATCACTTTCTTACATATGCTATAATTTATTCATTATTTCTATTGATTCCAAGCCCTAAAGTGTGAGTTGCAAGGAGGCTGGGATCTTCATATATTTTGTTCACTGATGTTTTGCAGGTACCTAAAAAAGTACCTGGCATAGTATGGGCCATTGCTTAATCTTTCCTCTATAAATAAAATGTGTGAATTGTGCTAGTTTAGAAGATAAGTTATTGATTTCTTTATTTTGTATGACAAATTCTTTTAATAATCATAGAATTTTTTTATCTGTTGCAGGCTTTCTAGGTATATAAGCATATGATCATGAAAGGAGATAATTTTCTTTGATATGCTAATATTTGTATAAATTATTCTGTTTTTGGCTGACTGCATTCATTAGTATATCCTAAACGGAGATAAACAATAATAACGATAGTCAATATCCTCGTAATTTTCTTGACATTAAAGAAGAAAGTAGTTAACATTCAAAAGTTTTAAATTATGGTGAGGAATCTCGTAATTTTCAAGAAAAGCAAGGACATTCATGGGGCAGGAGGAGAATAAATTATGAGTATGAGATAGATATTTTTGAAAGTTTCATACTTGGCTGTCACATACTCTTCTGTATTTTCTATTTTTTCTCTCTATTTGGTTTGGATATCTTCTATTAACCTTCGATTTATATTTGATCACCTTATGTCTCTAATTTTATCTCTTTATTTTCACAACATTCAAAATATCCACTTGTCTGCTTCTTTTTTTATATTCACTAGTTTGTGTATTTTTTAGATTCCAAATATATGTGATATATGACTCGCAGATGTAAAGAACAAACTAGTGGTTACCAGTGGGAGCGGGAAGGGGCAGTACAGGGGTGGGGGTAGGAGGTACAAACTATTGGGTATAAGATGGGCTCAAGGATGTATTGTACAACACGGGGAATATAGTCAGTAATTTTGTAATAACTGTAAATGGGAAGTAACTTTAATAAAGAAGAAAAACATATCTACTTGTTTCTTTGTCTCCCAAAAGTGACTCTCTGCTAGAGCTTTATTCTCATACCAAGAATTGGTAACAGCTTCTCTAGAAAAGTGTCTGCAATCTACTAACATGAAAATTTTACTTTTCTGGAATATTAGATTATCTAGTCTTCCTTACTTTAAGGTATTTTTGATGGCTTCAAATAATTTTTTTTTGGTATTTTGCCTGTTTTTTTCTAGTTGATGACATAGGTGCATTAGTCTACTCCCAAACAGTCCATCTTTAAGGAAGTAAAAATTCTGATATATCTGATTTATCTGATCAGTTTGCTCTATTATGAGCCAATAAGAACAAAAGCCAGAAGACCAGTTGGAAGACCACTGCAGTATTTGAGCAAGAGGTTATGATGATATCAACAAATTCCAAGTTTGCAGAAGAGGAGATATTGGTGAATCATCAGGTTTTGAAGGCAGGACCAACAAGATTTGCTGACAGTTTGATGAGGTGAAAGAAAAGAATGAAGGATGACTCTAAAATTTTGGTTCAGTCAAAACCTGAGTAAATAGACAACAATATCATTCATTGGCCTTGGGAACATGGGTGAAGAAGAAAGTTTGAGAAAAATGTAGAGTTTAGTTTTGGGATTATATGCCTATTAGAAATCCAAGGGGAGTTATTGGATAGGCAGTTGCATATATAAGTCTGGAATCCAATAAGATTTAGATATGGAGTAATCCTATATAGATAGTATTTAAAGCTATGAAGCTGGATGATATAATCCAGGGAGACCATATAGACAGAAAAGATAGCAGGACATAGAACTACAAAGAAAAGCACTTCAAAGTGGGTGAAAGAAGGATCTGGCAAAGAAGATTAAGTTGGAATATCTAGTGGCTATAAGAAAAATCAGGAGAAGATGGAAATTCAAAAGGGAAATGAAGAAAGTATTTTAAAATGGAAGGAGTGATCTATTGTATCAAATGCTGCTGAGAATGTATTAAAATAAAGACTGAAATTTGATGACCAGGGTAAGTGACGCTGAGATCACAGGTTGACTCACTAGTGTACTAGTGACAGAAGGTTAACTCTAGACTTGACAGGGTTAGCTCTAGAGAAAGAGGAGTTTTGCTATAAAGGAGAAGAGAGAAATGTAATTAAAAGCAATTGGATTAAAAGGAGGACTTATTTTGTTAGTTGGAAAATAATAACAGCATGTTCTCTTGCTGTTGGGATGGGTCCTATAGAGAAATAAAATGTGATGATGTTGAATAATAAGATAATAATTAAAAGGGCATAGTCCTCAAGGCTAGCAGAATTGCTGCCCTTGAGGAACATGGTCAGTTCATACACTGTAATGGGAAAAGAGTGCAGCACATGTGGTACAGTTAGTTGCATGTAGTTGAGGGACTGCTTGCAAAGAATGAGAAAGTTTCCTTCTCATGTATTTTCTCAATGAAACAAAGAGCAAGGTTATCAATATTTGAAATGAAAGAAAGTGTTGGAGGATTTGGAAGAGAGTACAAACTATAAAATAGCCACCTATGGGAGCAGAGAGTGAATGGTTTGGTAAAATACAGTAAGATTGCTTTTTGCACTAAGGGCCCATATAAGATGCTTGGTCATGAAGTCAACATGGCTTGTGTTTTCCGTACTCACAATTTGAGGATGCGATAAATTATTTTAATAGATTTTAAACCTCCCTTGCTTTCCTGTAATAAAATCTACTCAGTTTTTGCAACAGAAAATAATTTTCACAGCATCTAGTATCTACGTTTTTTTTTTCTGTAATAGAATCCACTGTTTATGTTGTGAAAATGGCCGTCAGACCAAACACTACAGTTTTTAATTCCTCCCTCAGCTAACTGTGTTTTTACGGCAGAATTCAGGGTAATAAACTATGCATGTTTAACTTTTAGTTGATCTCATTAAAAACCAAGATTCCTGTCCTTGATTTTCTCTTTCTTTGTTCCACTAGATGCAAATAGCAATAGTTGGTAAACCCCGAAAGCCATGTGTTATGGAGGGCATAACTGTCCTGCTATGCTGTGTCACTAGAGGAGCCATTTGCAACTGCACCATTTAAAACAAAAGTAATAAACATTTATTGTTTTTGAGCCACTGTATTTTGGGGTCTTACTAGAAGCTTAACCTAATAAAATAATAGGATATTGTTTCATAAATTATTTGCTAATGTTTAATTAAAATACATTTATAGTCATAAGCAAAATATAAGCATTTTTCTTGTTTAGTATTATCAGTTGTACTATTAAATTTATATATTAGCTTTCTAATATTGACTGGATATTGCATATATTTATGTTACGGATCACTGAAATAATGTTATATTAACTGTACTTTACCAGATAGTTGGAACCCAGTTTCGGAAAAATCTGTTCCAAATGCTTATTTAAAAGATTAATTTTGAATCCTTCTATTTTCAAATATAATAGCCATTTTAAGTACTAGTATGTCTTGGGTCAAATTTGGTTATTCTTTGCTAGGATATCAACAATTTCCTTTAGGATTTCTAATTTGTTTAACATAATATTTAATCTTTTTCTCATTATAGCTGACATTCTTTACCTTCTAAAATATATTTTTTGCTATCTCTTTTTAAGCTTATTGATCCATTCATTCAAACAATCAGACTTTGAGTTTAGAATTTTTTGTTCCCCATTTCATTAGCATCAGATATTTACCTCTTGTTTCCTTTAAAAAATGTATTCAAGGAAACAATCCCATTTACCATCACATCAAAAAGAATAAAATACCTAGGAATAAATCTACCTAAGGAGGCAAAAGACCTGTACTCAGAAAACTATAAGATACTAATAAAAGATGACACAAACAGATGGAGGGATATACCATGTTCTTGCATTGGAAGAATCAATATTGTGAAAATGGCTATACTACCCAAAGCAGTCTACAGATTCAATGCAGTCCCTATCAAATGACCAATGGCATTTTTCACAGAATTAGAACAAAAAATTTTACAGATTGTATGGAAACAGAAAAGACCCTGAATAGCCAAAGCAACCTTGAGAAAGAAAAACAGAGATGGAGGAATCAGGCTTCCTGACTTCAGACTATACTACAAATCTACAGTAATCAGAACAGTATGGTACTGCCACAAAAACAGAAATATAGATCAATGGAACAGGATAGAAAGTCTAGAGATAAACCCATGTACCTATGGCCACCTAATCTATGACAAAGGAGGTGAGAATATACAATGGAGAAAAGACAGTCTCTTCAATAAGTGGTGCCTGGAAAACTGGACAGCTAACTGGACAGCCACATGTAAACAAATGAAATTAGAACACTCCCTAACACCATACACAAAAATAAGCTCAAAATGGATTAAAGACCTAAATGTAAGACCAGATACTATAAAAGTCTTAGAGGAAAACATAGGCAGAACACTCTTTGACATAAATTGCAGCAAGATCTTTTTCGATCCACCTCCTAGAGTAATGAAAATAAAAATAAAAGTAAACAAATAGGATCTAATTAAACTTAAAGGCTTTTGCACAGCAAAGGAAATGATAAACAAAACAAAAAGACAACCCTCAGAATGGGAGAAAATATTTGCAAACAAAACAACCAACAAGGGATTAATCTCCAAAATATACAAACAGTTCATGCAACTCAATATCAAAAAACAACCCAATTAAAAAATGGGCAAAAGATTTAAATAGACATTTCTCTAAAGAAGACATACAGATGGCTAAAAAGCATATGAAAATATGCTCAACATCACTAATTATTAGAGAAAAGTAATTCAAAACAATAATGAGGTATCACCTCACACCAGTCAGAATGGCCATCATCAAAAATCTACAAACAATAAATGCTGGAGAGGGTGTGGAGAAAAGGGAACCCTCTTGCACTGTTGGTGGGAATGTAAATTGGTACAGCCACTATGGAGAACAGTATGGTGGTACAGCCACTATGGAGAACAGTACGGAAACAGAGCTACCATATGATTCAGTAATCCCACTCCTGGGCATATATCTAGAGAAAATCTAATTCCAAAAGATACATGCACCACAATGTTCACTGCAGTACTATTTACAATAGCCAGGACATGGAAGCAACCTAAATGTCCATCTACAGAGGAATAGATAAAGATGTGTACATATATACAATGGAATATTACCCAGCCATAAAAAAGAATAAAATAATGCCATTTGCAGCCACATGGATGGACCTAGAGATTGTCATACTGAATGAAGTAACTCAGACAGAGAAAGACAAATATCATATGATATTGCTTATATGTGGAATCTAAAAAAAAGTGGTACAAATGAACTTATCTACAAAACAGAAATAGAGTTACAGATGTAGAGAACAAACTTATGGTAACCAGGAGGTAAGGGCCGGGGAGGGATAAATTGGAAGATTGGGATTGACATATACATACTACTATATATAAAACAGATAACTAATAAGGACCTACTGTATAGCACAGGGAACTCTACTCAATATTATCTAATGGCCTGTATGGGAAAAGAATCTAGAAAGGAGTGCATATATGTATACGTATAACTGATTCACTTTGCTGTACACCTGTAACTAACACAACATTGTAAATCAACTATACTCTAATAAAAATTTGAAAAATGCAGGGAATAAAAAAAAATATATCCCATGCCTTTTCTAATTTCTAAGCAAATAATTTTAATCTATTCTCATATTTTTCTAAATTTTAAACAAAATTAATTTGTTCATGAACTTAGGATGTGAATCCTTGAATACCACATCTTCTGTGCCTTATGTTCATGCTTCATGTCTCCTGTAACTGGACACCTTTATATATTCTGTTATTAATATTACATGTTAGAAATAATAGTTGCCATTTAGCTATCTAGCTCCTCCACAGCATTTCATTGCCAAGTAGAATAAATAATGATTGACAGAACTCACCTCTGCATGTTCATCACATTTTCCCACATGTCCAGGGTTTCTACAAGCCTAATTTTCTACAAATTACAAAACAGTTGTTTTGATCCTCAACTGATGAGCTTCTCATCATTTGCAAATGAGAAAACATTCCTGGGCCAAATTTCACTGTTGCGATGGAGCAGCACAACTGAGATTGTACTAGCTCTTAACTTGCAGAGGTAGAACAGCTGGATTGGCTTTATGGGCAAAAAAGCAAGAATGAACATATAAATGGCCACTTGGATTGGTGAACAGCCCCCTATGCCTAACCTACCACCATTGGTCACTAGGTCTATGACTATCTAAACTCACCTAAGTGGTTATAAGATATTTTGCTACAAAAGACATTCAGATCTCCTCTGTGAATCATTAATTTTTAAAAATATAATTTAAAACATTTTAAAAGCCAGATTTAATCTAGTTCTAAGGCCATAACAGCTAATGCTTTTGAAATAGGCAATCTAGATGTATTTTTGTAAATGGATTTAGACAAAACTAGACAGATCATAATGGAATATTTCTGCTATTCAATCAGATAGTGCTTCCATTAAGACACAAGAAAATTAAAATTCAGTAAAATTACACAGCTATATTGATGATAGTTGTAAATTTATGGATAAGAAGCATCTAAATATTCCATTCAAGAAAGCAAAAGGTTTTTAGTAATATAAAATTCATTTAAATAATTGTAAGAAATGTATGAAAAAACAGATTTAAAAATTTTTATGAGAACTTTATTTTATTAAGTCAAAATGCAAACACTACTAAGATTTCAATGTAAGTAAAGGATAACAACTTTAAAAGCTTATTTCCTCCCGAAAATGAATTACTAGAGTGATTTTTTTCTGATTTCAAAATATATATTTAAATGTATAAAACACTGTCTTAAAAACCTTTAGTAAGCATATAACATTGATAATTATATACTCTAGGACTCCTAGCAAAATCTTGAAGCCTTTCTTCTAATGCGCTATTTGAATCTTTCCATATTTTGTGTAGGCAGGGAAGCACATATACAGGCATGCTTTTTAGAAAATCATTTTCTATTGATCTATTATATTTTTCATAGGGCTATAGAGAGATGTCCTGATTATCATGTATATATCTGTAGCCTAGATAAGTGCTTTTTTCTTGGAAGGTTAGTAAAGAATTTTTAAGCAAATTAAAAAAGATCTTTTATGTTCACTGGTTTGTCAAGAGTTAAATTAATATTACTAGTCTACCTTTACTAATACTTGTTTTTTTCTTATTTTGTTCACTGAAGAATAAAACACAAGCGTTTCCTTTGGGATTCTCTTCAGTGGCTTGTTTCCAAGATTACTTGGTAAAATCATTCATCCGCGAGCATAATGTTTCTACAAATGTTTAATAAGATTTTATAATAACTTTTTCCTAGAGTATGAAAAATGAAAATTATAATACCCCTTGGATGTAGATAGGAAACCAAGAATTTCTTTTTGGATTGATATTTTGGGAATAACACAGCCATATTTTGCTTTTAGGAGATGATGTGTTAAATATTTGTTTATTGGTATTGTTGTTTAAGAAATAAAGTTTAAATTTATATACTGAGTCTTCAAATTATTACTTTAAACTGCTAAAGTCAAGTTTAAAGTAACAAAATAGTCTATACTAATTTAACACTTTACCCATTTTGAATGTTTAAATACCAAACTCTATTTAAAAGTACATAATAGTGGGCTTCCCTGGTGGCGCAGTGGTTGCGCGTCCGCCTGCCGATGCAGGGGAACCGGGTTCGCGCCCCGGTTTGGGAGGATCCCACATGCCGCGGAGCGGCTGGGCCCGTGAGCCATGGCCGCTGAGCCTGCGCGTCCGGAGCCTGTGCTCCGCAACGGGAGAGGCCACAACAGTGTGAGGCCCGCGTACCACAAAAAAAAAAAAGTACATAATAGTATAAAAGAGTAGGGTGGCTACTGCAGTATTATTTTCCTGATCAAGCATGCTCATTTGTAAACACAAGTGCTATAACATAAAAATGCATTAATAAGGCATTGAAAAAATTTACAGATCTCAAGAAACTATACTGCAAGTCTCCTATATAAATTAAGTCAAACAGAAGAAATAACTTGGGAAAGGTAATGATGGAAATATAATATTTGACACAATTTCAAAAAAATCAATGATAAAAATTTAAACTATTAATTAGATCTACATATGCATGTGATGAAATTAAATATTCTAATAAATATGAAAATTGATTTCTATAAATTATGCCAGAATACTCATCACTTGATTTATGTGTAGGCCTATATCACTTCAATAGATTTTTAACAGTTGATTTCTTTTTTTTAATTTTTATTTTATATTGGAGTATAGTTGATTAACATGATGTATTAGTTACAGGTATACAGCAAAGTGATTGACATGCACACACTACTGTATTTAAAACAGATAACCAACAAGGATCTACTGTATAGCACAGGGAACAGTTGATTTCTTTAATTATTTCCTATGGATCCAGTGTCCCAAGAATGTCTAGAAACTAGGTACTAAATTTAATTATCATAGGTGATTTTGGTAATCAGCTTCAAAGGGACTCCCAATGAATCTTGCTTCCTGATATTCATGTCCTTGTGTGATCCCCTCTCCTTGTGTGACCTGTTTCTCAAAATAAAATGTGGCAAATGTGTCACTTCTGAGATATACCTATAAAACACTGTTACTTCTGTCTTGCTCACATTCTCTCTCTGGCTCTTCTGGTATGCTTTCTCTGATGAAGCCAATTTTCATGTTGTGAGTTGTTCTATGTAGAGACCCATATGGCAAGGAACTGAGGGTGGACTATGGCCACCAGCCAGTGAGGAACTGTGTCCTTTAGTACAACAACCTCCGAGGTACAATAACCACATAGTGAAATTGTTGTGCCTTCCAATGAGCTCATAGGAAGCTGATACAGAGCACCCAGCTAAGCCATATCTAGATTTCTGACCCCTAGAAACTGGAAGATAATAAATGTGTTCTCTTAAACCTCTAAGTTTTGAATAAATTTGTTATTTAACAATAGATGACTAATACAATGCTTTTTTAAATTTTAGTTTCTTAAACTCAGTAAAAATCTGTGAAAAAACTTACGTATGAAGCTGAGGCTAAGAAATTTCAGTAGATCCCATTCCTCTCTTCTGCTGTAATTTGGTGTATTTCATTCTCAGACTAAAGCTGAAAGCAAGATGTATGTTTCTATCAGGGTCCAGTGTTCTTGGATACAGAACTAGCAATTGCCTGAGAGACTCATTCTCGACATGCTTCTCCTAGGTTTTTTAGCCTAAGAGGCTATCAGCTCTTGTCATACCATGATGATCCATTTGCTTCCTGTGTTGAAAGAAACAGGTTATTTCTAAACAGCCTGTTAACTATATACTATATATGGAATGCAGACCCCATTAATTCTTCTCCTATTTTAAAAATAATAATTTTATGTAATGAACTATGTACTTGAATTTCTAACATTGAACAATCAATCTTTCCATTCTAGAAACTCCCAGTTCTATCATAAATGTTAATCTACTAAACTCAATTAGCTAACAAATCTGCATTTGTATATCAGCATTTCTGTGCTCACTAGAAGACATCTGATACACGAAAGTAGTGTAGACAATTTCAGTCTAATAAAATATTTTAAAATTATATATTCTTATCTCTTATTTTCCTATAACATTTAAGTTGACAGAAGTTTTTTGTTTTTTTTTTTTTTTTTTTTTTTTTTGCGTTGTTTGCGGGCCTCTCACTGTTGTGGCCTCTCCCATTGCGGAGCACAGGCTCCGGATGCACAGGCTCAGCGGCCATGGCTCACGGGCCCAGCCGCTCCGCGGCATGTGGGATCTTCCCGGACCGGGGCACGAACCCGTGTCCCCTGCATCAGCAGGCGGATTCTCAACCACTGCGCCACCAGGGAAGCCCTGACAGAAGTTTTAAACGGACTTAAGATTTAAATTTTTACTGAGATTTTTCTGTACTTTTTTAGTACCTAAAGATTTGGCTATTCATGTTGTTGATAATAATCCAATAGCTATGGGATCTGCTGAAGATTTCACTGAAGAGCGAGCAAAGTATGTTTGAAGGTAGCCAAAGGAGAAAAATATAGCACTCTTGAAATTACTCTATTGAATTTAATAGAGTGATGGGTGGATAGTTGTGTCTGACACTCTGGTTTCTTTCCAAGTGTCTTAATTTTTTGTTGAATAATTGAAATTTTAGGTATTATATTTTAGCAACTTTGGATTCTGATTTTTCTCCTAAGTGCTGTTTTTGTTAGTGTACTTTGTGTTGTTGTTGTTTAATAACTTTATTGAACTAAATCTGTGGAATCTCATGGTATTTGGCCACAGATGTCTCTAATCAGTTTCTTTTTTTTTAAATTTAAGTTTAAATTCAAGTAGTCACTGGGCAGAGGCTGTGCTCAAACACTTATAGTGTGAAAGGCTTATACCCTCTGCTGATGGATATGATATGTATGTATGCATGTGGGTGGGTGGGTGGTAGTATTCAAGGCACTTTTCAAATGTGTCTTACTTTTACTTTTGGTTGACCATCTTATATGTTCTCTGAGATTCTCACAGTTAGTCAGGAATATATGGTTAGGTGGGACTCCCTCCATTTTCTCCTGAAAATGCAGTCTTTCAATCAACTACTGGATATATGGTAATCTTATCATGACCCTTAGGGCTATTTCTTTTCCTGTTTCTTTCATTTAAGCTTCTAGCTAGTCCATTGCTTGTCTATATCAGGATCACAATCTCTGCCTCATGGATCTGCAGATTTTTATATTCATTTGTCCTGAGATCACTAATGTTACTTATATCTTAATGCCCACGCCCCTCCAAATGAATTGGGCTCCCTCTGGTGGTGAAGCTGTTGTCTTACATGGCTGGTCTTGCTTTGGTATAACTACTTCAATGGCTGAAACTGAGTTGGAAGGATGAAAACAGTCCCTAGTAAGAATACTGCATTCTCACACTGTTTTTACCAGAGATTTAACAGTATTCCTGCATAAACAATTCTCAATTTTTGTATGCCTTTGTCAACTACCAGAACTCAAATATATATTTGCATTTCATCATTTTATCCAGTTTTAGCACTGTTTTTAGAGAGATTTGCTGAGCAACTAATTCCATCATGTCAAATGTCCCACAGACATGACTTTGCTCCTCCCAACAGATGTATGTTATTTCTAAGGACTGTAATATTCTTGCATCACAGTCTTTTTTTGTCAATAGTCTATACATGGTATTTCATAATTTCTTACATTGCAGTATTATTGATAGATTCAGTGTTAGTACAAATCTCTTTCCTTTTTAAAACCCTATCTTCCCCTTCTTGAAGCTTGTAGTGTATCTTCCTTATTCCTGGAGTTTGTAAGCTTCATCAGAGTTTAACTCATGGAGTTCCCTTTCATATATATTTCAAACTCAAGAGAATTTACCTCCTCCTCTAAGGACCAATTTCAACAAATATTCTCTTTGAGCTTCTTGTGAAGGGATGAAATGATATTTACCTGTTCCCAGCTTCAAGGAGAGAAATCCAAACCATATACTTTGAGTGGCCATTTATTCTATCTGCTGCCAAGGGGTACAAACACATCCACTCTCACGTAAGGGTCAGAACAATCACTGTTTCAGACAGTGGTTTCATAAATATGCTGAAATTTACTTTCTTCAAGAAGGAAGTTAGAAAGAAGAGTTAAAACTATATACTAAAGTCACAATTTTTTGCTCACCCATGTAATTTACAGTAACTCTTTGACCACTTTAACTATTTAATATAGTGTTATCAAAAGTCCAAATAATTTGAGATACCAGAGTTGAAAGGCAGTGATAACACATTATACTGCACAGAATATTCCATTTAAGAAAGTACATTTGAAATGTTAACTTTTGAGCTGAGAAATTTATTCCAGCTTCTCTCTTTTGTTTATCATAACATGTGTAAGTTATTCTATATATATATATGTATACATTTTTCAAGAGGCTTTCATCAGAAGACATTACATTCTGACCTAGATGACTCATTTGTTGTTTCTTTGGCCCAGCCGCTCCGCGGCATGTGGGATCCTCCCAGACCGGGGCGCGGACCCGGTTCCCCTGCATCGGCAGGCGGACGCGCAACCACTGCGCCACCAGGGAAGCCCTCATTTGTTGTTTCTTACAATGCTTTCTACCCCCAAATAATTGATTCTCTACTAACTATTTTTACCCAAATATTTACAAGATTATATAATATTCATACATATAACCTAGCAAGAACCCTGCCAGATAACTTTTTTTTTTTTTGCCATTTCAGAGCTGATGCTTTAAGAAGTAGTAATTGGATTGACATGTATCTTTTCCACAAGACCTACAGTATTACAGATACAGGGTGCTCTGCTCATCACAGATATGGAATGAAAGTGATATACAGTAGAGCAAAACCTGACCACCAATGAACATTTAAAATGAAAGACAAACATTAGTTTTTGTAAGCTGATGAGAATTAGAAGTAGTTTATTACTATAGCAAAATGCAGCTTATTTTATCAATGCATCTTTTAAAAAATACATTTCTCAGACTTCCTCATTTTTTATAGGTCAAATAAAAATTAACAAGGAAGTGTTTTAATGTTCATTATATTCTCTGTAAAACTAATGAGAAGAGATAATAGATATGGTAAAGAAAATAATATGCCTTTCTTATGTATACTGCCAACACTGTGTTACTGAGTTTTTTTCAGTTCTCATGAACTGCACTCTCAGGAAAACTACAAATCACCCACCAAGGATTTTATTTGTGTCCTTCTACTTAGTAGACCTATCATTTCTTGGCTTTAATGGGACCTAGTCAGGGCCACAACCTGGCTGATTTTCATAGCTATAGTGAAATACAAAGCCATCAACAGTGGGTTAATCGATTACAAATTATGAAACCCAGACAATAAAGGCACAATGAGAATTGGTTAAGCAAGTGAAAGGAAATGAAATAAATATTAATCAACTTGGGAGCTGTCAAGTGAATGATTTGGGCAAGATTGCTCTAGGTGAGAGATCAGCAAACTTTCTCTGTAAAGAGCCAGATAGAAAATATTTTAGGCTTTGAGGACCATATGATAATCTGCTGTTTGTAGTATGAAATCAGTTATAGACAACACAATTGGATGCAAATGAATAAGCGAGGCTTGTTCCAATAAAACTTTATGTACAAAAATAGGCAGCTGGTGAGGTTGGGTCCCATGGTCTTTACTTTGCCAATCTCTGTTCTAGATAGGCATCCTCTGTATATTGGCTTCGAAAGGATTGCATACTTAAGGATCTTTATTTCTAAATGAATCTGTATATCACAAATTAGCAATTCTCATTCTAGGTAGTCACTATAACGTTTTCATGCAGTTAGTAGTATTGTTCTATTTTTTGAGCTGCAACCTAAGCTATTGTTACCATTTTCGACATCTATATAATTGTTGATGTGAAGGAAACTTAGAAATTGATTTGAGATCCATTTGGTTTAAAGAATTTTCTTAATGATTATTCACAAAAATATGAGTATATATCAATTGTTTTATTTATTCAAAGTTAAATTAGCAAGTTCCTGATAGGCAATTTGAGTTGAAAAATAAAATTTAAATAAAACGTGATAAATAGCTATCACTGCTAAAGAAAGACTATTCTTCTGTGAAGTTGTTCTTGTTTTAACATTATAAATATGTGTAGAGCTTATAGAAATCTTAATAATACCTAAAAATGTCTCTGATTATGGAATCATTTATCAGCCATTAGTACTAATACCATCTATTGCATGTAATGGCATTACCTTCATTGCAACCATAATCTAATTAAAGTTGTATCACAATAAAAGATATAGCAGCATAAAATAAATACAATGTTAAGCAAGCGTTAATTTTATTTAAATGATTTATCTCTTCAGTTGCATATTTTATGCTTATTACTAACTATAAAGTCAATTAGATGTAATTCATTATATTAAAGGTACAAATAAATAATCACTTTCTTTTCTACAACACATTTTTATTTCAGGTCCTTATTTGTTTTGTTTCCAAATGTTTTATTAGCAATTTTAAAAAGACAATAATAATGCACATAGTAATGATTGTAAGAAATTTTGTATGAAAGTTGGAATTAATATTAAGTTTTCAGGCTAATTTTCTTTTAAATGCTTAAGTTACGTTCACCTATCATTATGTTCAAAGTGATTAGAATATGATCATCTTAAAGCAGCATTATCCTCTTTTGATAAATGTTACAGCATTTTCCTTAAAGTCTCTGTCGATATATAGCATAGCCAAACATTACCAAAAGAATGTGAGAATTTATAGTCAATTATTCAGGTAGAATTCCTGATTAAAAGCTAAGATTTTTAAAATGAGATAGAGCAAGGTGACCTAACTATGTATTTCTATGCTATTCAGTTCAGTTAAATTTATATACTGTTTGTTCCTCTGCAAATATTTAAGAGAAAAGCATGTCTTAAAAAAATTTACAGCAAACCAATAACAACTGGATTTTGACCATGCAAATCTAATTTGATCATATTTATTCATTTGAGCTTTTTAGAAAACTGATTTGGATCTACTCGGCACACCTAACTTACTCAGGAAAAGTAGTTTGTGTTTTTTAAATTTTCCTTAGCATACAAATGTTCACAATAATTCAAGTCACTGAATGGCTAGAAAGGCCAATAATAATTATATAATAAATTTAAAAGCTAGGGCAAAAAGTTGAAATTATGTGTGTTATCCTTTAAAAGATTTAGGTCTCTGAGTCCAAAATGTTGGACTCATATAATAAATATTGCTCATGCATTTGTTTTTATATTTTAGTGGTATTTATGGTAATATTTTAAAATTAATTTTATAAATATTTGTATAAAATCTATCATGTGTTAATTGCTAAAACTACAAAGGAATGATATCACTCTTAACATCACTGAACTCACTCAAGTGTAGTCAATAAACTTTAGAGAACTAAGTTTTATTATAGAACTCTGCAGAAGTCTAGGGGATCACAAAGACAGGAACAACTAACTCACAGTGGTAAATGGGAGATGACTTCCTGCTTCAGTTTACCGTTGAATAATCAGTGATTCTAGTATCATTAATAATGTTGCTAAATATATTTCACATTTGAACTAGAGTAATTTTTGTTTGCACATTTGTTTTCAGGGAAACAGAAACTTTATTTTGGAAACGAGTTGTCCTTTACCAATCAAGATGGAGTAACAGGGACTAGATTTACCCTTCTGCCTTAAACAACTAAGAAAAAAGACAAAACATATGAAACAATGGTATGTAGGAGACTGGTCATGAGACAACAAAGAATGGATTTCTGAATGATGGGAAATAAATGAGTTGATTTCTATGATCGCCCCAGTTTACTGCACTGAAAGAATTTCCAGGCCATGGGAACAGTACCCATTGCTCATACAGGACTAAGAATAGTGCATTTCTTGCTAGACAGACTGGAGATATCATCATTCACAGGGAATTGGGTAGAATGCCATGAAGAATCTTGCCTCAGTAATGAGGAATAATTACCCAAGTCTAAATGCTGCTCTAGTCTTTCCTGTCAAATCTTGAAAGACCTAAAAGGATCAAATTATTTCAAAGCAACCTAACAGTGCCTCATAAGGAAGTTCAAGAACATTTTTAGTAATACAAAAGTATCTAGCACCCAATAAGGTAAAATTCACAATTTCGGGCAACCAATCGAATATTGTAAGACATGCAAAGAACCAGAAAAATATAACCCATAATCAGAGAGGAAAAGGCAATGAAACTTAACCACAATTGGCAGAGATGTTTTCATGATTATAAAAGGATATTAAAACTTGTTATCAACTTATTCTCTGGGGAATGGGGGGGAAAGCTAGGTGACAGATGGAATTTGTTGAGAAACGGAATGTACAAAATAGATAAATTAAGCTTTTAAAGAAGAGAACTATAATATCTGAAATAATGTATGCATTGTATGAAATTAATGGCAGATTAGACCACTGCACTGCCAAAACATGATTTGTGAAACTTAAGACATAGCCATAGAAACTATCCAAAGTAAAATACAAAGAAAACAATCATTTAAAAATGATCAGTGATCAGTAAACTTTAGAACATCAAGAGACCTAATATACATGTAACCCCAGAGGAAAAAGGGGAGGACAGAAAATATTTGAAGATATAATGTCTAAAATTTTCAAATGAATAAAACTATACCAAGACACACCAAATAGAGTTGTTCAAACAAATAATAAAGAGAAACATTCTAAAGCAGATACAGTGAAAAGACATCAGGTACAGAGGAACAAAATAAGAATGGCAGATTTTTTCTTGTTGGAGAAATGAAAAGACAGTAGAACTACATTTTACTTAAGTCCTAAAAAGGGAAAAAAGACCCATCGACCTAGAATTTGTATTCAGTAAAAATATCTTTCAAATATCTTAAGGTGAAATAAAGTATTTTCCAGACAGAAAAGACGAAAAACTTCATCATGAGTAGACCTGCAGTACAACAACAAATGTTAGAGGAAATTCTTCAAATAGCAAGAAAAGGATACCAGATAGAAATGTGAATCTACATAATAGAATGGAGAGCTCCAAATAGTAGTTAGGTTGGTACATGTAAAACATTTTTATAGCAAATTAATTTAAGATTATTGAAGGTTTCCACAAAAATAATACCAACGCTGTGTGACGTTTATAATGTATAAGTAAAAGTAGGAAAAAATAGTACAAAGGCCAACAGGTGAGAACTGGAATTATACTCTCATAAGGGTTTTATACCAAGCATGCAGTGATATGCCATCATTTTCAGGTAGACTATGATAAGTTAGAGATGTATAGCATAAACTCTGAAGCAAACACTAAAATTAAAAATAAATTGCTGATAAAAATATTGAATTATGAAAAACAGTCCACATAAAGGCAAAAAATTGAAAGAGGTATTGTATGTCAGGGTTCTCCAGAGAAACAGAAGACAGAAGCCATTATACAAAATCTAAAAGGTAAAAACAATATATTTCTTTTAGATTATGGAGCGACAGAGATTTACGTTAGGGATTTGGCGCATATGATTCTGGGGCCTGGCAAGTATGGAGCCTGTAGAGCAGACCACAGCAGGCTGGAAACTCTGGCAGCAGTGGGTATTGTGGTCTTAAGTCTGAAGGCAATCTGAAGGAAGAATTCCTTACTCTTCTGGGTACTACAGTCTTTTCTCTTAAGGACTTCACCTTTTGGGTGAGGCCCACCCACATTATGGAGGGTAATCTTCTTTATTTAAAGTAAACTAATTTAAATGCTAATTGCATCTAAAAAAACGCCTTCACCACAACATCTAGCCTGCAGTTTTACCAAACAACGGGGCACCAGAGCCTAGCCAAGTTTACACAGAAAATTTAACCATCACAGGGAACAAATAATAGATGTGACAAATAGAAAATAAATAGCAAGGTAATAGATCTAAACTTGACCACATTAATAATCACATTAAATTTAAAATAGTATAGACACCCTGATTAAATGGCAGAGACTGTCAGAGTAGATAAACCAGCAAGTCCAACTATATGCTGTCTTCAAAAAACCCACTTTCATTATAAAGGTACACATAAGTTGAAAGTAAAAGGATGGAATAGATATACCACTGTGACACAAGTTTAAAGAAAGCTGGAGGAGCTATATTAATATCAGACAAAGTATTTTTCAGAGTAAATGATATTATCAGGAATTAAGAAGGTAATGTCATAGTGATAGATGAAGATAGAGGTATATAATCATCAAGAAATCTTAGCCACCCCAGACATTTATGTATATAGTATAACAGAGCTTCAAAATACATGAAGCAGTATTCAATAACACTGCAAAAAAAAAATGGGAAAATTCACAGGTGTAGTCTCTCTCACTAATTCATAGAACAACTAGAGAGAAAATAATTATTGATATGAGACACAAATAACTTGACTTAAAACCACTTGACTGGGTTGATATTTTCAGAACACTCCATCCAACAAAACAGAATACACACCTTCTTCAAGTGCATATGTAATATTTATGAAGATTATCATATTCTGGGCAATAGACATTTCAATTGATTTAGAAGATTCAAATCTTACAAATATTTCCCATGAATACAACAATACAATACAATATGTTAACTTAGAAATCAACAAAAAGATCTCTAGAAAATCCCCAAATGTTTGGAAATTAGATAACAAACAACACATGTGTTGCTTCATAACCTCTTCAGGAGCTTCCTGAGTGTAATCTGAAACCATTCCCTGTACTCAGAGGGCAACGAGAGACGGAAGAAATAGGCATACCACCCCACATTGATAGGTGGCAATTTTAATAAGCAAAAGAACTTACAAGGCTTGTCTTGTGTGGCTGAAAGATCAGTAGATCTCTGCATCCATCTGCCAGAATCTTAAAAGTTTATATAGAGTCCTTCACTATATTCAGTCATATACACATAAGACCTTAACTGGGTTCAGTCACATACCTGTCCAGAAAGCCTCAACACCACATTTCTATTTCAAAGTTGTATCCTTGGAGCAGATTCTGAGAAGACAAGTGAACACATATTTCAAGGACAGGGGAGGGATGCGGAGCCTCCTATTGCCCAGGCTCAGCTTGAGGGTCGACTGGAAGTTATGTATTTTTGATGGCCTCCTCCAACACTATGGATCAATAAAGAAAGCAAACGGGAAATCAGAAAGTACTTTTTTCTTAAATGAAAATAAAAACACAGCACATCAAATTCTGTGGAATGCCACTAAAGCAGTGTTTAGAGAGAAATGTATAGCACTAAATCCCTATCTTAAAAAAGATCTTAGATGTACTTTAAATTAGTGATCTCAGCTTACATCTAATAAAAACAGAAAAAGAAAAGCAAGCTAAACCAAAAATAAATATAAAAAATAAACGCTAAAGATCAGCTCAGAAAACAATGAGATTGGGAGAAAAATAAAAAAGAAAATCAGTGGTTTTTTGTGGAAAAAAAAAAAAAGCTGGTTCTTTGTGAAAAACAACAAAGTTCAAAGTTTATAACACTTTAGAGAGACTGGAAGAAAATAAAGAGAGAAAACACAAATTGACCAATATCAGGAATGAGATAGGTGACATCATTACAGTTTATATATATATATATATATAAAAAGAATAATAGGGAAATAGTGAACAATTTTTGCCAATAAATAAGACAATTTAGATGAAATGGAAAAAAATGAAAAAAATTTAGATGAAATGGAAAAAAATGAAAAAAAAAATTGTCAGATACAAACTACCAAAGCTATTCAAGAAGTAGATCTGAATAGCACTGTATCTATGAAAGGCATTGAATTTATAGTTAAAAATTATATGACACAGAAAACCTCAAACCCAAATTATTTCATTGGTGAATTTTGTCAAACACTTAAAGAAAAGTAATACCAATTCTATGCAACTAGAATTTTCCTCAGAAAATTGAAGTAAATTATACTACCTAATTTATTCTATGAGGCTAATGTTACCCTGATACCAATACCAAAGCTATTATAAGTAATTAAAACCTCACACCAATATTTCACATGAACATGGATACAAAAATTTGCAACAAAAATTTAGCAAATTGAATCCAATGATACTTAAAAGAATAATGTATCATGAGCAAGTGGGATTAATACCAGGAATGCAAGGTTAATTTAACATTACAAAATCAATCAATGTAATTTATCATATGTATAAATCAGTGACCAATCCAGAGAGAAACCACACAGTAAATTGAATAGAACTGTATAAAGAATGACAAACTACAACAGGAGTTGGTATAATGATAAATTGGCTGGTAAGAAGTAAACATAACTCTAAGAATTTTCTAACAGATATATATAGAAGCAGTCACTTCCCATAGGGTCAAGATAGGGAAGAGCCCCTACCCACAGTTCAAAGACCCAGAATGTGATGGAGATGGCAAAACCATGGCTTACCAAATGGCAGAGCAGTCAGTTAGACTGTACTGCTGGAATTCTCTGGAAATCCATCCTCTGGAACTTGCCAGAAACCTGTCCAGTAGGGTATTGGGGAAAGCTCTTCATGGGGAATTTTCTACTGGAGACACTTGGCTGCTATATATAAAATAAAAATGGGAAGAAGAGAGAACACAATGGCTAATATATACAAATAAATACACATACAAGAAAATAGAAAATATACAAAGCTACTATAGTCTTCATTTCTATAATTGTTCATGGGGTCCTAATTGACATCTGTGTCTTTCTTCTTCAACTACTCTTTCAGTATTTCCTTTGTCCTCAGACAGAACACCTGCTGGTCAGGGTTCTTTATCTAGTATAGAGACATAAACCTTCATTCTACAAAGGTCTGAGCTCTCATTGCTCTGCTTTTTTATTGCTGTAGTTTTCCATTGACATTTACTATTGGGCATAGATGTCCCAGGAAGTACTCCAGAGAATCCCCTGAGATCCAGATATAGTCTATCTTGACTTAATTGTGTAGAAGCAACACATTTTCACTTAGCAGTCAGGGTCGATCATGCCAGCAAGCAGTTTAATCCCATTTTTTTCCTGTTAGTTTAGTTGCATAAGGAGCCCCAAACATCCAAGAGGGACTCTCATCTTTCAGTTTAGTAGAACCATTGTTGTATGCCCTGGCTGGAATCATGCCACCTTGAGAATTAATATCTCCAAAGAAACAGAGCTCAAAGTTATCAGATAGGAAATGAATATGCTCTAAGTGGGTTGGTTTTCAGGTATAATAAGACAAGAGCCACTCCCACTTCAACAACTTGCTTCCCAGACCTAGGGACTCTGGCTACAGGGGAGACAGCACTATATAGGGAATTCTAATTAAAAGCATATACTGTATCCTATAAACAGAATCTCATCCTTTTAGGTGGTTCTCTCCCAACTCTTGCCAAAAGGAGCCTTCAGTATGCCATTGTACCTTTCAATTAGGCCAGCTTCTTCAGTTGATGGAGTATATGGTAAAATCAATTAATAACTAGAATATGAGCCCATTGCTATACTTCTTCTGCTCTGAAATGAGTTCCTTGATCATACCCAGTGCTGTGTGAAATGATATGAAGCACAGGTGTCTTGGTCACCTGGAGTTCAATGGTTAGGCTGTTAGTCTCTACCAACATCTAGTAGCAAGTCAGATCTGATTTGCAAAAGAAGACTAGTTATCTACTGAATATGGCACAGATTTTGTTCAAAATCCTAGAGTCCTTCTCTGGTATTTTCCTCTTTTTGCTTGTCAGGGGCCCATACAGCGTGCTTATATGCCATGTATATTGCAAACATTATTAGATCTGCTAAAAAATAAGGTCCAAGTGCAGAATGGCTTATACTAAAGACTAAATATGCTATGGTGTCTTCTCTTTTTCTGGTACCCATTCATAAATGAAACCTTATGGGTAACTCTGTAGATAAGTCAATGTAACACACTGAAGTGTGGTATATATTACCTCGAAAATCCAAAGTGGCCTACCAAGTATTGTGCCTCTTTTCTCACAGTAGATGGTGAGAGGTGCAGCAACTTGTTGTTCTCTTTAAAGGGGGTATCTTGATATGTTCCAGACAATTGAAGTACCAGAAACTACACTGAGGAGGCAGGCTCATGAAATTTTGGAGTATACCGTCTATCCTCTCCTATGCAAACTGAACTTGCTACTCCTGCTCATCAGATCCAATAAGCATAATGTCATTAGGGTAGTGAATCACTTAGATGTTTTGTGGAGATGATCAAGATCTATAGAATAAATTACATCAAGGAGAAGAAAAATTAGCATAGCTCTGAAACAACATTCTGGAATGACATTGCTGGTCCTCCCAGGTAAAAGCAAACTGCTTCTGGTAATCCTTGCAAATTGGTACAGGAAAAAAAGATTAGTCAGGTTAATATGTGCATGCCAAGTGTCAGATATTGTGGTAAGCTGAATAATGGTCCCTCAAAGATGCCCAAGTCTCAACCCTGGAACCTATGAATAGTTTACTTTACATGGCAAAAGGAACACTGTAAGTGTGATTAAGTTAAGGATCTTGAGATGGAAAAAATTATCCTGGATTATACATGTGGGCCCAATGTAATCACAAGCATCCTTATAAGAAATTGAAAGAAGGATCAGAGAGAAAAGATGTGATGCCAGAAGCAGAAGTTTAACTGGGGAAAAAGATGCAATACAGTGGCTTTAAAGATGAAGAGAGGGGCCACAAACTAAGCAATATAGGTGTCCTCTAGAAGATGGAAAAGAAAAGGAACAGATTCTCCCCTAGAGCTTTCAGAAAGAACATAGCCTGCAGACACCTTGAATTTAGCCCACTGAGAGTGATTTTGAACTTCTGATCCCATTTATCATTTATAAGATGATAAATTTATGTTGTTTTTAGTTGCTAAGATTTTGGTAATTTGTTAAAGCAGAACAAGGAAACTAAAACAATGGCTGTGTTGATTTGTTCCAGTGAAGATGTCACATCCACATTTGAATGTTAGGTAATAAATCCCATCCAACTATCCTACCCACCTCAGCCTCTGCACTTCCTTCTCCAAATTATGCCAAGTTGCTCTGGCAATTCAGTCTCATCAACTGTAAACCACTTCTGAGTCCACGTTTCAGTCCACCAACCAAGTTAACTGATAGAGTCACATGCAACTGCACAAGCTAACATTTACTCCAGACTCTTCAGTAAGTACACTGACTATAGGCATAACAGATAAAAGAACAGGTATTACTCCTATGGCTGAGACAGAGCACCTAAGAAATAGCACCCCCTCATAAAACACACATATGGGCTTTGGATCAAGATCTTTTGGAGAAGGAAGAGTAGTGGCTCATTGAAGGGCAGAGAAGTTGCTTTGGTGATCTTGCCAGAAATCTGCTCTTCAGGGTGTTGGTGAAATCTATTCATGGGCAGGTGTCTCACCAGGGTGTCAGGGGAAAGCTGTTGGTTGCTCGATGCTGCTGGCTTTCATGCAATGCAGGAGCCAGGCTGTGGAGAAGCTGTAAGCACTATAGGAGCCTGGTGCTAGAGAAAGCCCAGCACACTTGCAGGAACATGCCAAATGAACACAACAATAACAGGAAATGAAACCTTTATTCTGCAATGTCTCTCTACTTCCCTCTACTGACAGATCTTCAGTGTCAGGTGTTAACAGAAAAATATTTAGAGGTGTCAGATTCATTTTCACAGAGCAGGCAAAAAGGGTGAATTTATAGCTGAGAGATAAGTCAATAACTGGCATGCCATACTGAAAAAAAAAAAAAAAAATGATAGGATCATGTTAATATATGCAGTTTACCCAACAGAGCAGGCAAAAAGGGTGAATTTATAGCTGAGAGATAAGTCAATAACTGGCATGCCATACTGAAAAAAAAAAAAAAAATGATAGGATCATGTTAATATATGCAGTTTACCCAACCTCAGTTTACAGTGCTTTTTTTAACAGCAGTCCCCAACCTTTTTGGCACCAGGGACTGGTTTCGTGGAAGACAATTTTTTCATGGTCCTGGAGGAGGGGGGTTGGTTTTAGGATGATTCAAGCACATTACATTTATTGTGCCCTTTATTTCTATTATTATTACATTGTAATATACAATGAAAGAATTATACAACTCACCATAATGCAGAATCAGTGGGAACCCTGAGCTTGTTTTCACTTGCCACCCACTGATAGGGTTTGATATGAGTCTGCAAGCAATTGATTTATTATGGTCTCTGTCCAGTCACACCTCTCTGCTAATGATAATCTATATTTGCAGCCGCTCCCCAGCATTAGCATCACCACCTCAGCTCCACCTCCGATCATTAGGCATTAGATTCTCATAAGGAGTGTGAAACCTAGATCCCTTGCATGCGCAGTTCACAGTAGAGTTCGCACTCCTGTGAAAATCCAATGCAGATGCTGATCTGACAGGAGGCGGAGCTCAGGAGGTAATGCAAGCGATGGGGAGCGGCTGCAAATACAGATGAAGCTTTGCTCACTCACCTGCCGCTCACCTCCTGCTGTGCGGCCCGGTTCCTAACAGGTCATGAACTGGTACCAGTCCATGGCTCGGGGGTTGGGGACACCTGTTTTATAATATAAACTCTTGTGTGCCCAGTGAAAAACCTTTAGAATGATACATTCCATATATATATGTATATGCATATACAAATATATATGTTTTATTTAATAAACACATTCTGTCCACTCAGTATGATATTCAAATAAAATATTGTCAAAGTATTCTCATTCATTTTCTTAGCCACGTTACTGAGTTCACAGCATTTATAAATTCATAATGATATTTCTTCCATTGTTCTGCTATTTCTAGGTGTAAGCTCAATTTTAAATTAGAAAAAATATATATGCTTATATAAGTGTTACAAAATTGCACTTGCAGATCTTCTGGCACATTTTTCATAAATAAAAATAAGCATATTTCAGGCAGAATTCCAAAACAGAAAAATGATTGAATTTGATCATGGGGGAAATCTCCTTTGGCTAGAAAGGGACTAATTACAAATTCAGAGAAGAAATATCCATATTTTAGATGCTTATTTATAAAAAAAAAAAAAAAAGCATGGTACCTCCTAAAATAATACAGAAGACAACAGCTATAGGAGATATGATTTATACAGCATATATACTTGCCCACAAGATATACATAATTTCTGGCAATAATTTTTTATTTGGGAGACCACTAAAGGTTGACGAACACTGAGATGCATTTTTCCTAGTGACAGAATTTTTTTAAAATAAATAATCTAATCAATGAAGTTTGATTACTTTTAATTCAAGGTAAAAATCTTGCTGATACATATATTTATGCCCCAGAATATCATTTAAATATTATTCTATTATTTGATACAAAATTGTTAGGTATGAATAACTAATGAACTGGCTAAAATAAAGGACTTTAAGAAGACTAGGTGGGAGGATGGTTTGCTGCTTAAACAGACACTATTTTATTATATTATAATGTAAAAACACTGGATTAATAAATTAGAAAACTTTGTTTTCTTTAAAACCACTAAACTAAATGTGTGACTCAGATTATTAACATTACTGACTCAAAATTGTAATCTGTTATAATTTGGGAAAACTATTTTTTGACAAATGCAATGAGTTTAAATAAGTTAAAAGTCTAAAACCTGGAGAGTATTATGTCATAGATTAGATTCCTTATATATTGTTATACATGTTCTAATCATCAGAAATTATAGTTTGCAAGTTTTCTCTTAAATGTCTTTCAGATTTCAAAAGAAAAATATACTATATATATGTTATTCTTAGAAAGATATGTTTCATTTGCACAATAAAATAATAGGAAGTGAGGTAATAAATGGATAAAATGCTTACACTAAAGGTTGTTTACACAGTTAACAGATCTTTTGACTCTACAATATTGTTTGCAAATTACTAAAAGAACATGGATAAGAACATTCTTCTGTATTTTAATTAGCTGTCATTATGTATTTTCCATAAATCAGCCTCTTTATGAATACAACTGTGTACATTTTATTATTTTCTTTGTAGATAATATAGAGGCCAGAAATTTCCTATTAATAAGGAAACAAGCAAATACTATGAAGGCTGATGCAATTAGAGATGATGGGAACTGTGAGTACAACTGCCTTATTTTACCCCTGCAAAAGGAAATTGAGTCAGAGCACTAGATAGCCCACAATGTAATGAAAAAAAGCATCTGAGCTGAATGCCTATTTCACACTAACTAGTCAAGGCTGAGTCACCACCACCACAAAGGCAAAAATTCAGTTTTATTTGATACTTGCTGTTCCAAAATTAGAACAACAGAAAGAAGACATAGGCATCTATGAAACCGTAGAGCTTCCAGTTAACTTTTTATTTTAATCTGTTAGTTTCCAATTGCTGCCTCAAAGGTAACTGTGATTCAACATCTACACCACCTTCATTTAAATGGCAGGAATATTATTATAATTCCACCTATTTTCTAAATTTGGAAATAAATGTAACCCTATGAGAAAAAAATGCCATTATCTTCCCCAGTAGTCACTACATAAGAGAGACATTTGCAACTATGATGAAACCAATTTCAGTTTCTGCTAAAAAAATCTTCATTAAATATGAGTTTATATCCCCCTCTCACTTTTTTTGAGGGACTACAAGCCCTCTATAGAGGGGCTTCTAAGAGTTTTCATTTCTGAAGCAGTTTTGAAATGATATATTCCTAAATCTTAGACAAATCTTAAGTCTTAGACAAGACACTCTTGTCTAAGAGTGATGGAATTTTGTGATAAAATTGTGATAGAACTTATAGGCAGAATTAAAGTTCACAGTAATTGGGAGTATAAATATTTAAGTAAAGTCTAGAAAGTTAAGTCAAAATATGTACTTCTTTAAATAAAGTGATGCATAATTATTGTTATATTTTGTCCTGTATATCTTCTCTTGTTTATTTTCTTCTACATAAAGTCAAAACAAATAAATTGTAAACTCTAGAACAGGAAAGTTGAGTGAATAAAGCAAATTTGTCCTTGTAATAGCCTCATACCACTTTACAAAATTATATGAAATATCTGGCTAAAGAAAAAGAACGGACATAATTTAATGCCAACAGTTCTACCCCCACCTCAGTTTCAATGTAAATTTTAGCTACTGAAAAAAACCTAGTGCTTTGAAAAACCAAAAATATCTGAGCTTTCAATTCAAAAACAGGAATACATTATTAGAGGAAAAGTAATTTGAATATGATTAAGATATATTTATCAAATTCTTCCAAAGGTATCAATACAATACCTTTCAAAAGTATCAATACAAGTGAAGCAGTCAGACTTCACTTATATTAATTATTTTAAAAATTTGCTGTAAAAAAAAATGTGCTTTACATTTACATGTTTAATGAAAATATTTTTATAAAACTGTCTTTTATAACTTAAATCAATAAAAATTTAAAAGTTACTATTCAGATCACGTGGTCACATCATACTATCATAACTATTATTAAGAATATATATACATACATCCTCCTATATTCCTTACATATATAAAATTATATGTTTAAAATTATACATATTATATGTATAAATAAACTACATATTGATATATGTGTATCAAGTTAAATATGTTAAATTATTTAACACTATATATTATAATCATATAAATATATTAAATAAATTAAATTATACATGTTTATGCCCTTAGTTGTTACGTTTAAAATATAGCTAACATTTATAGCTATATATAGCTAACTTTAATATATAGCTAATAAAGTTTATAAGAGTCACCTAGCTTCTTAGGAAAGTGATAATGTGTGTACCTAAGGAAAAGGGAAATTAAAAGTCATGGTTATAAAATTAGGAACCTCCATGGAAATTTAAAAGTTTTTCATCTGCTATAATAGCCAGGAATGTCAGACTGAATCTGAGAGTAAGAGAGAGAGTTGATTGCCAGTTAAATGTTCCCCACTCCATACTACAAATCTCTTGTGCTAAAATAAGGACACCGGGAGGGAAGGAACAGGATCCTAAAATATGGGTCCTAAAACATGGGTTGAGGAAATTTAGGCAGATGTAGATAAGGCCAATAATATCAAACTTACAAATTCCCCCAAGCCTCCCTTGCCACTGGAGGTGGACATCCTTCCTCTTTTTGAAGGAACCAGTTTCTCTTCTACATAAAAGCCTTTCTGTAACTTCATCTGGAAAAGTTGCTCCAAAAGTTGAAGCTTGTTTTCCTCAGAATATACCATCACCATTCTCATTGCCCCCAAGCCTTTAAAGATATTCCTCCCAGCATAGCCTAGCATGAGAGATAAAGGACTATATGCGGAGACAGTCTATATGGGAAAGACAGAATTTCACAAATCTATTTTGTCAGTAGTCTGAGGTGTATAAGTGAGGATATTATAAGGGTGATAGAGCAAGTTGGACAAAATATAAGGCTCAATTGGCTGCATTCCTTTCCATGAGTGTAACTTATCCAGGATTTTGGATTTAATGAATTGACTTGAACACCTGGGAGAGATGTAATTAGTTTACTATGCTAGTTAATTAAGGCCTAGACTCAATATGACCTACAGTTAATGGTTTAAAAATTTGGAACTTTCCTGGAAAACTATAGAAGAGAGTTCTAAGGCTCAGGAAATGGGCTCTGCCACCTGCTAATCATTACCCTGCCCCCCTCCCAGGTTGTGGAGGGACTATTTACAAAATTATTTTTAGGGTGGATAAAACTATAGGGAATATTGCAATATTCTGCTGGTGGTAATAGAGGAGCTGTTAACACCTCCAGGGCCACAGGGAAATGTGTTTATATGAAGCAAGAATTAATGAGATGAAAAACACCAAATGTAGACTTTTTTTAAAAAAGTGAGCTGGCTTACAGCAAGCTAGACAAGCTAATAATGAGATATTTTGAAGTGAATTATTTGATTGTGGAAATTATAACTGCATTAGAATATATCACTTCTGCATTTAGGACTTGCCTTCTAAAACCATGGTTTCTCTCTCATTCCAGACCTCTCTCCAACCCTGACTTACACAAGATACTTGGTTTACGAACTTTTAATGTTTTATTTTCCATTTTTATTTGAGTTTTATTTTTAAATTGATATCTAGAATCATATATAAAATAGGGTAATAACAGTCCCTACTGTATGAGGTGCTTGTAAGGATTAAAAGACATAACACCTGCAAAGCACTTAGAACAGTTCACTCAATATACCTAACTCTTCTTAGCACTAATAGAATTATGTCCATTACAAAAGCTGCAGTATCAGCTAGATCACTCTTTTAAGTTTCACTTGAATGTATCATTTCACTTTTATCTCCATGTTGCAATCTATGTCTTAAATAAAATCACATTTAGCTTTCTAGATCTAAATAAATTAGCTCAAATTCAACTAATTAGTACATCTTTTTATATTACTCATTTGGCATTTTAATTATCTTTTTTATCGCTAAAATGATTTATGTATATATGGCTGATAACTGTTAAAGAAAACCAGAACTCAACAGTAGTTAAAGTGGTAAAAAAACAGATTTTATTCAGGAACTGTCACAATAAGAGAAAGAGACTTCAGTATAGAACTCAGTTCCACATATGGCATGGACAAACAGATATATAGCCAAGCAGGGTGGGGATCAGTGGATGAAAAATTAAGAGAAAATATCAAGAGTAGGGGAGATTTCAGTTAAATAGACCTAACAGGATTCTTGTTAAAAGCAGGCCAGGGTGATCAGATATCACTTGGGGAATGGTGGGAGATAAGGAATTTGGTCAGGTAGGGGATTCTGGTTAAACTGATATCTGCTAAATTTGAGCCATGCAGGCCCCGTAGGACGGATGTCAGAGTTGAGGCTTAGAGGATTTAGAGGAGCCTGCCTAAAGTTAGGTCAAGGAGGGCATCTTATCAGTCTCTCTTCTTGTTTTAGTAGAAGAGGCAGTCTTTTTTGCTTGAGTTATATAAGTCTATTTCTCGTTCAGTTGTCTTTTATTCATGAAGTATCAGCTTAACTATCTACTGTAACTTGGTAGTAGAGATTTTTGCTGAAAGGTACAAAAGTCAGGCATTTAATGAGGTGAGTTTCTATGAAAATTTAAAAAAGACAAAGATTAATAGTTGGACACCCAGTTTCTGAGTCCAGAGGGCACTCAGATGGGAAGATTTCTAGATGTTGGGCTTGAAGCATCTTTAGATGGTGGAGTTAGTGAGGATGGCAGTGGCAATTCAGTGGATATCCTGGTGTGCAGTGAATGTATCTGATGATGGCACTGGGTGTTCTAGTGAACTTTATGAGTGTCCCACAGCAGGAGGCATGAAGGTTGCCCATAAATGGTACATGTCAGGGGGGCGAGAGAAAAGCTGGAAATGCTAATTACTAACAGAATGCATAAGACAGGATCCAGATCAGTTCACAGGTAGATAAAAAAGTAGAAAGTAAAATAGCTTACCTAGCAGAGAAAATTACTTTAGAGAAAATGAACAAGATTATAATCTAATAATCTACACAGGTGTCCTATAGTTTCCCAATGAATCATAAAAAATATGTCTCCATAGTCACCCCTCTTTTGATTCTTGTTTACAAAATAAGTGTGGTCTCATTAGATTGGGTCTGATTTTTTACATAAGTGGAACAACAAGAATGGTAATTGACCAGATAGGCCTTTTTAAGTTTGCTTTGTTGGAACTTTTCATAAAGAATCTCAGATTAGACTTTTAAAAGCCTCTTGAGGCAAGTCTAGGGCACCACACCAAGAACTCACCATCAGACTTCTGCATTACCTACAGATTTGGGTGAATTTCTCTCTTCCTGAGGTCCCCAAATAGCCTAACCTTCTTGGGCCTGCCAGGAAGTGACTTTCCTTATTCACCTCTAAGGCTAGGAATCCTATAAGTCAGTACCCGGCCAGTTTTTCCAAAAGGGATGTGTAAGCATTGGCTCCATAAAGTCAACCTTTGATCTTTAAAGTTATCTGGTCATATCAGATTTTCTGCATTATTCTCAAATATGACATTTCAGGAAAACCTGGGTAATATAACTGACATTTCCAATTATGGCCTGTTACAAGGCAGACAGATTATTATTGAACTTCCACAGATAATTATATTTTAATGAAAATAAGAATACTTCATTATAGTTTTCAAATTCTGGAGGGAGCAGGTAGGTGAAAGGTAAATGTTTCAGTTTTGTTTATAAAAGTATAATCTACTAATTTGTTATGAGTTATAGATAGCTTAAGAGAAAAGGGTGCCTTGTATATAGAAAATAGAACATTAAAGAACTAGCAACATCTCAAAGAAAAATTGTAATCATCCTTTATCAGTTCATTCAATATCATGAAATTTATTCTTGTTCTGCCTGATCTTGGGTTAACAGTTTTATGAATCCATCAGCCTCTTCACTAGAGTTCTGGAAATCCATACTCAGTCCAATGGTATGCTTTTAAGATTATTTAAACAATGTTGTCAGAAACCTGTACACCAGATACCTCTTACAGTCCTTTTGATGGTCTCTGAGACAGTCACTTATTGTTGAAGATAAAGCATTCTGGCCTTAGCTGATTGCAAATTCATTCACAGAAGAATCAGACTAAGACGGAAACTATCTGTGGGTGATGAATAAAAATGACCATGGCCATGTCAAAAGATATGAGAGTTCATTTGACAAGGAAATCTGGTTATTTCTATGGCATAGAACATTTAAAAATAATAATTGGAATTATGACTGATAACATCACAGCCAATCTACCATGGACAGTGAGGGTAGTGACAAATTTCTGTGAAATTCATACAACTTCTGAATACTTATATTAATAATATTTACCCATGCCAATATAACCTGGGAGAGGTTAAGGCATCTCCTCTTATGTGATAATGCCTTTTTATGTAATTCAACATATCAAATAAACTGAATTAGCTTAACATCTCTTTTTTAAAATGTGAGAGAACAAACCCTTTGAGACTTTCCAGGAGTCCTCTGGGAGATCTCAAAGTCAGTTTGAGAACAAAAAGGGTTAATTTAGCATTTGATTTTGGAAAGTTGTCGAAAATGTCAAAATGTTTGAACACTTGATCACTATGAAAAAATATTTAGTTTCTCTTAAACAATTGAGAACATGATAAAGTATAACATAAATCATAGGAAATTATCCTAATAAAATATGAAACCTTGTATTGCTAGGCAGATTACTTAAAAGGTAAAGAAAAATCTTTTATCATCTTTTATTAATAGCAGGCAAATAATCCAAGAAAGCTTTGCTGTTTTAACACTGAGAAAACCAAACTCTAGTTTTGCATCAGTACACCACTGAGCTCATAAAAACAACAACAACAAAACTTATATATAAACCCATCCAATTAGCCAGCTCTGATCGTGTGAGATGATTCCTTTTCTAGGATTCCTTTCTCACAAAACTTCTGCAACCTGTTTTTATACTCATTTAGATGGTTTTTTTTTTCTCCCTATAGGAACTAGATAATTGTGAAATGTCTGTCACATTAGGATTTTGTATCAGAGTAGCAAATTTTACAAATATAGTATCTCACAATTTTTATAGGTTTATGCTTCCTCATGGTACATCTTTTCAAAGTGGCAAAAGGAATATATTTATGAACTGAACCAAATATATTTAGTTTCTCTATATCACATAAAAATAAAAACCGAAAAGTATCTAAAGTTAAACAGATGCTAATAGGCGTTTCAGTAGTTTTCTTACTTAGAAATTATCTAAATGTTTAGATAATAACTAATAACTAAATGAATAGTTCAGCTTAATTTAGCATAGATTTAATGTTTCAAGTTACCAAAAAAGACGTGGAAACTGTTTTCACACACATACATTATATCATTAAACAAAGTTAGCCATCATCTCAAGTTATTTCCTTGTTAATAATTTTTATAGAACATGCATGCTAGAGAAGTATAACAAGGCAAGAAACCTACAAACTTCATTACAAAACACATGTTTATATTATATTTATGTGCTGATAGCTTAGAAGACATGGCTGTTTTTATTAGACTAACAATATCAAACTAATCTTATTTATCAAGGAGTTATCCAAATCATGTGAACTTGAAAAGTATTTGGGTTAGTTTCTATATTTTTGGGAGTTTTGCAATATTTAATTAATATCAGTGCTCATTTATCTCTAAGTCAATTTAAATAGTACTCCTTTAAAGGATTTTATAAATTAATTTGATACCATCCAGAGGTAGAAAAATATCAGATATAGTATAACATACATATACATGCTAAACACACATACAGATGGGCACATAGATCCTACTGCTTTTATTATAAAATTTTAACAATGTGTCAAACGGAGTAATATACTCTCATCTTTGCTCTACTTTATGTTTGTATCTAAATTGTGTTTATAGCAGATGGAACAAGTTAAAATTACCTGTTCAATGTGAATGCTACAGCTTTTTACCAATATTTATGAAGGTGACTTTTAAGATTTTCTTTTGCCCTAATATGTAATCTTTTGGAGGCTGTGGACTATGTTTTAGGTAAGAGACTAAGGGAATATCAAGCTGCTGTCTGGATGTTTCCAAAGCTCATATGAATGGATAAAATATCCAGTGTGTTTCTAAGTCGTCTTTTTTTCCTTTTGTTTCATTCAGCCTCAAACAGTTGCTCTTGGGGGTTCCTGAGTTTCTTCAGAGATATGATGGGGGCAGGTAACTGAGGGGCTGGAGTGGGAAGAGAAAAGTCTGACAAAGAGATGGAGGAGCTAGGGGTTTGAAGGGGGATATAACGGAGAACTCAGGGAGCTAAAGGGAAGACTGACAGTTATAAAAGGCAGGAGGAACAGAAGATGGGAAGGGAAAGTTCTTAGGGGAGACAGTCTGGGGAGATCTTAAGTCCCAAAGAGACCACTGAATTTCCATATTATTATTCATAAAGTTATGCCAACAAGAAAGGAAAAAGACTGAGTTCATGGAGCATAAAGTCAGCATGGTTTCAGGAATGGAGTTTTCAGTTACTTGAGAAGTTTTCTTGGGAAAAGCAAGATCAAATATAGAGAACAGAGAGGTCTCACAAAGAGCTAAGAAAAATTTTCCAGAACAGGAGCTGGACAGTGAATTCCCACATGAGACAAACAGACAAAAACAATTTTCCAGACCAGAGAGTCAGGAAGTGAATTCCAACTTGAAGCAATGAGCCAGGAAAAGATTTGCAGCCCAGGAGTCAGGGAGTGAATCCTCACATCAAACAAAGAGCTAGGAAGAAAGACTTCTCTCCAGCCCAGTAGGTACCTTTCAAACAAGGAAGCCTGGGCCTCTAATCCATCTTCAGAGAGTACTCAGAATCTTAAGAATCAAAATCTGTCTTTACTGTGCTTCAGTGGACTGTCATTCAGACCACTGGTTTAGTAGACAGACTGACCAATGGATTCCTGATGAATCAGCCAGGAGTGAAGACAAAAGCTTCAAAGGTACACATTTGAGGTCCTGGGTGAGAGGTCTTGGGGTCCAATGGTGAATCTGATTTTATCCAAGTCATGACACCACAACTGTTCAAGAAAACCAGAGCTGGACCATGGTAAAAACAAATATTATTCAGGAACTATTGTAATAGGGCAAAAGAAACCTCAGTATAGAACTTAGCTCAATTCCAAATACAACAGGGACAAAAAAGGATTTATAGACAAGGAACAGGGTGGGAATCAGTGGGTGAGAAATTGCTAAGAAGAATCATCAGGGTAGGGGTGAGGATTCTGTTTAAACAGGATTCTAGACCATGGTTATCAGATATCACCTGAGCGATAGGATGCACGAAGAATTTGATCAGGCAAGATATCAAGGGTGGGGGTTTCTGGCTAATCTGTGTTAGCCGGATTCTTGCTAAAACTGGGCATTGCAGATTAAACAAGGATGAATGGCCAAGGTCCAGGCCTAGAGGGCTTAGAGAAGCCCAACTGAAGTTAAGTTATGGAGGGATCTTGTTATATCTCTAACACCATTTTGAAAAATGTCTTATTTTCAGTAAACACTTTAATCAAATAATAGTATACACATGCATAGGAGGGATTAGCAAAGATCAATTAACAACCCTCAGCATTCTGCATGTTCTTATTCCTATTGCCATCAAAACAAATTTTTATAACACTGACTCAGTGAGGAAAGAAACATACAGAGAAGAGAAAAATATGGTTAATGTTATAACACAGAATCTTTATGAGGTAGAATTGTTACAACCTAGAATCATCAAGCTTGAAAAACAACTAACTTGGAGGACTTACAGTGACAGATGTGAAGACTCATTATGAAACTGTAATATTTTATACTTTGTTGTATTATTACATGTACTAATTACAGGTATTAGTACATGTTTTAAATGAATAAAGAAACAGGAAAACAAAAAACAAAAGGCACACAGCCCAGAAACAGAACTACTTATATCTGGTAGACTGACTAATGACAAAACTATCACTGCAACATAGTGAGTGAGAAAAAGGATGGTCTTTTCAATATGTGGTGATGGGATCATTTGAATACTCATATGGGAAAAAATCTTGTTCAATTCCCAATGGATCACAGATCTAAATGTAAAATGTAAAAAAATAAAGTTTCTAGGAGAATATCATGAATTTAGAATGAGTAAAAATTTTTGAGATAGGGTGCCGACAGTGTTCTGTATTTTAACCTGGTTATATAGCGTACTAACATTAAAATAAGGTGCAAAGTGTATAGTGTCCTGAAGATATTTTACACTTTAAAATTAGTTTACAAAAAAATTTTAACAGGAGTGGAACTTTTCAATGAAGGACTTCTGGTATTGAAATCTCACTTAGGCTAACTTGCTTATAATTAGAACCCTAGGGCAATAATTATTGCTATAATAATTACATATTTTCAAGAATATCATACTTAAGAGAGCTAATTATTTTGGTTTTCAATATATTGTTACAATAGCCATATCACTGTAACTTAAACATCTAAATAATTTGGCTCTAACTCTCCTATTTCTTCTCCAAAGCCAATTTAGCTGCATTCGTTTCCTGTGTCTACTTCTGAGTTTCCACTGATATTTCTCAGAGTGATAGTCCAAATGATTCAAGTGCATGTGGACACTGTAAGGGCAAATATAAATTAAAAATAAGAGGCTTAATTCTCCCTGTTGAAAATAAGGATAGACACTTCCCTTTCTCCCTTTTCTTAGAGGACTTACTTTAGAAAACTTATGATTTAGGATTTTTTTTAAATCTCTTTGGAATGTATGTAAATCCCTGTAAATGCTGGACAAGGCTTTGCCAGCAATATAACCCAGGAATGTCTTTGTCAAGAATCTGAGAAATATGTCTTTGAAAGGTAACCAAGGAAGATACTCCCCCAATCTCTTTATTTTTGTCAGAGGGTTGGAAACTAAACTTGTGGGTACCTCACTCCAAAACTATTTCCTGTCATATGGATATAAGTTTATTTTTCCTTTGGATAAAGCCAATTAGCTAACACAGCTTGTCACCCACTTACTAGGTGAATTTAGGATGAACTATGTGTGATGGGTGATGCTGGCAAATCCTCTTACTTGAGGACTAGTTATTGTTTATCTTGAAAACATGTAGGTGATGGGTATATACTTGACTATTTAAAGGGTCAGATGTCTTTCTGTCTTTGCAATCTCCTTAGCAGATTGCCTTTGATGGGCATCACCTTCTGGTTTAATGCTTCTCAATAATAAAACTGTCTCTTTCTCTTCTACTTTTGTGGAAGTTATCAAGGATGGGAGGAGATTTAGTTTTTAACTATATTTTCCCAACAACACATTGCAATCAAATCATTCCTTTGATAACTATTTGTCATTTATTTTATATCATCAGTCAATGTGAAAACATTTTGAGGTTTTTTTGTGTGGGGGGGCGGCAAATATCAGTCTAATATCCCTGGTCAATTACTGTACATATGTTGAAAGTTACAGCACATTACTTTTTCAAGTACATCACTTTGAAGGATACAGGGAATATTATATTCATAATTTGTGTTTTCATTATATTCTATGAGATTTCTAATTTTGTTTTACCTTATGGCTTTTGAATTACAAAGTATAAAATATTACTATTAAAAACATCATGATACTCAGGTAGAAAAAGACAAATTTTGCATTCAGATAGAATAATTATGCTATTTTGAAAAAAATATTGTGTTCAGGATTATGTTATGACTTGCTTTTTCAAATAAACTTTAATTTTAAAATAGTTTGCCTTACAGAAAAAAATTTTTATGGTAATACAGAGTGCTCATACAATACACAGCCAGTTTCCTCTATTATTGTATTACTCTATGGTACATTTGTCACAATTAATGTACCAACACCGATATATTATTTTTAAGTAAAGTCCATAATTTATTCAGAAATTCTTAGATTTTACCTACTTTTTCTGATCTAGAATACCATATAAACTTTAATTACCATGTTGCCTTTGGCAACTCTCGGTTATGACAATGAATTAATTTTTGTTGCTTTTTGTGTGTTTTTAAAAGGAATAAATTTATAAAATCACTTTAATTTTCTTCTTATAAAGAGAAAGCAAATTAAAATTCCATATTTTTGTATCACTGCTGGGGACTGAATGTTTGTGTTCCCTGTGAAATTCATCTGTTGGAGCCTAATCCCTAATGTGATGTGGAGCTTATTTGGAAGTGAGGGGGGCCTTTGTGAGGTAATTAAGTTTGGATGAGATTATGGGGGTAGAGCCCCCATGGTGGGATTGGTGCCCTTTTAAGGGGATTAAGAGCCCAGAGCTCTCTTCCTCCACGTGAGGACACAGTGAGAAGACAACCATCTATGGACCAGGAAGAGAGCTCTCGCTAGATACTAAATCTGCTGGCACCTTGATCTTGGACATCTCAGCCTTCAGAACTGTGAGAAATAAATGTTGTTTAAGCCACCTAGCCTATGGTATTTTTGTAATAGCAGCCCTAACTGATGAAGACAATAATCCATTCTCGTTTTATGTGGCATCCTGAATTGTCTTTACTCCACTGAACAAATTGTTAATTTTTAAAAATGGCATCTGCTGATACTATCAAAGAAATTTATAATATTATATTTTTAAAACCTATTTATTGTAGCTACTCAATATATATTAAATAACCACAAAAATACCAAACTTGAGATAAACAGTTTTATACTGGTATAAAAATCATTTTAGTAAGGCACAACAATTTTGTACTCTTTCATGTATTAATAATTAAATTCATAGAATTATTATTTTAGATGTGCAAATTCCAAGCCAAGTTGACGTATAATGACTTGCATAATTATGAGCACTGTTTCATTGCAACCTTCCAATTACTTCTAACTAGAAATGTGGTTACTGAAGTGTACTGATTTCATTCACTATCCAGATCTTTACATTATTATTCCCAATAGATAAAATGCTTGTTGAGCAAAGGGTAATATTTAGCCAGAAAAGCATTGAGGTAGATTTTTACCTGAAATATTCTTCTAGTAAATGATTTAAAAATATTTTAGAATTTTACTAGAAGCCTTTATGCCTAGTGAAATACAATTAGAGTCAATTTTGTTTCATAGTATTTCCTCTGAGAATACAGCACTACGGCTGTTAGAACTGCAAGAGACAGAGCTCACCATCACATACTTGATGTGCTTGCACTTGCAGGTAGTTTGGAGCCATGTCACTAATTTTGGTCAAGAGGCTGTGAGTGAAAGGTATGGCTATATATATAGTACTATTCACTAATATGTCTGCTACTGTGTGGCTCTACTGGACAGGCATTTCATAGATTTTAGAAAATAATTACATATTTTCAAAAACTACAATTTGTGCTGTTATATATCTCTATTAGTTAGACGTAACAGGTTTTAGAAGATAATTGCATATTTTCTAAACTATAATTTACCAGTGTTATTAGAATAAAACAGACTATGCTGTGGTTTTGTGGTAACAAATTAACCAAGAGATCATAGTCACATAACAAAATGTAGGTTTATTTCTTGCTAGGGTAAAGTCAGATGTGGGTTTGCAGCTTTCTTCCTTCTTGAAGCTACTCCATCTGGAACACATGGCCTTGAAGGCCCCCTCTAGGAAATAAGGGTGTTATACAAGAGAGATCCCAGCTGGTAACTGGCACAGCAAGTGACATGCATCACGTCCATTCACAGAGATGTTTGATATTTGAGAGCCTTTTCTTAGGACACTAATGCCAATCATAAAAGCAAGTTATTGTTATTAAGTCCAAGCTCATACTGCTTGCCACACAACAGGCCAATAAATCGAGAGATGAGTTGCTGGGGCAAGGAACAGAGACTTTATTTGGAAAGCTAGCAGACCAAGGAGATGGTGGGCTAGTGTCCCAAAGAAACAACTTCCCTGAGTTAGAATTCAGGCTTCTTTTACACTAAAAGGGGAGGGAGTAAGTCCTGGTTCAGGTCAAACTCTGGATGGGATTTGTTAATTTCTTCCTTCTTGCAGCCACTCACAGGTGAGCCTGGTCAGGATGTTTCTTATGAGCTAAACAAAGGTATTTTAGTTTAATGCTCCTTACCTGAGAGGCAGGGTTCTCAGAGATGAGCCATTATGTATAATTTAAGCTTAAAGGCAAGATCCCTTCAGTGATTAACTTAGAATACAAAGATTCTTCCCTATTACATTATTATGGGAAACCTTGATAGTGAATATTTACACTGAAGTGAAAGTCTAGTGGGGTCATTTAGATCATTAGCTCAACAGTTAGACTGAGTGTGTTAAAATATTACAATACCATCAACTCTGCTTATTCTCTTGTGGTCTGTTGAACAACAGTTTATTTCTCTCAGACAGAGTTTCTTCATCTATGTTCAATTAATATTATTGTTCTAAGAAATAAATGGTTGAGGTTGACCATAGCACTGTGCATGGAAGCGACAACCATTCAATAACTATTAGATACACATTTATTATCTCTATACTATTAAACAGTGAACACGTTAACTCATAACAATGGCTCAAAATCAAGTAAACAATTAAAAATTCTGTTTCTGGACTGCGAAAAGTTGCTGAGAAACCTTAAGTTTTAAAAGTAGATTTGAAGTTACTTTATATAATATTCACTCAGTTATTCAGCCATTACTTACCAAGAGCCTACTCTTTGCCAGGTGCTCTCAAAGCCTCAAGGGACCTTGTGGAATAAAATAAAGTCTCTGCCCTCAATAAGCTTACAACGCTAGAGTGGGGGAGAGAGCCTTGATTAAATATCCCAAACGAGTGGCCTTAGCGCAGGTCAACGGGGACTTGATCTGACTCACATTCCATCACAACCAGTCTCTACCAACCAACCAATCCGGCGGTCGGGCGTGTGGATAAGGAGCGGTCTCTGAAACCTAAGGTAAGCTGGGAAAAGAGACTCTTAGGCTGGACTTAACCCCCTTCAGTGCTGGCTAATGGTCAACTCTTGCCAGGCCCAGCGCCAGCCCCTGTCCCCAGAGAGGCAGCTCACCTGGGTTTCCTTTGAAGGAAGGAAAGGGATTTGCGGGCCTTCCTGGTTCCCGCCCGGTCCTAGCGGCCTCCCGGCAGGACTGACTCACCCACGGCTCCCTGAAGGTGGCGCATGCGCGGCGGCCCCACGTGACCGCGGGGCAGGGCGTGCTGCCCCGGGTCCACGCGGCTTTGCAGAGCCCAGCAGAGAGCGGCGGGGTGAGGGGAAGGCTGCTTCCACCTCTTGGCCTAGGACAGACCTGCTGGGGCCATCACACCTTCCACCAGGGCCTCAGGGAAGCCAGACGGGGTTTAGACGGAGCAGCCGGCTGACTTTGCCAACGCGACGTGGACTGCACGGTGCGGACGGTAGGTTGAGGCTCACCTGCTACTTTCCCCAAGCCAGGCATCCTCCAGGCAGGGTCGGGGGCGGAGTCCCCCTCGCGGCAGTGGTCCAGGGTACACTACTCCACACACCGGAAGTCCTCCGGGACCTGTAGAGACCCGTTCTGAACACCACCTACCGGCTGAAGCTGGGGAAGCCTCTGAGGCCAGCAGTCCTTGGCTTCTGTTACCAAAAGTTGACTTTGGGTCCGTAGTCCTGCTTCCTCTGTCCAGTCTGTGAGAGCTTTCAGGGCTCGTGGTCCATCAGCTGCGCCATCTCGTCCCCTTTATCCCAGGTCACGAAGTCCTCCCTCAGCGTTGCACCGGGAAGGGGAAGGCCCGACCTTAAAAGTCAGACTCCATGGCCCCCAGGGCCCAGCGAGTGTCAGAGCAGTAGATGAAACATTGTGTTTTCTGCTGGCAGTAGTGCCAGGGAAGGGTCACCTCCACAGACAGGTCCGGATGCCCTTGGACTGCATTACCGAAGGACCTCCAGTTCAGGGCAGCAGCCAGGACAACACTGTGAGGACAACATTGCAGGCAGAGGAAAGAGTATAAAAACCCTAAGGGGGAAAATGAGATTGGTGTGTGCAGGTAGGGAAAGGCAGCTAATGAGGCCAGACCACAGGGATTACAGAGAATAGTAGAAGAACAGAGAAATAGGCAGGGACCAGATTTTATAATATTTTATAGACCACAGTAAGGAATTTGGATTTTCTTTTAGTTGGTTTGGTAAGCTTTTGGAGTGTTTAAAGCCGGGGAGGCGTATGCTCCCAGTTGCTCCCAGCTGTGTGGAGAATGTGCTATGTGTGTTTCTGGGGGGTGGGGGCGGGGGGCACATGTAGAATAAACTCACCTATAAAATGGGATCAAGATAGTACCTACCGAACTCAGAAAATTGTTCCAAGTATTTAATGAGTGGATATACGTGAAACTCGTAGACAAGTACCTGGTGTATAATAAACACTACAAAGGTGTGTATTAAATAAATAAAAATAATGCTTTATTCAAAGTTGTTTTCAGAATTACAAATACAAGGTGCTTTTGACTTTCAAAAAAAAAAACTATTTGAAACAGAACATGGAAGGGATAGGCTGTCCTTAAGGTGGGGAATGATGGGCACATCCTATCTGTGATTATTGAACTCTTACTCTTTCTTCAGGTCCAGTTCAGTTATTATCTGTTCTAGAAAAAATTCTAAGCCCATACCTTGAATATAACAGTTACTATACCCAGATATGCATTAAAATAACTGATTACAAATTCCATCAGGGCAGGTATTTTCTGTCATTTTTTTAAGTCTCCCATAGTATCTAGTAAGGTGCCTTACATATAGATGGCCATCCAAAATGGGCAGGCATTAGAAGAGAGACATTGAAATTGAACAGTATTAAAGAGAATAAATATTTGAGGACTGTGAGCACTAAGTGGATTATTAGAAAAAAGAAAATCACAAGAACAGATGTAAATCATATATGTAAAACCCAGACATTTAGCAGTTAGTCTTACAGATACTATATCTGAAGATACTCTGTTTTACATTGAAATATTAAGAATTTTGTGTTCAGGTCAATTTTCAGCACTCTTATAAACCAATTAAGCAGTAAAGTCAATAGACATATAGAAAAAATGAGCTATACACATATTCTGATAAATCTAGCTCTTGAAAATTATCTCTTCACAGAGCCCATGCCTGAATTCCATTAATTCAAATGGAAATTTTGCATATATTGTACATTAAGTGGAGATGGTAAACAGTTATCAATAGTCTAACCATACTATTTATAATTACAACTGGCCATTCCCCACTATCCTGTCATTCTCTGCTTCTTCTCTGCTTTCTGTTGCTACCTAGACTTATCACTAGATTACATATTTTATCAGTTTGTCTGTGAATGTATATGCACACATGTATATCCTGTGTATGTGTCTGTATTCTCCTAGTATAATTTAGGATTCATGAAAGCAAGATTTTTCTTTCATTCTCTGAGTCATACAACCCCTATAATAGTTCCTGGCACATTTTAAGTGCGCAGTATATGTGTTGAATGAATAGTTGATGAATAAATAAAGGAATCATCCTAGAAAGAAATCAATTTTTATCATTAGGTAGTAAAGTTTTACTTTAAACAAATCTCATCTGTACAATTCATATTTTTAGTTTTTTCTGTTTTTATAATTTCTATTTCCTTTTCTGTTTTTTGTTATAATAAAAATCTATAATAGTCATATACTACAAAAGATATCTGAAAGTGGTATGACCTGATGAGTTTATAATAGTCATGATTTTCTTTCAGTCTTTATAAAACATGGCCATGTAAAAATGCAAGAATAGGAGAAACTTCTCTTTTTTTGTGTGTGTGAGCTGATGTGTGATTTCTGTTTCCTGTAATGAAAAAAATTAGTATGTTTTACGAATTGTACAAACATGTAGAATATAACATAGGAAAAAAATAGAACAATGTATTCAGCTTGATGGACTGGCAGAGCTGTGTTGCTTTCAGAGTAGTTTTGAAGGGGGCAGATAATAGCTGATTACAAAAACTGACATCTATGGTGGGAAAATTAATTAATTAATTAATTAATAGTGGTTTTGCTAAACATAATTATTACAACTTCCTGTGAATCCATAATTGTCTTAAGGTAAAATGATTTCAAAATTAATTTTACTTAATTCCTTTTTAATCATCCATTTAGTAAATATTTTATTAGCATCTATTGTGTTTCCCATATATGCCACAAGTGTCTGGAGCAAGTATGGTGTTTGAACCCCGGTGTTAAAATTGTGAAAAGAAAACAAAGTCTCTGTTCCCATGTATCTTAGATATTAGGAAAGACAGAAAACAAATACATGAAAAGCTTATGATAAGAATTTTAGAAGAAAATAAAATAGAATAAAGGGTCAGATGTTGGTAGGTGATACCACTTTTGATAAGATGATGATGGAAATTATCTCTGAGGTGAAAATATTTTAAAAGAGAGAGAGCATGCATCTCAAATGTCTGAGGGAGAATATTTCAGGAATAGAAACTGTCAACTGCAGGTCTAGAAAGCTCCAGACAATGGTCTGGAGTTTGGGGCTGGAGACACAGCTTCTGTCAACAAAATGTGTATATATTCTTCCCACTCTTACACTGCATATGTGGCCTTGGGACTTTTGACTAATAGAGCAATCTAAAAAACTACAAGTGTGTGCAGAAGGTGAAGATTTACTATTTTATAATATGGAGCTTATTGTTTGTAATCCTATGGTGATGGGGGTTAGAGGAGCTCTACAGAACAGCAGTGGGGAGATTCAGCATTTCTACCTTATCACACATTCCTCACAGTTATCTTTCCCCTTTCTGTAATGTGGAAACAGGTTTTTTTCTGCATAATAGTTAGAGATATATTTTTAACAATTGGTTTATGGCATAATTTATTTCAGAGCAAATTGAACAAACCTGGCTCCTTCAACTTCACTCTCCACCCAGTTACAGTCCTCTCCCTTCAGTTGCCTCGTCCACTTTTTGCCTCTGCTTTACTTCCATATTCTGTTATTTCATTCCTCCATTGCCTTGGCATATGTATGTTCTCACACACAGGCATACACACACACTTACATGAATGCTGTAAATTGCATTTCATACTGCATTTCAGCTTGGTTTCATCATGTCAAAAGCAAGAATCACATTTTCATCCCTTTAAGATTGGTAATATGCAATACATTTGACACCTAAGAGCATAAGTATTTGTTATGTGAAGTAATGCTGTTAGGTTAAGCACAGTAAAGGCATTGAGGCAGGCATGTACAAAGTAACTCTCAGAAACTCAGTTGTTCCATTTGCACTAAAGGTTAAAACATGTGAATGGCAGTGATAACAATCATTGTCATACTTTGTTCTGCCTTTGTGCCAGCCATTGATAAAGGGGTACATTATCCCTTTTAGTCCTTACCAATCTTAGGATGTTGAATACTATTATTATCCCCATTTTACAGATGAGAAAACTTAGGCATAGAGAGGTTAAACAACTTACTTAACTGCATTCATTTAAAAATAAGAGAAGTTAGATCCTACACCGTCTGATTCCATAACCCGTATTTATAAACCTGTGCTACAAAATAGGGTAGAAGATTTTGCTTACAACAATAAAACCCCTATTCCAACCCACTTAGAAACAGTAAAAAGCAAAACTGGTTTCAGGTAGAGCTAGATTCAGTCAAAAAATATTATGGAACCACAGTAGTCTCTATGTCTTGTTGTTAATGTCCACTGTGCTCCATTTTCAGGTAGATTCTTTTCTTTATACTGTATAATAGCTTCTAGCAGCTTCAGCCTACATTCTAATCCCTTAGCAGCATCAGTTATAAAAGGGATATGATCTTTTCTAAGGTTTGCCTTTTGTTTCACAAACTGGACCCCATACACCCAGGGGAAGGAGAGAGACTGAAGAAAGAGGCAAGCCATTCCAGATTGGTAGGTGGCAGATTTAATAAGCAAGGGAACTTAACATGAGGCTTGTGTTGGGCAGCTGCAAGACAAGGGGATTTCCACACCTGCCCACCAGAATCTTAAAGTTTATATAGAGGCTTAACTGAGTTTAGTCATGTACACTGTCCGTATGGTCTCAATACGACCTTACTCTCTCAAGGCTGCCTTCTTGAAAATGGCTCTAGCTGTGAGAATGGTGGACAGCACATAAGTTCCAAGGACAGGGAAGGGGGTGAGGAGCCCCCAAATGCCCAGGTCCATTTCATGGGTCAATCTGTGGTAATATCGTCTCCAGTATTACCGATTCCAAGCTTGAACTGCTCGCTGCACAACAGGCCAATAAATAGAGAGATGCACTGTTGGGGCAAAGAATAGTGACTTTATTCGGAAAGCCATTAGATCAAGTAGATGGTGGACTAGTATTCCAAAGAACCATCTTCTCCGAGTTAGAATTCAAGCTTCTCTTATACTAAAAAGGGTGTGTGTGTATGGTTGTTGCTACACACTTCTTGGTGCCAGAATCCATTGATCTTGCAGCTGTCTAAGCAGGTCTGGTCACAGTGTTCCTATAAACCTCCAATAAGACAAATGGTATTCTCTGTTCTGCAACATTTTATCTCTATATGAATGGAAAAGTGTTACATCTTTAAAGGTCAGAGCCTTGAGAATGGGCTATCCTGTATATTTCAGGTTATAAGAAACATTCTTAACTTGTAGCAAAAGCAATAGAATACAAAGGTTAAAGTAAAAGAAACAGATCCATTATGGAATCAGATTTGTGCTTCCCCATTACACCATGACCTCCTCCAACATTATCGTCCTTCTCCAGGAGTCTCTTCAGGTCTGGATGGTGTGATTAGGGCCAATTGTCCCCTTCTGAACTGTGGTCTTTGATATAAAAGGCTCAGATGGGCTGGCTTTCAGTCACATGTCCACTCTGAACTACAGGTGGGGTCAAATACTCCACCCTCTCTCCAAGTAAACACATAGATTGAGGGTTGGGGAGAGAATAATTTTAAAGAAAATGTGCTGTTTCCAGAAGAAGGGTCAAACTACACTGAGTAAACAAAAAGTATATGTGCCTATTAGCTGTTAATAATGGTTCATTCAAGTCATTTAGATAATTAAATGCCAAAAGTAGGAGTTGACATTATATGTTCTAGATAATAGGAGACTATTAATCATGGATATAAAGATCTGTTCTCAAAGAATTCTATAGGCTCTTAGAGGAAAGGCGGTGAGTCTATATTTTTTAGCATTGTATCCTCAAAACTTAGAATGGTACCTCGCTCAGAATGACTGCATAATATATTTGCTGATTGGAGTTAATGTAACTGACTTGAACAATTAATTATCGGTTCCTGTGAGATACCACACAAAACTTTTCAATCTAATTTTACGTCTTATCTTTCTTATCCACTCTCAGAATTTTAATCTAATTTCTGTATTATAATTCTGTGTATGATGATAAATAATATACCTAAATCTCCTGCCTTAACTGCTTCTCTGAACTTCTTAACCATAATGAAACTTTCCTTTTAGACTAGTTTTCTCACTAGTTCAGAATGTTTAAAACTGAACACATTACCAGTTCTCCAAAGTTTGTTTCTTTTCCTAAGTATCAATTTAATGTATTGCACCACCTTGTGTGTTTGGACTTAATTACAAAAGCTTGAAATCTAAAATCATTTCACATCTCTCTTTTCTATCTCTCTGTGCTTGAACAAGTGTGAACTTGTGAAAAAGTTCTCCCAATTCTACTGCCTCACTATTTTTCATATCTGTGTCCTCCAGCCTAATCAATTGCAGGAACTTAGTAGGTACCTTATATAATGTCTGGATTATCAAAATAATTACCCTTATTTTTCAGCTTTATTGAGGTTTAATTGACAAATAAAATTGTAAGATATTAAAGTGTACAATGTGATGATTTGATATATTTATACATTGTGGAAGGATTACCACCCTTGAGTTAATTAACACATTGATCACTTTTTTTTTGGTGAAAGTATCTACCTTTAAGTTGTACTCTTGGTAACTTTCAATTATACAATACAGTATAATCAATTTTAGTCACCATGCTATACATTAGATTCTCAGACCTTATTAATCTTATAACTGAAAATTTGTACCTTTTTACCAACCTTTTCCTGTTTCCCCCATCCCCAAGCCCCTGGCAACCACTTTTCTGCTCTCTGTTTCTGTGAGTTCAATTTTATTTTTGTATGTCCACCTATAAATGATATCATACAGTATTTGTCTTTTTCTGTCTGGCTTATTTAATTTCGTATAATGTCTGTGAGGTGGTTCATCCATCTGTTGCAAAGAACAGAATTTCCTTCTTTTTTAAGGCTGAATATGATTCCTTTTGAGATATATATTAGAAAGATGGATGGATGGATAGATAGATAGATAGATAGATGGATAGATATCACATTTCCTTGATCCATTCATCTGTTGACAGATACTTAGGTGTTTCCATACCGTGGCTACTGTAAATAATGCTGTAGTGAACAAGGGAATACAGATATCTCTTTGACATAATGGTATAATTTCCTTTGGATGTATATCTAGAAGTGGGATTCCTGGATATCATATGGTAGTTATATTTTAAATTTCTTGGATAATCTCTATACTGTTTCTATAGAGGCTACACCAGTTTACATTCCTACCAACAGTATACAATGGTTCCCTTTGGTCACATTCTCATCAGCGTTTGTTACCTCCTTTTTTTTTTTTTTTTTTTTAATAATGCTAACCTAACAGGTGTTAGGTGATATCTCATTGTGGTTCTGATTTGTATTTCCCTGATAATTAGTGATGTTGAGTACCTTTTTGTGTACTTGTTGGTCATTTGTATGTCATCTCTGGAAAATTATCCATTCACATAGTTTGCCTATTTTTTAATTGGGTGATTTCTGTTTTTGTCCTTTTGAATTGTATCAGTTCCCTATATATTTTGGATATTAACCCCTTATCAGATATGTTGTTTGCAATATTTTCTCACATTTCATAGGTTGCCTTTTCATTTGGTTGATGGTTCCCTTTGCTGTGCAGAAACTTTTTCGTTTCATGTAGTGCCACTTGTTTATCCTTGCTTTTGTTGCCTTTATTTTTGGTGTCAAATCCAAAAACTCCTTTCCAGAAACAGTGTTGAGGAGCTTACTTCCTAAGTGTTCTTCTACAGGGTTTATGGTTTCAAGCCTTTAATCCATTTTGAATTGAATTTTGTATATGATATAAGATAAGGCATCCAGTTTCATTTTTTTGTATATGGCAATCTAGTTTTCTCAACACCATTTATTGAAGAGACTATTTTTTCCCCATTTTGTGTGCTTTTTTCACAAAAATTAATAGACCATATATACATGGATTTATTTCTGTGCTGTCTATTCTGTTCCATTAATCCATGTGTCTATTTTTATGCCAATACTATACTGTTTTGATTACTATAGCTTTGTAATACAGTTTGAAATCAGGCAGTGTGATGCCTCCAGCTGTGTTCTGTCTCAAGATTGCTTTGGCTGTTTGGGGTCTTTTGTGGTTCCATATAAAACTTACGATTTTTTTTCAAATGTCACCGGAATTTTTGTAGGGATTGCATTGAATCTGCAGATCACTTTGGGTAGTATAGACATTTAAACAATATTCATTCTTCTAATACATTAACAACATGGGATATGTTTCCATTGTGTTTTCTTCAGTTTTTTTCATCAGTGTCTTAATAGTTTTCAGTGTGTAGATCTTTCACTTCCTTGGTTAAATTTATTACTGAATATTTTATTATTTTTGATTCTGTTGTAAATGTGATTGTTTTCTTAATTTCTCTTCCTGAGAGTTTATTGTTAGTGTGTAGAAATGCAATTGATTTTTGTATAATCAGTTTGTATCCTGAAATTTTATTGAATTTGTTTATTAATTCAAACAGTTTTTAAAAATTGAATCATGATTTTCTATATGTAATATCATGTCATCTGCAAATAGAGACAGTTTTACTTTTTCCTTTCTAATTTGAATGCCTTTTATTTATTTTTCTTTCCTGATTGCTCTGGCTAGAGTTTCCAGTACCATGCTGAATAAAAATGGCAAGAGTGGACGTCATTGTCTTATTCCTGATCTTAGAGAAAAAGGGTTTAGCATTTCACTATTGAGTATGATGTTACCTGTGGTTTTTTTGTATACAGACTTTATTATGTTGAGGTGTTTTCTCCATAGCCAGATTGTTGAGAGTTTTATCATGGAAGGATGTTGAGTTTTTTGAAATGCTTTTTCTGCACCTGTTGAGATGATCATCTGATTTTTATCCTTCACTTTGTTAACATATTATTGACCAGGGGATTTTTGAAGAAACTAATGCCTGAGGCTGGCGATTTGTTATGTAAGTGAATATTGAAACACCCAAGTGTGAGTAAATATCAACAACTTTTTTTGCACTTAATGTATTTATTTGAAACTTTGTACATGTCTTACTAAAGCATTCTAATATTTCATTAGAGTGTGATAGGCAGTATAGCAGGCACCTCTGTGCAGGGAAACAGAACATCTATTACAAATATACCGTGTTTCACTGTGCTTTCCCCTGGAAGAGCATGCTCTACACTTTCTGGAGGCATTTTTTTAGTCCTATGGGTATTATTTTCTCTAGAATATGTTCTTTTATTTTACCTGATAGTCGACAAGGTGGATCTTTGTGGGGGGCTCTTTTAGAAATGTCAGAAGAAGGACCAAGTGCTTGACTACATTCACCAGAATGGTGAGTTACCCATTCTCTAGCTACCGCTGACAAAAATTGCTTGTAAGTCATTTTATTCTGTGCATTAAGGCTACAATAAATTTTAAACATATTGAATAAACTGCAATTATTCAAATAGAAGTCCACTTTCTTATACTATTTTAGACTTTTCCAGAGGATATTGAAGTTTTCCAGATATTGATCGGATCGATCAACTCCTTTCATATATTTATTATACTCTAATATACAAGTGGGCTTAGTTATCTGATGGCCAGTCCTCCTGTCTTCCTTTCTTGTAGCTGCTGTGGAGGCGTCATGAATAGTTGTCACCATGTGGACTAACCTCTTGTCTTTCCATATAAGAAAAATCACTTCTCCCTTCTGTAAGAACGTCCTTTCTCCCCTCTGTAGATTTTTAGATTTCTCCTTTAATTGGTTTGGTAGACCATGATTCTCTCTTATAGTCTCACATACCCTGCTTTTATTTTTCAACAATATTTCAGATGTGGACACGCTGTTGTGACAATTGTCTTGGTAAATATGATGCCATGAACCAAGATGAGGTTGTAGGACCGATCATATTGTTTCTTACAGTTTCTTTCCTTCACCTGTGTAAATCTCAAGGTTACATACATATCCAGTTTCACTTTTGCTAACCATCCTGACCAAAATTCTATATTTTGTAAGCTTTCCGGGATTATAGGTTTTGAATCTGAGTCATCCTCTCCACTTTATCATTGCCTCATCAAGTGATAGCTCTTGTTTGGGTATGTAGATTGATTTATTGGTAGAAAATAATCCAGAAGAGGTTTAGCTTTTGAAATTCTGTCAACAGGAAGTGGAGCTTCCTAGTTATCATTAAAGTGAAGACATGTCATTATTTGTTTGAACCTTCTTCTCGTCATAATTTTTGGAAAGATAGGTGTTTCAAGTATGGGATCAGTTGACCAGTATTCTTTCCAGTGTGACTTTCTTATTTGTCACATCAAAATTATTAACCCAAGAAACTTTTTCATGTCACTATTGGTTACATCAGTCCATTTTAAAGCCTTATACTTTTTATTTGATTTTTTCATTCTGTTGGTGATACAAATTTGTTTGAGAAGCAACCAACTTGAAAAAGTCATTACCAAAAATTAATTCTGTTATTTCACTAACATTTTGAGCGTTATTACGTTCAATAGTGAGGGTTATTATGTTCAATAGTTACACCTGACACACCTGTAAAATCTTCTAATTTTCATGAAATGTTGTCTTCAATCCACTCTTCTGTAGAAGCAAAGGAGCATTCTCCAGCACCGTGAGTTTCATTTTCACTCTCCATATCAGAATCAATCACCAAGATTTTTGGTCTTTTCGTTGGTCTAATATTCATAATGTCTGAATCAGAACTATATTCTGAAGAACTATCATCTTCTGAGACACTAGTATATATATCACTTGGACAATCAGAGAAAGTATCTGCATAAAATTCACTGAAAAATTCTTCTTCACTCAAAATTCCACAATGTATCATTTTTGAAAATTTTACGGTAATAAACTTGCATTTATAATATACACAAGGTTGGAACAAAAACCTAATAGAGCAAAGTGTGAATGATAATGACAATCATAAGTTGTATAATGAACCCTTGATCAATTTTAAGTTCTAACTACTTTGCACAGTGATGTTAATTGTATCACTAAAAACGTATTAATACGTCTCCTGTCAATAATGTGTTCATGTGGCATATCACATTCATTGATTTGTGGCCATTGAAGCATCCTTGCATCCCTGTAATAAATCCCACTTTACTATATTGTACAATTCCTTTAATATCCTGTTGAATTTGTTTTGCTAATATTTTGTTGAAGATTTTTGCATCTATGTTCATTAGGGATATTGTCCTGTGATTTTCTTTTTTTTGCAGTGCCTTTGTCTGCAAAGTTTTGGTAAAGGGTAATGATGGCCTATAAAATGAGCATGGATGTATTCCTTACTCTCCTATCTGTTGCAGGAATTTGAGAAGGTTGACATTAGTTCTTTAAATGTTTGGTATAATTCACCAGTGAAGCCATCTGGTCCTGTAATTTTTGTTGTTGTTGTTGCTGGGAGTTTTTCTTTCTTTTTTTTTCTGATTTAATTTCCTTATTAGTAATTGGTCTGTTCAGATTTTCTGTTTCTTCCTGATTCAGTCTTTGGAGGTTTTATGTTTCTAGGAATTTATCCATTTCTTTTTGGTTGTCCACTATGTTTCCTTATAATTGCTCATAGTAGCTGCTTATTATCCTTTCTTTGTATTTGTGTGGTATCAGTTGTAATGTCTCCTCTTTCATTTATAATATATTTATTTGAGTCCTCTCTCTTTTCTTGGTAAGTCTAGCTAAAGTTTTGTCCATTTTGTTTATCAGTTAGACAGCTCTTACTTCCGTTGATCTAATTTGTTAAGATTCTAAGCATATTAAATTCTAGTTTATTAACACTCATTTTGTGTCCTAACTTATGATCTATCCTGAAGAATGTTCCATGTGTTCTTGAGAAGAATGTGTATTCTGCTGCTGTTGGATACAGTATTCTGTAACTGTCAAGACTATCTTGTCTAATGTGTCATTTAAGTCCATTGTTTCCTTATTGATTTTTTTGGCTAGATGATCTATCCATTGTTGAGGGTTTTTACTATTATTGGATTATTGTCTATTTTTCCCTTCAGATATGTTAATATTTGCTTTATATATTTAGATGCTTCTATATTGGGGGAATACATAGTTATTAATGTTATATTCTCTTGATGAATTGATCCCTTTATCATTATATAATGACCTTCTTTGTCTCTTGTTATAATCTGGTTTAAAGTCTGTTTTGTCTGATATAAGTATTGCTACCCCTGCTTTCTTTTGGTTTCCATTTGCGTGGAATATATTTTCCATCCCTTCACTTTTAGTCTATATGTGTCCCTAAAGTTGAAGTGTGTCACTTGTAGGCAGCATATAGTTGGATATTGTTTGTTTTTATCCACTCAGCTACTATATTGTTTGATTAGGGAATTTACATTTAAAATAATTATAGATAGGTATGGACTTGCTCTTGACTTTCTTCTGATTTATCTAGTATGATGTTGAGCCCACTATTGATTTTTTCAGCTCAATTATTGTTTTGTTCAGCTCTGTGATTTCTGTTTGGTATTTAAAAAATATTTTCTATCTTTTCATTGAAATTCTTACTTTATTCATGATTTGCTCTCCTTAACTCAGGGAGCACATTTATGACTGATATTTTGAACCCTCTATCAGTTAAGTGACTTTTCCCTGTTTTATTAAGATTTGTTTCTGGAGATTTATCTTGTTCTTTTTTTTTTTTTTTTTTTTTGGGAACATTCCTTTTATCTTTTCATTGAAATTCTTACTTTATTCATGATTTGCTCTCCTTAACTCAGGGAGCACATTTATGACTGATATTTTGAACCCTCTATCAGTTAAGTGACTTTTCCCTGTTTTATTAAGATTTGTTTCTGGAGATTTATCTTGTTCTTTTTTTTTTTTTTTTTTTTGAGAACATTCCTTTGTGTCTTCATTTTCCTTGGCTCTCTGTTGGTTACTGGGCATTAGATAGAACAATGTCAGTCTTGACGGGGTGGGAGTGATGATGTCTCATGTACGGGAGGAACCTTGTCAGTCAGCTCAGCCCAAGTACCTACCTGGTTGATTTTCAACCCTTTGTAATGGTCTCAGATACATTCTTTTTTTTTTTTTTTTTTTTTTGGGATGCGGGGCCTTCCCTGTTGTGACCTCTCCCGTTGCAGGGCACAGGCTCCGGACACGCAGGCTCAGCGGCCATGGCTCGGACACGCAGGCCCAGCGGCCATGGCCCACGGGCCCAGCCGCTCCGCGGCATGTGGGATCTTCCCATACCGGGGCGCGAACCCGGTTCCCCTGCATCGGCAGGCGGACGCGCAACCACTGCGCCACCAGGGAAGCCCTCAGATACATTCTTTGTTCTTAGTGGCCCCCAGTGTTGAGTGTATGCCAGGACCTGTCGTTGTCCCGAAGGGGAGAATCACATTCAGTGCCTAGATGCAGACTGATTGGAAGCCAGATCCACAGGCAGCAGCTGGGAAAGTATGTTTATATGCCTTCCAGGAGGAACTGGGAGATGGGCCTTTTTGCTTGCTCCTATTCTGAGCCTGAGTGTATAGCCACGGGGGTGAGGGATGTTCTTGCACCCATTAAGTACTACTTCTTCGTTTGCTATAGTCCTGTGGGTTACATGAATGGAAGCCTTGTTGGCTATAAGAGCCAACTGATCTGGATTCTTATCTGCAAAAGCTGCAGCACAGATGTGTTATAAACTCCTTCCAGGGAGTTACAGGTGACAGCCTATGCTACAGGGCGATGGCTGGGGAGGTGTCCATTGGCTTCCCTGGTCCCTATGAGGATCAAAGCCAGCTTCTAGATGCATGCTAAATTAGAAGCCTGACCCTCAATCGGCAACTTTTAGAGAATGCAGATAGACCCCTTTCAGGTAAAGCCTGTGAAATGGGTGTTTTTATCTACTCCCTCTGTGATGAGCCCTGGGGAAATAGCTGGTTAAAAAATCTTTCTTAGTTTGCTATAGTCCTTGAGACTCATGAATGAAAGCCCTGTTAGATATCAGAGCCCAGAAATCCAGGTATCTGTCCCCTGAGTGGCTGTAAACCTGGGGTTTATAACAGGGTTGTTTCAGCCTTTCCTACCCATTTTGATGTGGGTATTTTCTTATTCACCCAATGTGTAGGAGTTGTTCACTGAGTTTCTGGATTTCTCTCAGAGATAATTGTTCGGTGTGTATCTGTACATTTGATGTGTCCATAGGAGGAAAGTTCAGGAGCCTCCTATGTCACCATCCTGGTTGAGCTTCTTCCAAGAAATTCTCAAAATAATTTTCATTTTTTTTTAACATCTTTATTTGAGTATAATTGCTTTACAATGGTGTGTTAGTTTCTGCTTTATAACAAAGTGAATCAGCTATACATATACATATTTCCCCATATCTCCTCCCTCTTGCGTCTCCCTCCCACCCTCCAGGTGATCACAGAGCACCGAGCTGATCTCCCTGTGCTATGTGGCTGCTTCCCACTAGCTATCTATTTCACATTTGGTAGTGTATATATGTCCATGCCACTCTCTCACTTTGTCACAGCTTACCCTTCCCACTCCCCATGTCCTCAAGTCCATTCTCTATGTCTGCGTCTTTATTCCTGTCCTGCCCCTACATTCTTCATAACCATTTTTTTTTACATTCCATATATATGTGTTAGCATATGGTATCTGTGTTTCTCCTTCTGACTTACTTCACTCTTTATGACAGACTCTAGGTCCATCCACCTCACTACAAATAAATCAATTTCGTTTCTTTTTATGGCTGAGTAATAGTCCATTGTATATATGTGCCACATCTCCTTTTTCCATTCATCTGTTGATGGACACTTAGGTTGCTTCCATGTCCTGGGTATTGTAAATAGAGCTGCAGTGAACTTTGTGGTACATGACTTTTTGAATTATGGTTTTCTCAGGGTATATGCCCAGTAGTGGGATTGCTGGGTTGTATGGTAGCTCTATTTTTAGTTTTTTAAGGAACCTCCATATTGTTCTCCATAGTGGCTGTATCAATTCACATTCCCACCAACAGTGCAAGAGGGCTTCCTTTTCTCCACACCCTCTCCAGCATTTATTGTTTGTAGATTTTTTGATGATGGCCATTCTGACTGGTGTGAGGTGTGATACCTCATTGTAGTTTTAATTTGCATTTCTCTAGTGATTAGTGATGTTGAGCATCCTTTCGTGTGTTTGTTGGCAATCTCTATCTTCTTTGGAGAAATGTCTATTTAGGTCTTCTGACCATTTTTGGATTGGGTTGTTTGTTTTTTTGATATTGAGCTGCATGAGCTGCTTGTAATATTTGGAGATTAATCCTTTGTCAGTTGCTTTGTTTGCAAATATTTTCTCCTAATCTGAGGTTGTCTTTTCATCTTGTTTATGTTTTGCTTTGCTGTGCAAAAGCTTTTAAGTTTCATTAGGTCCCATTTGTTTATTTTTGTTTTTATTTCCGTTTCTCTAGGAGGTGGGTCAAAAAGGATCTTGCTGTGATTTATGTCATAGAGTGTTCTGCCTATGTTTTCCTCTAAGAGTTTGATAGTGTCTGGCCTTACATTTAGGTCTTTAACCATTTTGAGTTTATTTTTGTGTGTGGTGTTAGAGAGTGTTCTAATTTCATACTTTTACATGTAGCTGTCCAGTTTTCCCAGCACCACTTATTGAAGAGGCTGTCTTTTCTCCACTGTATATCCTTCCCTCCTTTATCAAAGATAAGGTGACCATATGTGTGTGGATTTATCTCTGGGCTTTCTATCCTGTTCCATTGATCTATATTTCTGTTTTTGTGCCAGTACCATACTGTCTTGATTACTGTAGCCTGGTAGTATAGTCTGAAAACTGGGAGCCTGATACCTCCAGCTCCGTTTTTCTTTCTCAAGATTGCTTTGACTATTCGGGGTCTTTTGTGTTTCCATACAAATTGTGAAATTTTTTGTTCTAGTTCTGTGATAAATGCCGTTGGTAGTTCAATAGGGATTGCATTGAATGGGTAGATTACTTTCAGTACTATAGTCATTTTCACAATGTTAATTCTTCCAATCCAAGAACGTGGTATATCTCTCTGTCTATTGGTATCATCTTTAATTTCTTTCATCAGTGTCTTATAGTTTTCTGCATATAAGTCTTTTATCTCTTTAGGTAAATTTATTCCTAGGTATTTTATTCCTTTTGTTGCAATGGTAAATAGGAGTGTTTCCTTAATTTCTCTTTCATATTTTTCATCATTAGTGTATAGGAATGCAAGAGATTTACATGCATTTATTTTGTATCCTGCTACTTTACCAAATTCATTGATTAGCTCTAGTAGTTTTCTGGTAGCATCTTTGGGATTCTCTATGTATAGTATCATGACATCTGCAAACAGTGACAGCTTTACCTCTTCTTTCCCAATTTGGATTCCTTTTATTTCTTTTTCTTCTCTGATTGCTGTGGTAAAACTTCCAAAACTGTGTTGAATAATAGTGGTGAGAGTGGGCATCCTTGTGTTGTTCCTGATCTTAGAGGAAATGGTTTCAGTTTTTCACCATTGAGAATGATGTTGGCTGTGGGTTTGTCATATATAGGCTTTATTATGTTGAGGTAAGTTCCCTCTATGCCTCCTTTCTGGAGGGTTTTTATCATAAATTGGTGTTGAATTTTGTCAAAAGCTTTCTCTGCATCTATTGAGATGATCATATGGTTTTTCTCCTTCAGTTTGTTGATATGGTGTATCACGTTGATTGATTTGCGTATATTGAAGAATCCTTGCATTCCTGGAATAAACCCCACTTGATCATGGTGTATGATCCTTTTAATGTGCTGTTGGATTCTGTTTGCTAGTATTTTGTTGAGGATTTTTGCATCTATGTTCATCAGTGATACTGGCCTGTAGTTTTCTTTCTTTGTGACATCTTTGTCTGGTTTTGGTATCAGGGTAATGGTGGCGTCATAGAATGAGTTTGGGAGTGTTCTTCCCTCTTCTGTCCTGGAGAACTGAGGATGGTGCCCTGGGATCATCAGCAGGATCTGTCCTGAAGCCAGTCCTAGAGTGACAAGAGCCACACCTGCAGGTCTGTTCCACTGACGAGCTGTACAGGACCGAGTTGGGCCCACGGACCTTGGTCTGGATTGTGTTGGCTGGTCATTCTTGCCTAGGTCCACAGGCCAACAGCTACTGTCCTTCCTTTCCTGCTCATCACTGCACCAGTGGCTCACTCCTACCTGCTGCCGTCACACGCCTGGCAACCTCGTGTTCCAGGGCCAGCCAAGAACTGAGACCCCAGCAGGCCCCTAGTTCCCAGCAGGCAAACTCCCCATTAAACTACTTCTGCCTAGCCGTGTTCTTGTGGCTTCAGAGCCCGGAAAGTGCGGAGAGCATAGCAAGCTGCAGCGCCCCCTTTCCTGGACCCTCGATGCTCCGCGGAGGTGCCAGAACTTCACTGCACCCCTCTCACCAACACAAGCGACCTCTGCGCCTGCCTGTCCCATGGACCTGGGTGCACCTCCGGCCACCGGGACCCAGGATGGAGGTGCGGGGCTCGGCCAACGGTGGGTGTTGGGGCCTACGGGGACCCGGATTCTGGCCCCAAGGCCGCAGGGACCTGCTAGGCCCACCTCTCTCCCCACCACCTGGAAAAGCTCCTTTTTCATTTCTAATTCTATTGATTTGAGTCTTCTCCCTTTTTTTCTTGGTGAGTCTGGCTAATGGTTTATCAATTTTGTTTATCTTCTCAAAGAAACAGCTTTTAGTTTTATTGTTCTTTGCTATTGTTTCCTTCATTTGTTTTTCATTTATTTCTGATCTGATCTTTATGATTTCTTTCCTTCTGCTAACTTGGGAATTTTTGTCCTTCTTTCTCTAATTGCTTTAGGTATAAGCTTAGGTTGTTTATTTGAGATGTTTCTTGAAGTAGGATTGTATTGCTATAAGCTTCCCTCTTAGAACTGCTTTTGCTTCATCCCATAGGTTTTGGGTTGTTGTGTTTTCATTGTCATTTGTTTCTAGGTATTTTTTGATTTCCTCTTTGATTTCTTCAGTGATCTCTTGGTTATTTAGAAGTATATTGTTTTGCCTCCATGTATTTATATTTTTTACAGACAAAATAATTTTCGTAATGATCCTTCTTTAACTGGAATTTCGTACTCTCAAATTGTCCTGTTTTGTTTTTATTCTTGTTTTTGTTTTTGTATCCAGTTTTCCTTGTTACTCATTATAGCTTTGGCAGTCGTTCACTTCAGTGGTTCTTTAACTTATATCCTACTACCCAAATCCTGGTCTAGAGTAGTTTCTCCCACCTGCTTTCTCTTCCCTGGACTTCTTGCTAGATATGGTAGAAAATTTGATGTTTCTGTCGTTCTTTTGGAATATTTTATATTTAGCCATGAAGAGCACAAGAAGTGGAAGTCTTAAGGAAAATCATCTGGTAATGTTGAGCAGTGGGTGAAATGGTTACACTCAGAGTGACTGATTCCCTGTTTTGTGGTTCTTCGTGTTGTGACAGTAATATCCAAGCCTTGTGGAGAAAGAAAATGTGAAGGGAAGTACATTTTAGAGAAGAAAATGAGATAGAAGTTTGTTAGTATGTAGAAATTATAGTTGAAAAAATAATGAGTCAAAGATGGCTGTAAATCTTTTAGGTTGAAGTCAGGGTGTCAAGTGTCTAATTAACAAATCCAGACTTCGTAAAGAGAGATGTTGCTTGAAATAATTGTTGCAGTGAGGAGGATGGGACTGTTGAAATAGAGGGAGGAGAACTACTGCATTAGGGAAACACTGGACATAAGCTCTGTGAGGGTCTAAAGAGTTAGGTAAAAAAGGGCTTTATTGTATAGAGGAGAGTGAACAAGGCTAGAAGGAACTGAGAGTGGGGTGAAAGGGTGACATGATTGGATAGTAGATCAAGGAATGTTTTAGTCTGAAATGAGTCTGTTCTTGGAAGAGGCCCTTACGAAGGGTGTGTATGCTGGCTCAGACTGAGGATGGGTCAAAATTCAGGGACCTGGGGAGGAGAGAATCTTCACTGAAGATTGGTTAATAAGCATTTTATTCTGATGGATCAGTGGGGACCAAGCAGTTCAGCTAATTATTTATGAGGCAATAAATGGAAATTTGGAGGGTCTGTGTCTGGCCTTGTCATAGATAAACAAGGGGAGGCATCCATGAGTCTCATCTACATCACATGGGGAAGGGTGGTTCTGTGCAGTAAGCCATTTCCTGGAACACAAGATCGTGGGAGAATGTCTTGCTAAAGACGTAAACAGCGTATGCTGTTTTTTAGCATCACAGGGCTTGGATAAAGTTCAATATGGCCATTGGAAAAACAGGAGAGAGGATCTAAATTAGGACAAAGAGATCTCGCTTAGTACATTATTAGTAAATTATTCTAATGAATATGTACTATAGATGGTTGATGAAATGAAGCTTCATTGAGAGGAGAGGGCTAAAAATATCTGAAGCCATTACCCAGGGCCTGAAACAATTTGTACATTTTTTCTTGAATGAGTGAATGAATAAATAAAAATGGGTAATATTGGGGCTTCCCTGGTGGCACAGTGGTTGAGAGTCCGCCTGCCAATGCAGGGGACACGGGTTCATACCCTGGTCCGGGAAGATCCCCCATGCCATGGAGTGGCTGGGCCTGTGAGCCATGGCCGCTGAGCCTGTGTGTCCGGAGCCTGTGCTCCGCAACGGGAGAGGCCACAACAGTGAGAGGCCCGTGTACCGCCAAAAAAATAAAAGTAAAAAGGGTAATATTATCTATAGTGAGAAATCAGGTCTAGTAATCATCTTATTGACTCTAGAAAGAAAATGTTTTGTTTGGGTTTTTTGTCCATTTGACATTTTTGCTTAGATACTTAGTAGACATCCCAAAACGAATTCTCAATTGTGGTCATTCTATGCACTACCTCTTCCCACTTAAAAAAAATGTAAGAAAGATTCTCCTCAGTATCAGTAGAAGAGACTGCCATTCACCAGTTTTTGTTTTTTCTTTATGCCCAAAGCTAAGAATTATCCTTGCTTCATTTCTTTTCTACCCTATGTTCAGTCTATCAACAAGCACTTGTGAGGCTACCTTCAAATATGTGCTGAATTTGATTACATTCCCTCACTTTTTCTGTTACCACCTGAGTTTACACCATCATCTGTTGCCAGCACTACCATAAGAACTAACTGGCTTTTTACTTCCAATTTGGTTCCCTTAGACTCTGTTTTGCACCCAGGAGCCAGAACAATCTTTAAAAAGTTTAATCCCATTATCCCCTGTTTTAAACCAGTTTATGACTTCCCACTGCTCTCAGAATAAAATTAAACCTGTTCTTATGGCCTAGGAAGCTTTACATAATCTCACTGAATAACCATGAGACCTATTGTCTTACATTCTTATTCTTGCTCACTGGACTTTATCTAGTTTGGTTCCTAACTAATCTTCAAAATGTCATACTTATTGCAGGTGTATAGCCTTTAGTCCTGCTCTTCTCTCTAATAAGTCTTTCTCCAGGTTATCTCATATCCTTTTGCCCATTTTTTTCTCTTATACACAGTTATATACTGATGGTTATTTCACCATTCACTGAAATTTCCCTTAACCTTTTTTAGTTTTTTAAAGATTTCATCTGTGCCTCATTTTCTCATCTGTAAAATGGAACATAGGGTGCCTACATTAAAATGGTAATTAAATGCAAGAATAAAAATTGCTTAGGATCTTTCTCAGAACATGATAACATTCATCCTTATTGTCATCTTGAACATCACACCTATAGAAAAGTATTTTACTAATTTATACGTATTCTTGAAGTTGTCTCTCCTAGAATAGAATGAAGTCCTACGAGGGCAAAGATTTTGTCTTGTTTACCGTTTATCAAAAGAGCCAAATATAATATCAGGCACACAATGAGGGGTCAGTCGGTAAATTCACTGACTGAATGATTTGTATATAAGAATTTTAGTCTAAATCATCCCCTTTATATGAGTACTTTTAGTTTTCAAGAAGCACAGGTATTCTCATGTCACTCAGGTGGGGGTATTTATTTTAAGAGAATACAGGTGAAGTCAGGGAGAGAGAAAACCAGCACTGTATCGAAAGGGCAAGATGTCAAAGAGCACTGGAAAATCATTTATCACCATTCGGAACATAAAAGTAGCTCCAGTGACCCATAAGCAACTCTAATGACCCAGACAGTAGATATAGTAAGCCAGTAATTTTGTTGATGCCTTTGCATCAGACATCTCTTGCTTTTTGGTCTAGTAACTTGCCACACTCATGACTCTTTCTTCTTTGTCTGCTATTATTTCTACTTTTAAGACTCCTTAACTACTTTTCTCCTTCTTCTGTATTATCTATTTAGCTTTGCATTTAAACTCTCCAATATAGATTTGATTGTATAATGATCATCTGTGAGAGATCATGACATCTTTGATTGTCTACTTGATAGCCGTCACCCACATTTCTTGCGAACAGTAGCTTTATTTTGTTTAGAAGCCTCTTGTTATTACTCATGATTGCTTTAGTTCAGTCCTGCATGTCTGATTCCCAGTGAAATCAATTGTGAGTGAGAAATCAGGGATTGCCTATAAGAGACCTTCTGAGAAAGGTTTCATTTCCTGATAAAAGAATGAGAATGTCATGAGGAAGAAAACACTTTTGCTCCTATTCCCTTCCATTTTGCCCTGCATACTGTCTTGGAACCACATAATGCCTGAAACTATGACAGCCATCTTAAACTATGAGGTTTCAAGCCTGAGATTTAAAGACAATATGCCAAGGAAGGTGTGGGAGTAATGCTAGATATAGTTGTGTGCTCAGTGCTATTCTTGAGTGGATTACTTGACTCAATATTATTCTTGACTAGTCCCGGAATCACCCATATCCAGACATCTGATTAAGTGAACAATCCATTTCCTTGGGGTTCAATCCTCTTTAAGCCATTTTTTTTTTTTTTTTTTTTTTTTTACTTTCAGCAGAACAAATCCTGATACACCACCCAATATATAATAACCCTAAGGGACTGATTTCTCTAGGTAGGACACCAAAGCATCATGGAATGCCTTAAATTTTCTAGGAGAATTCTTGGTCTAGTGTTCTGTGACCATGACAGCAGAGTCACAAGATTCAAAACATGGCCAATAATGTATAAAGGACGGTCTATAACCTCTATTCTCAGAAGATGGGAAAGACAGGGGACTTAAAGATACTCCTTGTATTTGGTTCTAAGGCATTCTGACATATTTTGAAAAGTTGAAGAACCAACCTTGTATGTAACACCCATAATGAATCACAAAACAGCACAAATGGGGGGCTCCCCTGGTGGCGCGGTGGTTGCGCGTCCGCCTGCCGATGCAGGGGAACCGGGTTCGCGCCCCGGTCTGGGAGGATCCCACATGCCGCGGAGCGGCTGGGCCCGTGAGCCATGGCCGCTGAGCCTGCGCATCCGGAGCCTGTGCTCCGCAATGGGAGAGGCCGCAGCAGAGGGAGGCCCGCATACCATAAAACAAAACAAAACAAAACAAAAAAAAACAGCACAAATGTCTAAAGTACCCCTGACTAAATTTTTGTCCTGTGTTTCTGTACCTTATGTTCCCTTATTATGCATAAAGTTTTATGTAGATCTCTAATGTGAGAAGATGACTTAGAACTTTTGTCTTATAGAAGAAAGGCAGAATGTTTAATAGGCAGGAATTAAGGGGATACAGATTATTGGGTGCAAAATAAATCTGTGTTGTCATGCCAAATACTACAAAGCAAATATTAGAACCTAATGTAGAGTGATTAGTGGACAGTGTGTGTATACATTTATAAATGTATGTTTTTCAAACCCAGATCACCAATATATGGCCAGTCATCTATTCTATATTTAAATACACAAATAGTTCATTAAAGGACTTCAGAAATAGTGGCATGTAGAAAAGACCAGTCACTAGTCTGTTCTACTTTTGCATGATTAAAATTGACTTATTGTTCATATTCTCTGATATACTTAGAGTTAATTAAATGTTTTACCTCTCTTCTTCATAAGTAATAACAAAGAAGCCACTTAAAGCAAATCTGATTATTCTACTAGATAACCCTTCATAATGTAGTTTTTTTGTATGTCTGAATCAAGTGTAGAACTTCTTTGAAAAGAAGAAAATACTCTCAACTGAATTGAATCATTAGCATTTCCAACAATTGTATATTTAAAGTATGTCAGAAAGTGACATACTGTGACTAGTGACATACTGTGACTAGTCACAGTCAGTCATGAAGCCACATTATAAAGTGGCCTATCACATATCAAACCCTTCATTTTGTCATTCTTAGAAGTAGTCTTCTTCCCGCAAAAAGAGGAGGTGGGGGAAATATCACTAAAACGACGTGAGTATCAGTTAGTGCTGACAGACTGAACCTGTTATCACATTCCCTGTAGTGCTGCAGGCTGCAGAGGGTTTGGTGAAAGATCCACGGTGACAGTGGAAGATTTTATATACCCAGATTTTCTATATATTTTAAATAAATAATTCAACGTGTTCTGTTGTAAACAGCAATTATTAATCTATGTTAAATATTTAAAGAAAGTATCATATAAATATGTACTACATATGATAACTTATTAACACATATCTATAAAGCTTTAGGAAATGCCTAACTCCGGGTCATTTCTAGTCAAGAATAATTTTCAAAACTGAAAACTGAAACCATGCAGGTAAAGAAAGCTCGTCTTCCTCTGATCAATAATTTTCTTTTTGCCTCTACATGCTTGCACCAATAACAGTCTAACAAATTATTATATCATTGTATTTGATTCTGTCACACATCTTTCCCCCATTGGATTCTCAACCTATTAGTGAGTTGACCCCAGCACAACAACAAGAGATACTTAAGAAATCTGTTGATTGAATCAATCCTGTTTACTATACCCATATTAGAAATACATTTTCCTTAAAATATGTTTTAGCATTTTATGGAATTGTAATATACATATAGACAAGTGAACACGTAAGTGTACAACTTGATGAATTGCCACAAACTAAACATATATATAACATACATAAAATGCAGAAATATTAAATGTACAACTCAATTTTAATATATGGTTATATATTTGCAATAACCACCAAGATGTGGATACAGAACAGTTCCCACACCACACAAGATTCTTCTTGTTGTTTCCCAGTTAGCACACCACACAAGATTCTTCTTGTTGTTTCCCAGTTAGTACATCTTTAGAGCTAACCAATTATTCTGACTTGTATATTCATAGATTAGGGTGGTTTTTTTTGCTCCTTTCTTTATTTTATTCCATTTTTTTTACCTCAGTGCTTCTGTTTTTATTATTTTGTATTGAGTTACCTTATGTTTACTAGTTCTGTATTCTGCTGTTAAACTCAAGTATTTAATTGTATTTTATAGTTCTAAAATATCCATTTGGTTTTTTAAATCTATTTTAATTCTGTGTTGAAATTCTCAGTGTTCATCAGGTTTTTTTTTTCCAGTTTTTTCCTGTATATTTTTTAAAGTATTAATCACAAGTTAAAAAAAATATTGTCCAGGTTTTCCCTGCATTTACTTTTCTTTATACCTCTCTTTTGATTTTTGGTCAGATTATTTAACTCTTCACATATATCGTGATTTTTTTTTTTATTATTATATGACTAGACAAAGAACTGTAGAAACTGCAAGTGATATCCTCTACTCGAGAGAATTTTCCTTTGAGACTGAGGGTCTGCTCACTTTGATTCAATCAGAGCTGGGTTGCTAATTTAGTAAGACCCAGCTCATCTTGTTCTTCGGGGTATCTCTCCTGGTATTTTTAAGACCCCTAGTGGGTCTCTGTCACCTTAGACCTAAGAGACTACGGTAGTTTCAGTTCTGCCCTTGAAGATTTTGTGCTTAGCTTTTTATCCTTCAGGCCCATGTGTCTTCAAGAGCCATAAAGGGAAATTTTATTTTTCTTGGTAGGTTCCTTCCTTCTACTGCAACTTTGTCTGCTAAGTGCTGTTAGACGGTGGGAGATTTCACTCCACTTTGCCACCTCAGACCACCAGTCTCCCTAGTTGCCCCCAGTTGTCATGGTTAGAACCAGCTCTGAATTTGGGTCTCTGCTTGCTTGCAATCCATCATACCAGCCCTACCCAACTGCCAAAACCTCATTTTTTTTTTTTTCCCCAGCAGTAAAGTCTCTCTGCATGGCCCAAACTAGATCCTCAGCCTATGCTCAGAAAAGGCAAATGACTCCCTATTTTAAATTCATCTGGTCCTCATCTACTCCACAGTTCTTCAATTTTTAAAAATAAGTTTTAAAGCTTATTTATTTGTCTTTTGAAGCAGTTGCACTGAGAGTATTGGCCAGCATGAACTTTGACATCTTTCACAATGATAATGATAACCTTCCACGTAAAGTTTTATACTATAATAGATATCTTTTTCCTTCTGACCTCCCACTTAAGCCCTTACCTGCTCAGAGTGCAGTTTAAGAAATATAACCTTTAGAAAGATTACAGAAGTAGTGAGTTGTTAATGCACATGTATGTGTGCATGTATGTGTATGAAAATGATTGGAAAATAAAGATCCAACAATTTACCAGCTATCACAATTTGAAGGTGTTCCAAAAGCATGCCAAATTCCATGCATCAAAATTAAAGTCCTCTCCATCCTCACCATCCACTTTCCCTGTAACTTTTGCTTCTCTTCCATCTTTATTGAACAGTGCCCATTGTGGCTATGTAAAGCTAGAAACTTGGGAGATTATCTCTTTTACCTCTCATATGAAATTTTAAATCAGTCCTGAGATGCTCTTGGCTAAAATTGTCTATCTTTTCCTCCATTAGGGCTTAATCCAAGCTCATTTTCCTTCTTGTCTTCATTATAACAACCTCCCAATGAGTACCCTATTCTACTTTGATCTCGTTTTAGTCATTCTTTCCCAGTATTGCCAGTTATATTTCTAAGATTAAAAAATTGTCACTTTTTGATTTAAACTTTTCTTTATAACTTTATGTTTGTAGGTACAAATACATTAACTTAGTACGTGAGGCATTTCATAATCTGATTCCCGCCTACTCTCCAGTGTCTCCCTCTTGCCTTATATACCTTATGTACTCCTCACTCCAGAATATAATGACGCCTGCAGTTTCCCAAATGCATAATGACACTACCACCTCTTCCCTCTACCTGGAATACATTTAAAATTTTCGTATCTGAATAATACCTACTATCCCTTCAAAAGTACCCCCACATACTTGTTGATCCCTCCTGAGTGATAACAGACTCTCCTTTGCTGAACTTCCCAAATACCCCCATGCATACCACTGTCAAGGCTTTTATCATTTTAAATCTTTCCATTAAGTGTTTCTCCTACTACCTTGTAAATACTTTGAGAGCAAGAACATTATTTATTTGACTTTATATTCTTGAACCCTATCACAATAACTATTACAGAGTATTTAAGTTTGTTAAGAGGAATAAGATTGTATTGATGAATAATCTGCAAATTGGTATATTGTGCCTTTATCTTTCCTTCATATTACTGTTTTAAATCAATAATCTAGGCATATTACTGTCAAGAGGAGAACTTATTATGTGAACGACCTATCTTTTCTTTTTGTTTATCTTTTAGTTATTCATTTTGCTTTTAACTATTTTCCTTTCCTCAGGATAGTTTTAAGATGTTTTGGTGTACTTCTTTTTTCAAAAACTTTTAACGATCAATATTCCTTAAGTAAGACAATTGTTAAATAAACTCTTTGATTAAGAACCACATAGTTTTTATTATTTCATTTTATATCAGTGTCATTTATTGATAAAAACTGATCAGTGTTAGGGAGGACATTTAGCAAGAACATCTTATTTCTGCAACATTTTATAACAGATTAGCACGTGTTTTCCAAGTGATAATCTGTAATTGGAATTAACAAACAGGTTTTGATTTTAGTCATAAAATTTACGACATAGTCAATGTGAAATCTTCATAATTAAAAAAAAATTGTTAGGTTTTCTCCTGACCACAATTTTAATCCTTTATAAAAGTTGAAGTGACTTATGCTTAGCCTTTTTTAGCAAAAGATCATATTCATCTTATTGCATCCTTACTCCTTGACTTTTCACTGAGTTAAATATTAGAAGCTGGTGACAAACTAAACTGATTGCCATTTGCTCTGATGCCGGAATTTCAAAATTGTGACAACAATGTCATATCACATTATAAAGACTGATAGATTTGGGGAAAATTAAATAGCGTAAAAAGAAATATTGAAACAATTAGTAAATGTGTTAGCGAACATTTTTAAAATGTGAAAGGTAAATGGATCTTGGCTTTAAGTATGACACAGTTTTAATTTCTTGATTTTCTCTTCAATGAAAACACAAATATGTTCATGTTTTATTGCAGTAGTATTTTAATCAAAATAAAATGTTTCTCTATGGCAATAGATTTGTTCTCTCTATATAGCCTTCTATGTGATATGATTTCAGGCCCTACATCTCAATAATAATTGGTCCACACAAGGGAACAGACCTGGATTTAAGCTTGATGGCTGTAAAGGAAAAACAAACAAAGAAACAAACAAACAAAAACTTGTACCAGTTAAAGTAAAGATTATTACTGATAAATATTACTATTATTATTTTTTTAATGTTTTGGCCATGTTATGTAGCATGTGGGATCTTAGTTCCCTGACCAGGGATCGAATCCACACCCCCGGCATTGGAAGCGCAGGGTCTTAACCACTGTACTGCCAGGGAAGGCCCCTGATAAATATTATAATGTTGTATAAATGAAGGACTGTAGCATGTACTAAGAGATACTACGCAAGTATGGTCACTCATGGTTCATTGGTCTTAACTTCAGAGGCACTCTCATACCCAACACTTAACATGAATAAGACACAGAGTGTTTAATGCCAAATCATATATAAAATCACAGAGTGAAAAAGTCAGCTTTGAAACAGACATTGATTAGTATATCAAAAAATGAAATACAGGAAGTAGATTCTTCAGGTCTGTAGTTGCCAATGATACAGGATATCTGTATAGGATTTGATGAACCTGCAAAGTCATTGTTCATTTTAAAATAAATGTAGATCACTTTTTATGAAATTATTTTAATTATTTAATGTTAATATTTTAATAAACTATATTGTAAACTGAAATTACAATAATCTGTATTTAGCATTGAATATTTTACTATACAAAATGTAACGTATTATATTTCCCATAGGGTTATACTGATAACATAGTACTACACTGTATATTAGCTAACTCAGAAAAAAGAACCCACAGCTGATCAACAAATTTTTGAGAGAAATAAATGGTGCTGGTTTTGTCACTAAGTTTTGGGGGGAATATTTATACAATAAAAGTTAACTGATATAATTCAGATTAAAAACAGATTAATCACAATAAAATGTAATCAAATTATGAAATAATTTCCATAAACAACATGCACCAATAAATTTGAAGACATAGATAAAATGGAAACATTCCTAGAAAATATAAAGTGCCAAACTATCATAAAGGAAATAGAAATATTAAAAAGCCTATAATGAGTAAATAAATACAAATCAACCTAGGCCAAGATGATTGTAAACCTGAGCTCTATGAAATGTCAAGTAAATTTGTTCCAGAAAGTACAAAAATCGCAAAACTAAACTATTCATTTTTTACAGTAAGTATAACCTTGACACTATAACCAGACAAATATAGTATGAGGGGAAAAAAACTGATTTCCTTTATTAATGTAAATGAAAAAAATCCAAATATAAATTTAAAAATTTTACATCATGATCAAGCAGGATTTATCCCAGGAACTGAAAAAATGGTTGTATAAATTATTCATGTAAATGTGGCTATATATAATTATGTTTATGTAGTCTCACTAATGTAAGCATATCAATTCTCTGAAGGAGGAAAAAAATCACATCATAATCTCAATATTTGTAGAGAAATATCATCTGAAAATTTTCAAAAAGTAATTCTAAAACTATAAGGTGGAGAACAGAGTTTCCTACTGTACAGCAAAACTCAATTATTGGGGATAACAGACACATTTTAGTTAAGACCAGAAATAAAACATGGATTCCCACTGCCTGTTTGCTATTCTTTACAATATTGGATGTCCTGTTTAACACTTTAATTAAAGAGAAATATAAATTATTACGTTAGTTTCTCAGGGCTGCCATATCAAAGTGGCACCACAAACTAGGTGACATAAACAATAAAAGGTTATTGTTTCACCTTTCTGGAGGCTAGAAGTCTTAGATCAAGGTGTTGGCAAGGTTAATTCCTCCTGAGGGCAGTGAGGAAAAATCTATTCCATTTCTCTGCCCAAGATTTTGGTGGAAATCTTTGGCATTTCTTGGCTTGTAGAAGTATTACCCTTCCGCCTTTATCTGCACATAGTGTTCAGCTGTGTGTCTGTCTCCAAATTTCCTCTTTTTACAAGGACACCAGCCATTTTGGATTAGGGCCTAATGACCTCATCTTAACTAATTACATCTGCAAAGACCCTGTTTCCAAGTAAGGTCACATTCTGAGGTAGTGGGCTTTGACATTTAAATTTGGTGGGGGGGGACACAGTTCAACCCATAACAATGCTATAAATTTTATATATAAAAGAAATAACAGATCTATATATAGAATAAGAGAGTTCTCTAAGTTTGCCAGATTTCAGGTGTTATCATCTAGGTATCATAGTTTGACACAAGGATATAAGTTGATACTTGTTCTGGGAAGTATGGCCCAGGGAAGGAAAGATGAAGAGAAATGGAAGTGAGGCAAGAAAAATTGTGAATCATTGCTTTTTCATTTTTCTTTCACAAGAAGTGACAAAAAGAGAGGGCAGTTTGGACATTGGGTGTCTGCTCAGCATGGTGGGATTTTGTAGAAACTTTGCAGTTGGAAGTTTATCTTGGTGCATTCCACACGAGATAAAAGAGGTGGGATTTTCTTACTCGTTACCTCTCATCTGAGGTATCCCACTAATCAATGTTCAGCCTTTGGAAGCAGAGTTTTTCACAGTTCTGATTTACATATCTGGCAAAACAGCTATTTTATATAACAATAATCTGATATGATAGTCCTTCTTTAGGCAACAAGATTATAATTAGATTCATTTTTTAAAATGGGTAAATACTCTAGTTGCAAGGTTTAAATTATTGTATTCACTGTATAAATGTTATTTAAATTTGTATTCTCCATGCATTTTATGCTATTTCATATACTAGTATTCTAATATTGCTAGAACATTGTAAAACCATAATAAAGATTTATTTTAAACTTCTATTTGTGAAAACCATACTGAGTAGTTATTAAACCTGAAAAAAAGTAATCTCCTCTTATAATCTCCCTTTGTGGTGTGAATTAGCTTTTTAACCATTGCTGAAAAAGTTTCTGATACTATATTTTTAATTCTTTAATTATTAGAGAATCTTCTCTGAGTGGGATGCCAATGAGAGATATTCTTTGGACTGTGATAGTAATAGGCAAAGAAATAATATCACGGGTGTTTAGGCCAAGGCTGCTTTACTATTGTATTATAAATTACTTTTTTAGTTGTCATTAGATACTCCCTTTACCTATTAACATTAAAAAAATTCTAGAAATACTAAATTGTACAACCACTAATCTTTTTTGTAAACAATATTACCAGTATGAATAGAGAAAAAACAATAGTAATATTGTTTTAATATTGAAAACAATATAGTGAGCGTCTAGTTCAAAGAGGGATTTCTAAATATACTACTGTATTCTTCAGACTACATCCTATTGTTTTAAATATGTTATACATAATCCTCATGCTTTAAATAGTCATATCTAGGGATAGAGAAATTTTAAAAGGAATAATTGATATATCCTGCATCATTCATCAGATATTTTTGATAGGGGTATTATTTTGAAAATGTCTAAGCATTCCTTTAACCTTTAATCTGCTGTAGTGTTTTTTATGACAGCTGTTGTCATCTTGCAGTTATTACCTAAAATAAAACACTTAAATGAAATAGTGTGCATACTTTGAGTCTGATCTGTCTGTTGCCAAAAGCAATGGTCCAAAGTGATCAGTTTCTTTAGTTCTTTGTTTCCAGAAAACATAAAGATACAAGATGAAGCTGTGTTTCAATTAAATATCAAAGAAAATCAAAGTCATTAGATTAGTGTAGGCCACACAGGGTTCTTATGAAGAAACTTTTGGAAAGAGTGTCATGATACATCCCCTAAAATATATTGACTTTGCCAGCCTTAGTCCACATAGCAGATCTTCCATTCTGCAACCAGACTGTTTCATGTAGAGATTAACCCAGTGATCCTGCACTTGAAAGAGAATGCTCTAGGACTTAATTGATATTCAAGCCTCACTGTTCTTTGGGGAAAGGCTAGGTAATCCATACAAATTGCCAAGTGATCAAACCAAGAGCAGAAATGTAAATGACAAAACTGTCACTGATTTAACTACTTCTGGAAACAAAATTAAAGGGAAATTGGTTAAAATAAATATGCTATTGTGAGCTTTTTAAAAAATTTATGACTGAAAAGTATACAACATTCTCATGAGGACATGGAAATCTTTGGCTGTTAACTAATATTTCCTGGCCATAGCCACTGACTAGAAGGCTGCCCAATATTTAACGTTTGTAATTAGGGTTAAATGTTTATATTTTTATTAAAAAACTGCAGTCTGTTGTTTTTAAAACATTGTATGGGAAAAAACTTTCCTTAATAAAGCAATGAAAAAACGATAGCATATTGTATCAATGCAATATGAAATGTATGACTTCATTAAATGAAACTCCTTTATAACAGGTCTATAAAACAATTATACTGTATCTATTTAATATACAAAATACATAGATACAGGGAAATAATTATCCAATTTTATAAAATGATATCTTGAAGCATGTAAAGTTGAAATTATGTGAATTACAAAAAATGAAAAAAGTAGTTGATGTTGAAAATCTTAGTATGTGAATAGATTGCCATATCTCCAAATACATATGTAAACAAAACACTTCTCTTTTTTCTAAATATCACTTTTATGTGACATATACTTCAATACTAAAATTTCTCATTAAAAAACTTAAAAAACACATTCTGTCATTCATAAACTTTGAGAACACATGTGCCAGGTATATCTGAATGTTTCAAAATTATAGAAAATGAATGGGATACTCCATTAATGAGCCTAAAATATAGTGGGACAGATTTTCAAATGATGATCCACAATCAAAGGAATGATCAGATAATTGGTATCAAAAGGATATAAACAATGTGGTAATAGTAATGGTGAGTAGAATTCCAGACTGAGGGAATGCTGCACAGAGGAAGGAAAGCTATTCTTACATTCCGGATTTAAGGGTAGCTGGAGACTAGAGGGTAAGTTTGTGTTTGTATCTACGTATACATAAATGTGTCATATGTGTCTATGGAAGTGGAATTGTAATGGCCTGTGGAGTTAAAACATATAATTGAAGTTATGGTTACTTTCTGTAAACCAGCTCCTACAAAAACCATGCCAAGTTGCCATCCTCATCACATTACAGCTATACCACGTTGAACAATAGATTCTCACGTCTGCTGAACAACATGGATCCTGCTTTGCTATGTTAGCCACATCTCCATTTTCTCAGAAGCTGTATCTGAGCAATTCTTCCAAAGGTGCCATGACTAATTTGTGTATGGATAGGAGATAAACACAGTAGAATAATAGGTCACTCTTTCCTGTTCTGTGACTCTGTAAGTCATCTGTCTGTATTTAACAGGCCAAGGCCAGAGCTCCTCATATTCACCAACTGGTAGACATCCAGACAATTGTTAAAACAAATTAGATGGAAATAAGGCTGTGGTATTTGAAATGGAAAACTAGATAATTTTCTTGATATCTCTATTATATAAAGTTCTAAAAAAATTCTTAAATATCACATATTTACCTGGTTACTAATAGAATGAATTTAGAGTATTACAAGATTCATGGGATCTAAGTGTGTTTGTTTTATTGTGGAAATGTAGAGGAAGAACATTTAAGTTCAGCAGAAATTAGTAAATTATAGTTCTCCAAGGCATAACCTCATTTCCTACCACTGAAGAAGTTCTGATGAAAGTAAGAAGCTTGATTCCTTTTCTGTCATTACCATCTCTTTCAGTCCTGCCTTAATGAATTTTTGCATAGGCTTTTCTTCTCTCAAACATTTACTGATTATATTTTGTAATCTCCTAATTACATGATTTGGCTTGAGAAAAATATTTTAAAATTTGAAGTTAAACAATTATGAATTAACAGATTGATATTATTTCAAGCTTCGTATAGATTGTATCTGTATGTTACATTTTACAATCTGCTATATAGGGTGTATATGAAAAAAATCCTTGCTGCTACTAGAGTTGCCTACACGATAAGCAATTTAGTCACAAATCAATGTTTCCATGTTTCTAACTCTGAGCATCTCCCCTTGAGCCTCACAGTCAAAACTACAAATACTCATTAGTTCTCCAGTCTTTTGAAACAAGAGTGATTTGATCATTCATTAAAAAACAGTTTAGCAGCTTATTGTGAAATAGGCACTGTTCAGGCTAATGGGGAACTAGAAATAAATGGGGTATGCAATAGCTCTGTCCTTACCAAACTTACCTTCTATTAAGGGGAAGAAATTGATTTCCCTTACGTTCTTCCTACACTATTGTGGTGTCTGTGAGGGTATACCTCTGTGTAGACATAGAGAGATGGATAGATAGACAGATTGATTGAAATAATGTCCAGTTTCTGTAGGCTGTTTCATCCAATAATATTTCAATAGGACATTTTGGATTATGTAACATAAATTGTGGAGCCTATTTTAAACTACCATTTGCTTGCTTTATTTGTAGCGTCTTCCTGTCTCAATCTGTGCTGCATGGTTATTTTGTCATACCTCAGCTGCTCTGCTCTGCTGCTGTCTATATTCTTGGGTCCCTAAGTTTCTCCCACATTGACATCAACTCAGTTGCCCTTGAAAAGCCACAGCCTTCCTATCACCTCTCAACATTATTCACATTCACTTGCCATCAAAAAAGTATTTTTCAACTGTTCTATATAGGTTGTCATTCCTCTCAGACTAATGTTTAGACACTATCAAAATTCTCTGTCTTTTTAGCTCTCAGTAGTGTGGAACTAAGACTTATTGATCTTCAGATTGCGATCTTGTCCAGTTTAATTTGTGTTTATTCACTAAAAAAGTGAAATTAAGATCAATTACTTTGGAAAATTAATATGAGCCCCCAAATATATAATTATAGAAACATTTGAAACATGTCCATTTCTGAAATCATCTACTGAAAATATGAAAATAACTATATTTCTTGCAACCCTACTATGCTTACAAGAAAAAGACATACATAAACCCTTTAAATCCCTCAAAATGAGAAGCAAACCCCTCAAAATTATATCAGTAAAATTTGTAACTTCTCATGTTTAAAAACAGAAATTCAGATAGTTTTGTTTTTGTAGTATTGTATATGTGTTGAATTAATTAAAACAAAATTATAAATATGTATAAAATGTAATACAGTGGTAAATATTGATTTATAAGGAACCTAATGTTAAGGCTAAGATCTATTGTTTATAAATAATTCAAACAACCAATGTTGCCATCACTGTTGTTGTCTCTAAATGTAATTGAAGGTCAGATGGTAATACAGATTAATTGAGTTACTTGTTATCTTATATATTTCTGTCCTTTCCTTCACATTTAAGATTTTACCAAGATAGAAGCCATGACAGATTTAGTCACACTTCTATACACTGTACTTAGCATGGTGTCTGAGTCCATGAAAGGAGCTCAGTACATATTCAGTAAATGAATGACAAAATAAATAAATTTGGTTATGTTTGTAAAATAATATATAATCAATATAAATTTGGAGCATTTATATAAAAATATGAAAAGAATAAGTATAGGTACGTGGTATTATGTCAATAGTTTTATTGAGAATTCACTGTGCAGTTGCTTTCTAGAGAAACTCAGGATACAAAATGTTTAGGTACCTAATTTGGTTAGAAGCAGACACTCATTCCAGAGTCTCATAGAGACCTTTTATCTAAAGTCATAACAATAAACAAATGGGAAATAAACCCTTGGTGCTATTTGTGTATAAAGTGAAGTAACTCACCTGACACTGAAACAGATGCAGGGCATGAGCAGAGAGGAGGTAGCTTATGTGCCTATGTGTCTGTCAGTCTGTGGGAGGCACTAGGAAGGTAAATAAAAGATAATAAAGTTGCTTGCTTACTCACATCCTTGGTGTCACTTGTAGTTAAACAAGTTTAATTTTCATTTCTTTAACAAAGGGGTTCATGTTTGGTCAAAGAGAAAAAAAGGTAAATTGCTAATAAAACTCTACATTCTAGAATCTTTTGTACATATTCATAATCACTGAGCAAAATTATCTAAGGACAAGGATTTTACTAATTGTGTACCTGAAAAACAAGTCATCAGTAAACAGACAATGACTGAAAGGAGGCATTTTTCCTTCTTTATTAGCTATGGATTAAGCTGTAGATTGATATGGAGGCAGAGATTATTATCAGTTAAATACTGAACAATGACTGAAGAAGACTATTATGTTTTCCAGATGATGATCCTTACCACACAATTTTTAAAAATATGTAGGCAATTTTTATTTAACATCAATTAATTAAATATCATTTGTGCATGAAGATGTTGATATTACAAAAGGGCCTAGAAAAGACAAGTATTTAATAAGAGTTTATTCCAATCTTGAAATTTCTGAATAGAGCAGTAAGAATAAGCATGCACTCAGGAACTTTAATACACAATGATGTGTTATTTGACATTCAAGAATCCATTGGACCCATGAATCAAGAAGTCATTTTCATGACTAGCTTAATAATTTTCTTTGAACTGCATGACTATTTTTAAGCAGTTACAAAACCCAGGGAGCAGAGTAGAAGAAAATTATCAAAAAATTAGAAAAGACTTTATATTAAGGTAGATTATAATCTAAATAATACCATTTTTAAAAAAAAAAAAAACTGGTCCTCCAAAGTAAGACTTCTACAGCTTGTGGCAGATGTCTAAAAGTCTATTAAGCTGGAGTGATAGTTTTCTTCTCAATTAAAGTAGTCACTCTACCTCAGGAGATAAATGATTGATATATGATATATGCACTTGAAGAAACTAAAGGAAGACTTGATTGAAAATAAAGAATTAGGGTCCTCACAGGTGAATGGGGTTTCCCACGTAGAATGTGTAGAGCTGGAAGAGAGGAAGCAGAGAGCTGAGGAACCTCAACACGGGATGACCACAATAAACTGATTTGGCCACATTAAATTACTGACGAAATTCATATATACATTTGTTCAAATCACAATTCTTCCCCCCAAAATAATAATACCCACTTTATATTAAGATGAATGCTGATATTAAATGCACATCTATGATGTGTAAATACAAGATTAGGTGTTAATGTTAGTTAATGTTCTTCATTTACAGAAACAACAAACACTTCAAAGTATTCTTGTTACAAAAGTTGATCAGACCTTAATGTGATTTATGTATGGCATGAGTACTAATATAATCTTTTTGCTATATTTAAGAGTTTACCTTTTTCTTAAAATCTATTGAACTAATCACCAAATTAGAATTTTACTTAAAATAGTTTTATTAGAAATAATAAAGTAATTTAAAATATAACTCAGAAGCATTTAATAATCTCTATTATATGTTTAAAAACTATTAACAGTCATGAATACAATGGCATATGTGATACATATGCAATGCGTATTTACTTTTTTCTAAATTTGGAAACTAACTTATTACTCTATTACCATTACTTTTTGGAAGAAAGGTTTTTATAATTGAATACAATTTCACTAAAAGCAGGAAGTATGTAATTTGTCATCATTCAATTGAGAAATTCCAATTAAAGCCAAAAGTCAGTAATTAAAAATCTATTTTAGTTTCAGTAAGAGTTAGTAGCCTAATGTTGCTGATTCATTATGTGTTTGGTTTTAATTTAAATTTATTCCCTTAAATTATATATTTTGCACTTACACTATAGTTTTTCACCAGATCCATTTTAGATCATTTTGAGGAGTACGTTCTACCGGTGTTTGTGGTCATTGGCTACATATATCCAGTTCTTCTCCCTACTACTCACATGTTAGATGTGCATTTTTTTGACTTTCTTTTTTTTTTAAACATCTTTATTGGAGTATAATTGCTTTACAATGGTGTGTTAGTTTCTGCTTTAAAAAAAAGTGAATCAGCTATACGTATACATATATCCCCATATCTCTTGCCTCTTGCGTCTCCCTCCCTCACACCCTCCCTATCCCACCCCTCTAGGTGGTCCCAAAGCACCAAGCTGATCTCCCTGTGCTATGTGGCTGCTTCCCACCACCATCTATTTTACATTTGGTAGTTTATATATGTCCATGCACTCTCTCACTTTGTTCCAGCTTACCCTTCCCCCTCCCCGTGTCTTCAAGTCCATTCTCTAGTAGGTCTGTGTCTTTATTCCCATCTTGCCCCTAGGTTCTTCATGACCATTTTTTTTATTACATAGATATGTATTAGCATACGGTATTTGTTTTTCTGTTTCTGACTTACTTCACTCTGTATGACAGACTCTAGGCCCATCCACCTCACTACAAATAACTCAATTTCATTTCTTTTTATGGCTGAGTAATATTCCATTGTATATATGTGCCACATTTTCTTTATCCATTCATCTATCAATGGACACGTAGGTTGCTTCCATGTCCTGGCTATTGTAAATAGAGCTGCAGTGAACATTGTGGTACATGACTCTTTTTGAATTACGGTTTTCTCAGGGTATATGACCATTAGTGGGATTGCTGGGTCGTATGGTAGTTCTATTTTTAGTTTTTTAAGGAACCTCCATACTGTTCTCCATAGTGGCTGTATCAATTTACATTCCCACCAACAGTGCAAGAGGGTCCCCTTTTCTCCACACCCTCTCCAGCATTTATTGTTTCTAGATTTTTTGATGATGGCCATTCTGACTTGTGTGAGATGATATTTCATTGTAGTTTTGATTTGCATTTCTCTAATGATTAATGATGTTGAGCATTCTTTCATGTGTTTGTTGGCAAGCTGTATATCTTCTTTGGAGAAATGTCTGTTTAGGACTTCTGCCCATTTTTGGATTGGGTTTGTTTTTTTGATATTGAGCTGCATGAGCATTTGTAAATTTTGGAAACTAATCCTTTGTCAGTTGCTTCATTTGCAAATATTTTCTCCCATTCTGAGGGTTGTCTTTTCCTCTTGTTTATGGTTTCCTTTGCTGTGCAAAAGCTTTTAAATTTCATTAGGTCCCATTTGTAGATTGCTTTGGGTAGTATAGTCATTTTCACAATGTTGACTCTTCCCATTCAAGAACATGGTATATCTCTCTATTTGTATCATCTTTAATTACTTTCATCAGTGTCTTATAGTTTTCTGCATATAGGTCTTTTGTTTCCTTAGGTAGGTTTATTCCTAGGTATTTTATTCTTTTTTTTGCAGTGGTCAATGGGAGTGTTTTCTTAATTTCACTTTCAGATTTTTCATCATTAGTGTATAGGAATGGAAGAGATTTCTGTGCATTAATTTTGTATCCTGCTACATTATGAAATTCATTGATTAGCTGTAGTAGTTTTCTGGTAGCATCTTTAGGATTCTCTATGTAGAGTATCATGTTATCTGCAGTGACAGCTTTACTTTTTCTTTTCTGATTTGGATTCTTTTTATTTCTTTTTCTTCTCTGATGGCTGTGGCTAAAACTTCCAAAACAATGTTGAATGATAGTGGTGAGAGTGGGCAACTTTGTCTTGTTCCTGATCTTAGTGGAAATGGTTTCAGTTTTTCACCATTGAGAACAATGCTGGCTGTGGGTTTGTCATATATAGCCTTTATTATGTTGAGGTAAGTTAACTCTATGCCTACTTTCTGGAGGGTTTTTATCATAAATTGGTGTTGAATTTTGTCAAAATCTTTTTCTGTATCTATTGAGATGATCATATGGTTTTTATTATTCAATTTGTTAATATGGTTTGTCACATTGGTTGATTTGCATATATTGAAGGATCCTTGGATTCCTGGGATAAACCCCATTTGATCATGGTGTATGATCCTTGTAATGTGCTGTTGTATTCTGTTTGCTAGTATTTTGTTGAGGATTTTTGCATCAGTGTTCATTAGTGATACCAGCCTGTAGTTTTCTTTCTTTGTAACATCTTTGTCTGGTTTTGGTATCAGGATGGTGGTGGCCTTGTAGAATGAGTTTGGGAGTGTTCCTCCCTCTGCTATATTTTGGAAGAGTTTGAGAAGGATAGGTGTTAGCTCGTCTCTAAATGTTTGATAGAATTCCCCTGTGAAGCCATGTGGTCATGGACTTGTGTTTGTTGGAAGATTTTTTTTTTTTTTTTTTGTGGTATGCTGGCCTCCCTCTGCTGCGGCCTTTCCCGTTGCAGAGAACAGGCTCCGGACGCGCAGGCTCAGCAGCCATGGCTCACGGGCCCAGCCGCTCCGCGGCATGTGGGATCCTCCCAGACCGGGGCGCGAACCCAGTTCCCCTGCATCGGCAGGCGGACGCGCAACCGCTGCGCCACTAGGGAAGCCCTTGTTGGAAGATTTTAAACCACAGTTTCAATTTCAGTGCTTGTGACTTGTCTGTTTATATTTTCTATTTCTTCCTGGTTCAGTCTCGGAAGGTTGTGCTTTTCTAAGAATTTGTCCATTTCTTCCAGGTTTTCCATTTTATTGGCATATTGTAGCTTGTAGTAATCTCTCATGATCCTTTATATTTCTGCAGTGTCAATTGTTACTTCCCCTTATTTATTTCTAATTCTTTTGATTTCTTTGTTCCTAGGTATTTTTTGATTTCCTCTTTGATTTCTTCAGTGATCTCTTGGTTATTAAGTTGTGTATTATTTAGCCTCCATGTGTTTGTATGTCTTACAGATTTTTTCCTGTAATGGATATCTAGTCTCATAGCATTGTGGTCGGAAAAGATACTTGATATGATTTCAATTTTCTTAAATTTACCAAGGCTTGATTTGTCACCCAAGATATGATCTATCCTAGAGAATGTTCCATGAGCACTTGAGAAGAAAGTGTATTCTGTGGTTTTTGGATGGAATGTCCTACAAATATCAATTAAGTCCCTCTTGTTTAATGTATCATTTAAAGCTTGTGTTTCCTTATTTATTTTCATTTTGGATGATCTGTCCATTGGTGAAAGTGGGGTGTTAAAGTCCCCTACTATGATTGTGTTACTGTCTATTTCCCCTTTTATGGCTACCAGTATTTGCCTTATGTATTGAGGCGCCCCTATGTTGGGTGCATAAATATTTACAATTGTTAAGTCTTCTTGGATTGATCCCGTGATCATTATGTAGTGTCCTTCTTTGTCTCTTGTAATAGTCTTTGTTTTAAAGTCTATTTTGTCTGATAGGAGAATTGCTACTCCAGTTTTCTTTTGATTTCCATTTGCATGGAATATCTTTTTGATCCCCTCACTTTCAGTCTGTATGTGTCCCTAGATTTGAAGTGGGTCTTTTATAGACAGCATATATAGGGCTCTTGTTTTTGTATCCATTCAGCCAATCTATGTCTTTCAGCTGGAGCATTTAATCCATTTACATTTAAGGTAATTATCAATATGTATGTTCCTATTACCATTTTCTAAATTGTTTTGTGTTTGTTATTGTAGTTCTTTTCCTTCTTTTGTGTTTCTTGCCTAGAGAAGTTCCTTTAGCATTTGTTGTAGAGCTGGTTTGGTGGTGCTGAATTCTCTTAGCTTTTGCTTGTCTGTAAAGGTTTTAATATCTCCGTCAAATCTGAATGAGATCCTTGCTGGGTAAAGTAATCTTGGTTGTCGGTTTTTCCCTTTCATCTCTTTAAATATATCCTGCCACTGCCTTCTCTCTTGCAGAGTTTCTGCTGAAAGATCAGCCGTTAACCATATGTGGATTCCCTTTTATGTTTTTTGTTGTTTTTCCCTTGCTGCTTTTAATATTTTTTCTTTGTATTTAATTTTTGATACTTTGATTAATATATGTCTTGGCGTGTTTCTCCTTGGATTTTTCCTGTATGGGACTCTCTGTGCTTCCTGTACTTCATTAACTATTTTCTTTCCCATATTAAGGAAGTTTTCAATCTCTTCAAATGTTTTCTCAGTCCCTTTCTTTTTCTCTTTTTCTTCTGGGACCCCTATAATTCGAATGTTGGTGTGTGTAATGTTGTCACAGATGTCTCTGAGACTGTCCTCAATTCTTTTCATTGTTTTTTCTTTATTCTGCTCTGCAGTGGTTATTTCCACTATTTTATCTTCCAGGTGCCTTATCCGTTCTTCTGTCTCAGTTATTCTGCTATTGATTCCTTCTCGAGAATTTTTAATTTCATTTATTGTGTTGTTCATCACTGCATAGTTCCCATTGTTTTTGGTGCCTGCCACCAGTGGGTAAGGTTGGTTCAGTGTGTTGTGTAGGCTTCTTGGTGGAGGGGACTAGTTCCTGTGTTTTGGGGGATGAGGCTGGATCTTGTCTTTCTGGTGGGCAGGTCCATGTCTGATGGTGTGTTTTGGGGTATCTGTGACCTTATTATGATTTTAGGTATCCTCTCTGCTAATGGGTGGGGTTGTGTTCCTGTCTTGCTCATTGTTTGTCACAGGGTGGTCAGCACTGTAGCTTGCTGGTCGTTGAGTGGAGCTGGGTCTTGGTGTTGAGATGGAGATCTCTGGGAGATTTTTGCCGTTTGATATTATGTGGAGCTGGGGGGTCTCTGGTGGACCAATGTCCTGAACTTGGCTCTCCCACCTCAGAGGCACAGCCCTGACGCTTGGCCGGAGCACCAAGACCCTGTCATCCACACAGCTCAGAATAAAAGGGAGGAAAAAAAGAAAGAAAGAAAGAGAGGGAGGGAGGGAGGGAGGAAGGAAGGAAGGAAATAAAATGAAATAAAATAGTTATTAAAATAATAAATATTTTAAAAATGTACACAGTAATGAAAAAAAAGAAAGAAGAGAGCAACCAAACCTAAAAACTAATCCACCAGTGAGAACAAGTGCTTAAAACTATACTAAAAAACGGACAGACAGAACCTTATGACAAATGGTAAAAGCAAAACTATACAGACACAATCACACACAGAAGCATACACATACACACTCATGAAAAGAGAAAAGGGCAAAAAATATATATATCCTTGCTCCCCTAGTCCACCTCCTCAATTTGGGATGATTCGTTGTCTATTCAGGTATTCCACAGATGCAGGGTACATCATGTTGATTGTGGAAATTTAATCCGCTGCTCCTGAGGCTGCTGGGAGAGATTTCTCTTTCTCTTCTTGTTTGCACAGCTACTGGGGTTCGGCTTTGGATTTGACCCCACCTTTGCATGTAGATTGCCTGAGGGCATCTGTTCCCCGCTAAGACAGGACGGGGTCAAAGGAGCAGCTGATTCGGGTGTTCTGGCTCACTCAGGTCGGTTGGGGGTGGGGGGAGGTAGGATACGGAATGTAGGGTGAGCCTATGGCCGGCGGCAGAGGCTGGTGTGATGTTTAGACAGCCTGAGGCGCTGCTGTGTGTTCTCCCGGGGAAGTTGTCCCTGGATCACGGGACCCTGGCAGTGGCGGGCTGCATAGGCTCCCGGGAGGGGAGGTGTGGACAGTGACCTGTGCTTGCACACAGGCTTCTTGGTGGCGGCAGCAGCGGCCTTAGCGTCTCATGCCCGTCTCTGGGGTCCGCACTGATAGCCGCTGCTCGTGCCTGTCTCTGGAGCTCCTTTAAGCAGCGCTCTTAATCCCCTCTCCTCGCAGGCCAGGAAACAAAGAGGCAAGAAAAAGTCTCTTGCCTCTTCGGCAGCTCCAGACCTTTTACTGGACTCCTTCCTGGCTTGCCGTGGCGCACTAGGCCCCTTCAGGCTGTGTTAACGCTTAACGCCACCAACCCCAGTCCTCTCCCTGGGATCCAACCGAAGCCCGAGCCTCAGCTCCCAGCCCCCGCCCACCCCGGCGGGTGAGCATACAAGCCTCGTGGGCTGGTGAGTGCTGGTCGGCACCGATCCTCTGTGCGGGAATCTCTCCGCTTTGCCCTCCGCACCCCTGTTGCCGCACTCTCCTCCATGGCTCCGAAGCCTCCCCCCTCTGCCACCCATAGTCTCCGCCTGTGAAGGGGCTTCTAGTGTGTGGAAACCTTTCCTCCTTCACAGCTCCCTCCCACTGGTGCAGGTCCCGTCCCTATTCTTTTGTCTCTGTTTATTCTTTTTTATTTTGCCCTACCCAGGTATGTGGGGAGTTTCTTGCCTTTTGGGAGGTCTGAGATCTTCTGCCAGCCTTCAGTAGGTGTTCTGTATGGGTTGTTCCACATGTAGATGTATTTCTGATGTATTTATGGGGAGGAAGGTGATCTGTATATCTTACTCTTCCACCATCTTGAAGCTCCTCTCTACCTGACTTTCTTATATAGTAACTATGTGATTGATTATGGCTAATGAGAATGTTACTTCCAGACTGAGCATTTAATTATTATTATTATTATTATTATTTTTGTGGTACACGGGCCTCTCACTGTTGTGGCCTCTCCCATTGCGGAGCACAGGCTCTGGACGCACAGGCTCAGTGGCCATGGCCCACGGGCCCAGCCGCTCTGCGGCATGTGGGATCTTCCCGGACCGGGGCGCGAACCCGTGTTCCCTGCATCGGCAGGCGGACTCTCAACCACTGCACCCCCAGGGAAGCCCTAATTATTATTTTTTGATTCTTTCCAAAACATCCTTCTTTCCCCTGCTATGGCAACTAGCAGTGTTTAAGACTGTGCCTACTCCATCATCCTGAGAGAATTCTCTCTCCATCTTTGATGAGTAATGTGTGACCAAGAAATAAGTTTTTGTTATGTAAGTGATAAAGATTTTGAATTTTTTTGTTACTATAGCATGATTCAGCCGATCCTTATGATATAGAATTTGGTACCTAGATAGGGGAATACTACCGTAATAAAATCAATTATAAACCATGTAGTAAGCAGGGCAAAAGCTATAATTAGAGGATTGGAGAAAGGAATTTCTAATGCAGTGGCAAAACATTTGGTAAATTTGTTGTCTGCAATGGTGTTAAAAAGAAATAATATGCTTAAAGTGTTATATTCCAGAAGAAGAGGTTAGAAAATAGAATGCGAACAGCCTTTGGTCGTTACTATTGTCTACATTTACAAAGTACTAAAGGAAGAGACAATCAAGAAATAATTGGCTGTTGTAACAAAGAAAAATGAAAAGAAATAGAGGGTTCAGAGATTTGGCGACTTAAGTGAGTTAGAAGAGGCAACTGCTCTCATCTCCGATGCGTAAAATATAAAACTGAGAAGGTTTTGATCAACAAAGTCTGCTTAGAACCTATCCTTTTGCATAATTAAAATCACTAGTCACATTCACACTCATATACCCGCTACTAAAACCTCAATTTTTTGAGGTGATGCCCAGGAAATTCTTTCAGAGGAAGGAATTATGGCTTTCCTTTTAAAAACTGATAGACCCAATGTACCATATTTTTGTTTTTCAAGTTATAGAGAGGCATGTCTCCAAAAAAATAAAAATACTCTGTGAAATTGTTACCACGTAAAACTGACTAGAAGCTAATCTAGTAGGAAGTTGCCTAAGCTTGTGGAAAGCACCATAAAAAATCCATAAATGGGGATTAGGACAGTTTGTGACTTCAAGTCTAAACAATCATTGGCTCAACTTCTGGATATCATACCCAGCATTCATTTAGGGGCTAGCATCTATCTCCCTGACTTCCTTGACCCTGGCTTGATGCAGCAACAGGATTGTACTTTTGTTTCCCTTGAAAGGTGAGGGAAGAGTAACACATTTTGAGTGTGTGAAGGAGGGTGAGTGGATCTTTTGACAGCCAGAAAGGAGAACTATAATACTTATTTATACTGTTTACCAAATATTTCTTTTCCCTTTCCCTTTTGGGATTTCATTTTGGGGTCTGCTTGTGGTTGAATGGGAACATTTGAGTAGTTCTGGCCTATGGTTTATATATAAGCATAAGTGATGCATGACATTCTCATGGCAGGAATTTATTTAAACTAAAGACCTCTGGAATAACATTTCCTCTGGAATGGCATCCAATAACATTTGATGGAGGCTTCTCTATCAATTTTGTTTTTGGATGGATGATTAGGAGACTGCCCATCCTCCACCCATTACTGACTTTCAGTGAACACAAAGTAAAGAGAAGAAATACACTTTTGTTGTTTTATACTATTGAGACTGGGGAGTATTTATAAGTGAACATGATCAAGCCTTTGGTGAGTGACACAGGGAAGTATGTTAGTTTGATGAATTCTCCATGCCCAATGGAATCAACCTTTCAAAGGCCCAAGTAGAGCATGAAAATTAAGGCCTTATATAGTAGGAAATGATTGCAGTACTTACCATATTGTTGAAGAGAAAATGGATTAGGGTAATAGGTTTCCTTATGTTGTGTTCTCAAATATGGTCTAGTGGCTTATTATGGGTGAGAGGTCAAATGTTTTTTGTGGTATTACTACAAAGGAAAGCTTTAGTTGACTCCAGAACTTGTAGACTGGGAGAACCAGGATCCCTACACTATTTTGACAGAATAGTTAGATTCTGAGCAATAACCTCCTTGTACAGTAACTGTGCCTGGCATCTGTACTCTAGGCTTCCCATATCATGATTGGAGAGGCTTTTTTTTTTAATCCAAAGTATTTATTAAATTACAGAGTATAAACTTAGAGGTGTCATAGACCTAGGATAAGATTAACTATAGATCTAGAAATACACTGATGAGATAAATAGTTTAATCTTTAATAAAAGTTTTTAAGTCAGAAAGTAACTTTAAATGCCAAGAAAATTGTTCTAAAGTCACAGGCATATTACTGTAAAAATTTCCTACTTCTCAGGTATAACTTTGAGGTTCTAATAGATAAAAAATCCTCTTATAGACTAATAGAAAATAACAGGAGTTTGACCAAAATAGCATTCTTACTCATGGTGGTATGGCCTTTGTTGCAACCCGTTTAAAAGTAAAGTAAAATAAAAAAAGAAGAGAAGCCTGAGTTTGATTAGAAAGGTAGCCTATTTCACTTTCACCCTTTACTCTGCTTGAGGAATAAAATAGCAAGGAAGTTGGGGTTTCTACCTTGCTCCTTCATCTGCTGTTTATTTCTCTGTCTTCTCATTTTGCTTAATTTACTGTGTTTGGGGTCTCCTTTTCGCAGGCTGCAGGTTCATAGTTCCCATTGTTTTTGGTGCCTGCCACCAGTGGGTAAGGTTGGTTCAGTGTGTTGTGTAGGCTTCTTGGTGGAGGGGACTAGTTCCTGTGTTTTGGGGGATGAGGCTGGATCTTGTCTTTCTGGTGGGCAGGTCCATGTCTGATGGTGTGTTTTGGGGTATCTGTGACCTTATTATGATTTTAGGTATCCTCTCTGCTAATGGGTGGGGTTGTGTTCCTGTCTTGCTCATTGTTTGTCACAGGGTGGTCAGCACTGTAGCTTGCTGGTCGTTGAGTGGAGCTGGGTCTTGGTGTTGAGATGGAGATCTCTGGGAGATTTTTGCCGTTTGATATTATGTGGAGCTGGGGGGTCTCTGGTGGACCAATGTCCTGAACTTGGCTCTCCCACCTCAGAGGCACAGCCCTGACGCTTGGCCGGAGCACCAAGACCCTGTCATCCACACAGCTCAGAATAAAAGGGAGGAAAAAAAGAAAGAAAGAAAGAGAGGGAGGGAGGGAGGGAGGAAGGAAGGAAGGAAATAAAATGAAATAAAATAGTTATTAAAATAATAAATATTTTAAAAATGTACACAGTAATGAAAAAAAAGAAAGAAGAGAGCAACCAAACCTAAAAACTAATCCACCAGTGAGAACAAGTGCTTAAAACTATACTAAAAAACGGACAGACAGAACCTTATGACAAATGGTAAAAGCAAAACTATACAGACACAATCACACACAGAAGCATACACATACACACTCATGAAAAGAGAAAAGGGCAAAAAATATATATATCCTTGCTCCCCTAGTCCACCTCCTCAATTTGGGATGATTCGTTGTCTATTCAGGTATTCCACAGATGCAGGGTACATCATGTTGATTGTGGAAATTTAATCCGCTGCTCCTGAGGCTGCTGGGAGAGATTTCTCTTTCTCTTCTTGTTTGCACAGCTACTGGGGTTCGGCTTTGGATTTGACCCCACCTTTGCATGTAGATTGCCTGAGGGCATCTGTTCCCCGCTAAGACAGGACGGGGTCAAAGGAGCAGCTGATTCGGGTGTTCTGGCTCACTCAGGTCGGTTGGGGGTGGGGGGAGGTAGGATACGGAATGTAGGGTGAGCCTATGGCCGGCGGCAGAGGCTGGTGTGATGTTTAGACAGCCTGAGGCGCTGCTGTGTGTTCTCCCGGGGAAGTTGTCCCTGGATCACGGGACCCTGGCAGTGGCGGGCTGCATAGGCTCCCGGGAGGGGAGGTGTGGACAGTGACCTGTGCTTGCACACAGGCTTCTTGGTGGCGGCAGCAGCGGCCTTAGCGTCTCATGCCCGTCTCTGGGGTCCGCACTGATAGCCGCTGCTCGTGCCTGTCTCTGGAGCTCCTTTAAGCAGCGCTCTTAATCCCCTCTCCTCGCAGGCCAGGAAACAAAGAGGCAAGAAAAAGTCTCTTGCCTCTTCGGCAGCTCCAGACCTTTTACTGGACTCCTTCCTGGCTTGCCGTGGCGCACTAGGCCCCTTCAGGCTGTGTTAACGCTTAACGCCACCAACCCCAGTCCTCTCCCTGGGATCCAACCGAAGCCCGAGCCTCAGCTCCCAGCCCCCGCCCACCCCGGCGGGTGAGCATACAAGCCTCGTGGGCTGGTGAGTGCTGGTCGGCACCGATCCTCTGTGCGGGAATCTCTCCGCTTTGCCCTCCGCACCCCTGTTGCCGCACTCTCCTCCATGGCTCCGAAGCCTCCCCCCTCTGCCACCCATAGTCTCCGCCTGTGAAGGGGCTTCTAGTGTGTGGAAACCTTTCCTCCTTCACAGCTCCCTCCCACTGGTGCAGGTCCCGTCCCTATTCTTTTGTCTCTGTTTATTCTTTTTTATTTTGCCCTACCCAGGTATGTGGGGAGTTTCTTGCCTTTTGGGAGGTCTGAGATCTTCTGCCAGCCTTCAGTAGGTGTTCTGTATGGGTTGTTCCACATGTAGATGTATTTCTGATGTATTTATGGGGAGGAAGGTGATCTGTATATCTTACTCTTCCACCATCTTGAAGCTCCTCTCTACCTGACTTTCTTATATAGTAACTATGTGATTGATTATGGCTAATGAGAATGTTACTTCCAGACTGAGCATTTAATTATTATTATTATTATTATTATTTTTGTGGTACACGGGCCTCTCACTGTTGTGGCCTCTCCCATTGCGGAGCACAGGCTCTGGACGCACAGGCTCAGTGGCCATGGCCCACGGGCCCAGCCGCTCTGCGGCATGTGGGATCTTCCCGGACCGGGGCGCGAACCCGTGTTCCCTGCATCGGCAGGCGGACTCTCAACCACTGCACCCCCAGGGAAGCCCTAATTATTATTTTTTGATTCTTTCCAAAACATCCTTCTTTCCCCTGCTATGGCAACTAGCAGTGTTTAAGACTGTGCCTACTCCATCATCCTGAGAGAATTCTCTCTCCATCTTTGATGAGTAATGTGTGACCAAGAAATAAGTTTTTGTTATGTAAGTGATAAAGATTTTGAATTTTTTTGTTACTATAGCATGATTCAGCCGATCCTTATGATATAGAATTTGGTACCTAGATAGGGGAATACTACCGTAATAAAATCAATTATAAACCATGTAGTAAGCAGGGCAAAAGCTATAATTAGAGGATTGGAGAAAGGAATTTCTAATGCAGTGGCAAAACATTTGGTAAATTTGTTGTCTGCAATGGTGTTAAAAAGAAATAATATGCTTAAAGTGTTATATTCCAGAAGAAGAGGTTAGAAAATAGAATGCGAACAGCCTTTGGTCGTTACTATTGTCTACATTTACAAAGTACTAAAGGAAGAGACAATCAAGAAATAATTGGCTGTTGTAACAAAGAAAAATGAAAAGAAATAGAGGGTTCAGAGATTTGGCGACTTAAGTGAGTTAGAAGAGGCAACTGCTCTCATCTCCGATGCGTAAAATATAAAACTGAGAAGGTTTTGATCAACAAAGTCTGCTTAGAACCTATCCTTTTGCATAATTAAAATCACTAGTCACATTCACACTCATATACCCGCTACTAAAACCTCAATTTTTTGAGGTGATGCCCAGGAAATTCTTTCAGAGGAAGGAATTATGGCTTTCCTTTTAAAAACTGATAGACCCAATGTACCATATTTTTGTTTTTCAAGTTATAGAGAGGCATGTCTCCAAAAAAATAAAAATACTCTGTGAAATTGTTACCACGTAAAACTGACTAGAAGCTAATCTAGTAGGAAGTTGCCTAAGCTTGTGGAAAGCACCATAAAAAATCCATAAATGGGGATTAGGACAGTTTGTGACTTCAAGTCTAAACAATCATTGGCTCAACTTCTGGATATCATACCCAGCATTCATTTAGGGGCTAGCATCTATCTCCCTGACTTCCTTGACCCTGGCTTGATGCAGCAACAGGATTGTACTTTTGTTTCCCTTGAAAGGTGAGGGAAGAGTAACACATTTTGAGTGTGTGAAGGAGGGTGAGTGGATCTTTTGACAGCCAGAAAGGAGAACTATAATACTTATTTATACTGTTTACCAAATATTTCTTTTCCCTTTCCCTTTTGGGATTTCATTTTGGGGTCTGCTTGTGGTTGAATGGGAACATTTGAGTAGTTCTGGCCTATGGTTTATATATAAGCATAAGTGATGCATGACATTCTCATGGCAGGAATTTATTTAAACTAAAGACCTCTGGAATAACATTTCCTCTGGAATGGCATCCAATAACATTTGATGGAGGCTTCTCTATCAATTTTGTTTTTGGATGGATGATTAGGAGACTGCCCATCCTCCACCCATTACTGACTTTCAGTGAACACAAAGTAAAGAGAAGAAATACACTTTTGTTGTTTTATACTATTGAGACTGGGGAGTATTTATAAGTGAACATGATCAAGCCTTTGGTGAGTGACACAGGGAAGTATGTTAGTTTGATGAATTCTCCATGCCCAATGGAATCAACCTTTCAAAGGCCCAAGTAGAGCATGAAAATTAAGGCCTTATATAGTAGGAAATGATTGCAGTACTTACCATATTGTTGAAGAGAAAATGGATTAGGGTAATAGGTTTCCTTATGTTGTGTTCTCAAATATGGTCTAGTGGCTTATTATGGGTGAGAGGTCAAATGTTTTTTGTGGTATTACTACAAAGGAAAGCTTTAGTTGACTCCAGAACTTGTAGACTGGGAGAACCAGGATCCCTACACTATTTTGACAGAATAGTTAGATTCTGAGCAATAACCTCCTTGTACAGTAACTGTGCCTGGCATCTGTACTCTAGGCTTCCCATATCATGATTGGAGAGGCTTTTTTTTTTAATCCAAAGTATTTATTAAATTACAGAGTATAAACTTAGAGGTGTCATAGACCTAGGATAAGATTAACTATAGATCTAGAAATACACTGATGAGATAAATAGTTTAATCTTTAATAAAAGTTTTTAAGTCAGAAAGTAACTTTAAATGCCAAGAAAATTGTTCTAAAGTCACAGGCATATTACTGTAAAAATTTCCTACTTCTCAGGTATAACTTTGAGGTTCTAATAGATAAAAAATCCTCTTATAGACTAATAGAAAATAACAGGAGTTTGACCAAAATAGCATTCTTACTCATGGTGGTATGGCCTTTGTTGCAACCCGTTTAAAAGTAAAGTAAAATAAAAAAAGAAGAGAAGCCTGAGTTTGATTAGAAAGGTAGCCTATTTCACTTTCACCCTTTACTCTGCTTGAGGAATAAAATAGCAAGGAAGTTGAAATTGCAAAGCGAGAACAAGGATAGGATGCTGGATCATTTTGGAACATTTTGAAAGAACAAAAAGTCAGATTGCCTTTTCTGCCATTTTTGCTTGAGGAAACATCATTTCTTGTTAGGCCACTGTGCATAGTGCTGGACAAGTTTGGGCTAATGATGTTCATTCCCATCCGGGCCATCATTACTACAGCAGTGCTGATGGAGGAAATGGACAACAAGTTCTCTTAAGCTGAAGATATTTTAACCTCCTTTCAAAAATACTTTGTATAAACTCCTATGTGGTTTTAAATAGCAACAGTATGAATCAGGAGTTTATTTGATATGAATTCAAGAAATTACAAAAACACTATTTTAAATAAATTTTTAGGGCCCTAGAGTAAAACTCTTAGCTAACCTGATGGTGTTCCACCTTTACATGAACAAATCACATTTTGCCAAATAAATGAAGAAATGTGAAAGGGTCAAGAGATTTTTCTGTATAGAATGTTTGGTGAAGGGCTCTAATGATAGCGGTTACTGAAGAGAAATTTCCTGCAAGGAAGGAGATTACTTGTCTTCAGTACCAAGATTTCTGTTAGGTTTTATAAGTAAGTAAGTAAGTAAATAAACACACAAAATCATCCTTTCAGACTGTAAAAAGGATAAAATTCAAAGCAGAAATGATAAAGGCACACTACCTGTGGGTATTTAGAATTGGTAATCATTCAGGTGGGGAAAAAAGAGCTTTGGTACCTGAAGATAATTTAAAACTCTGAAGACCAAATACTGCACATGTGAAACTTGCTTAAATTTTAACAGCAACAAAAACAAAGTAAAAACTTTGGCCTGAGAAACAGTCAGCAGGACTGTCTCAGGAGTCAAGGTTCCTCTTTAGAGAAACAGAAGTGGTCGGGTTAGCCTTGAAATGATTTGGCTTTTAACACAAAGATGAAATATAACCTTTGATTTCTAAATCTCCTAGCTACCTGGATAGAAAATTAATGTATTGTGCTATTTGAGCAATTTTTTTCTGAAATGTATTCCACTGAATATAATGACATTGTTAGGATTTATTTTGATTCTTTGATTAAAAATAGGCATGCATAATCCTTATGGATTATTGTTACGCAGCTGAACATATCAGTGACACATATAAAATGCCAATTGATATATTTGGGATAACCTTATATTTTTATACCTAATTTCTCCAGGAAATAATTCTTTACAAATATGTGAAAAACTTAATTTCCAGAATAAAATATGCCTTGCTTTGTGGGCAAAGACTATATTTATCTTGGTTTTTATTGGTCTGATCAAGGTCATATGCGTTCAGGACAGTAGCCTGTCAAATATAGATGTTAGGCTGTCTCTGATTGAAGCTAGACTTGCTAGAATGTTCATCCAGTAAATACTTTCAGCTTCATAAAATCATTCTTTTAAATTTTATTTGGAGGCCCTCTGCTAATTTTCAATTTAAAGTATACTAATATATTTTGGCTAGTTTAGAAACAGAATTAAGATGTGTCAATTAATTCATCCATTCAAAAATTGCTTATTTAGAATTAGGCATTATGCTAGAGTCTAGGAAAATCCTTCTTAATACAATAGACATGGAGCCTGGATTCTAGGAGCATCATTCTCAAATAAAATGACACAACTTACAGTCCAGTTGTGGAAACAGGCAAATAATAATAATAATAATCACACAAATATATATTTACTTGTGATAAGGTGCTAAGAGCCATGTTACAGAAAACTTGCATGTTAAAGATTTATTCAGAGACATTTCATTTATGCCGGAAATCTGAGTACGGACTTTTTTGACAACAAAATGTGGAGTATACCAGAAAAAGAGAGCAGCATATATCAAGCGCTCATGTAGAGAGAACATTGAAGGATATAATTGAAGCATAGTTAGTGAAGGAAGAATGGTACAAGCTGAATTTGGAATTAGGCAGGTGCTTAGTTATACAGAACCTTGACCAAAAAACAAAACAAGAATATATACATAAAAACACACACAAATGTCAGGATAGTATGAAGCTGAGGATGTTTGTGTGTGTATATTTGTTCAAATTATAGGTAGAACCTAGATTTCTAGTAACATTGAAATTAGTCAAAAAAGTCTGGGTTTTTGGAAATGAAACAAATCATGACAATGTTATAGAAAAGTCTGTTTGCTTTGTTAGTAAAATGGAGAGAGAAAGAAGTGGAATTTGTATGCAGCTACTTCAGAGAAGTTCAGAATGTTTTCTATTTTCTTCATGCCGGGAATGAGAGGAAAAATACACGAGAAAATATTTTCTTACAAAGTGTTAGGTTCCTTTCTACCCCAAGTCAATTCATGAAATAGGGAGAGCTGAAGGACTCACTTCTCTTCAGAATAGGCTATAACCATGTAAATATCTTCAACTGGTAGGGAAAACAAAGATTTAATTCTAGGTTTCTACTTAGATGTATATATACCTCTAGGTTAAGTAGAACTCTGCGTGTGTGTGTGTGTGTGTGTGTGTGTGTGTGTGTGTGAGTGTGTGTGTGTATTTGGGGAAACAGAGACCCCTGCCTCTATAGGTGTACCTCATTTTATTGCCCTTCACTTTATCGTGCTTTGCAGATATTGCATTTTTAAATTGAAATTTTGTGGCAACTTTACATCGAGCAAGTCTATTTGTATCATTTTTCCAACATCATTTATTCACCTCATCTCTCTGTGTCACATTTTGGTAATTCTTGCACTATTTCAAACTTTATTATATTTGTTATGGTGATCTGTGATCAATGATCTTTGAGGCTACTATTGGAATTGGACGGCTCTCATAAAAGCCTGCAAACTTAATACATGTTTTGTGTGTTTTGACTGCTCCACTGACTGGCTGTTCCCCCATCTCTCTCCCTCTCTTTGTCTTTCATATTCCCTGACACAAAACAGTATTGAAATTAGGCCAATTAATAAGCCTACAATGGCCTCTAAGGGTTCAAGTGAAAGGAAGAGTAGCATGTCTCTCACTTTAAATCAGAAGCTAGAAATGATTAATCTTAGTGAGGAAGGTGTGTTGAAACCTGAGACAGACTGGAAAAGTTCGTGAAGTTAAAAGTGCTACTCTAGTGAACGCAAATGATAAGAAAGCGAAACAGCCTTCTTACTGATATGGAGGAAGTTTTAGTTATTTGGATAGAAGATCAGACCATCCACAACATTCCCTTAAGCTATAGCCTAATCCATAGCAAGGCTCTAACTCTCTTCAATTTGATGAAGGCTGAGAGAGGTGAGGAAGCTGTAGGAGAAAACTTTGAAGCTAGCAGAGATTGGTTCATGAAGTTTAAGGAAAGACGCCATCTCCAAAACACAAAAGTGAAAGGTGAAGCAACAAGTGCTGATGTAGAAGCTGCAGCAAATTATCCAGAAGATCTAGCTGAGATAATTAATTCAGGTGGCTACACTAAACAACAGATTTTCAGTGTAGATGAAACAACCTTCTATTAGAAGAAGATGCCATCTAGGACTTTCACAGCTAGAGAGGAGAAGTCAACATCTGCATTCAAAGCTTCAAAGGACAGGCTGACTTTCTTGTTACGGGCTAATGCAGCTGGTGACTTTAAGTTGAAGCTAGTGCTCATTTACCATTTTGAAAATCTGAAGCATTACACTAAATTGACTCTGCACATGCTCTATAATTAGAACAACAAAGCCTGAATGACAACACATGTGTGTTCAGCATGGTTTACTGAGTATTTTTAGCCCATTGTTGAGACCTACTGCTCAGAAATAGAGTTTCTTTTCAAATATTAATGCTCATTGACAGTGCACTTGGTCACTCAAGAGCTCTGATGGAGATGTACAATGAGATTAATGTTGTTTTTATGCCTGCTAACACAACATCCATCCTGCAGCCCAGGGATCAAAGAGTAATTTGGACTTTTAAGTCTTACTATTAAAGAAGTACATTTCATAAGGCTATAGCTGCCATAGATAGTGATTACTCTGATGGATCTGGGCAAAGTAGATTGAAAACCTTCTGGAAAGGATTCACCATTCTAGATGACATTAAGGACATTTATGACTCATGAGAAGAGGTCAGAATATCAACATAAACAGGAGTTTGGAAGAAGTTGATTCCAACCCTAATGGATGACTTTGAGGGGTTCAAGACTTCAGTGGAGAAAGTAGCTGCAGATGTGGTAGAAATAGCAAGAAAACCAGAATTAGAAGTGGAGCCTGAAGATGTGACTGAATTGCCGCAATCTCATGATAAAACTTGAATGGATGAGGAGTTGCTTCTTATGGATGAGCAAAGAAAGTGGTTTCTTGAGAGCGAATCTAACTCCTGGTGAAGATACTGTGAAGATTGTTGAAATGACAACAACGGATTTAGAATAATTGATAAAGCATGGACAGGCTTTGAGGGGGTTGACTCCAATTTTGAAAGATGTCCTACTTTGGGTAAAATGCTATCAAACAGCACTGTATGCTACAGAGAAATTGTTCATGAAAAGAAGAGTCAATCGATGCAGCAAACTTCATTACTGTCTTATTTTAAGAAATTGCCACAGCCACCCCAACCTTTAGTTACCACCACCCTGATCAGTCAGAGCCATCAACATCAAGGCAAGACCCTCCACCAACAAAAAGATTATGATTAGCTGAAGGCTCAGATGATGGTTATCATTTTATAACAATAAAGTATTTTCAACTAAGGTATATACATTTTTTAACACATAGTGCTACCGCATACTTAATAGAATCTAGCATAGTGTAAACAAAACTTTAATATGCACTGGGAGACCAAAATATTTGTGAGTCTCTGCTGCAATATTCACTTTATTGGGGTGGTCTGGAACTGAACTCACCATATCTCCCTCTGAGGTATGCCTGTATTTCCTTTTTTATTTGTTTCTTATTTATTTAAGTAAAGATTTATTTTAATACAGTAGATATAACATACACATGTTTAATAACCCTATAAAATGTTTGACATTAAAAAAAAGCTAAATACTAAAATATATACAGTAGATAAAATGGAAAAAAATACATGGGGTAACTTAAAGGAAATACACCAAAATGTTAATTATGGGTGAAATTATCAGTGATTAAATTATTTTCCTTTATATCATTTCCCTATTTTTAGAATTTTCTTTTTTTTTTTTGGTATGCGGGCCTCCCTCTGTTGTGGCCTCTCCCGTTGCGGAGCACAGGCTCCGGACGTGCAGGCCCAGCGGCCATGGCTCACGGGCCCAGCCGCTCCGCGGCATGTGGGATCCTCCCAGACCGGGGCGCGAACCCGGTTCCCCTGCATCGGCAGGCGGACGCGCAACCACTGCGCCACCAGGGAACCCCCTAGAATTTTCTTTTTTTAAAAAAACGTTTTATATTATTTTTGAGTATAGCCAATTAACAATGTTGTGGTAGTTTTCTTCCAGTTTTATTGAGATATAATTGATTTGCAGGACTGTATAAGTTTAAGGTGTACTGCATAATGATTTGACTTACGTACATCATGAAATGATTAATCACAATAAGTTTAGTGAACCTCTATCATCTCATATAATACAAAATTAAAGAAATTAATAGAATATTTTTCCTGTGATGAGAACTCTTAGGATTTACTTTCTTAACAACTTTTCATATATAACAACTGTTAATTATATTTATCATATTGTATACTGCATCCTAGTACTTATTTATCTTATAACTGGAAGCTTGTACCTTTTGACGATCTTCATCCTGTATTTTATATGCTGATTCCTTGTTTTCTGACTTCACATAGAAGCACAGGCAGAAGAAAACTGAAAGTAGAGATTCCCTCTATGTGAGAGTTAATTTTGTCATCCTGACATTAAAAAATAGAAATACCTAACAAATACAAATTCAAAGTATCTTATATTACAATGTCTACTTTATTTCTTTCTTTTACTAAAACATGAAGCAATTTCCTATGCTAGGGCAGAATTCAATAATAGCCTTACATCAGATTTTCTTGTTCACAGTCTGCTCAGCTTGAGTTTACAATAACCACAAATCTGACATGAGGTTTAAAACAAGTGCCTCTCACTAGACTTTTCTTATACCCTGAGACCCAGTGGAGACATCTGAATCCCATTTCTCTGAAATGGGACTTTAAACATAAATTTTTAGTTAAGTCCCTGTTAACTTGAAGTTACCATTTCCCCACTCAATATGTGTTGCTTATTTTCTGTATATTATTTGAATCTCCACACTAGATTGTAAACTAATTTGTGACTGTTTGCTTTAGTCTTTGCATATACTAGATGCCCAGTAAATAATTTCTAAATATTCCCAAATGTAACTCAATTGTAGAATTATTTCCCATATAAGACCATTCATATTCCTTGTTAGGTTTCATTCATGGGATATTCTTTATGTATGTTTAAGGGAATATGGTGCGCTCCATAGACCTCTCAGCATTATATTAGATCTACATAAAAGAACGTATCAATGCAAATAGTGCCCTATGGTTTACCCAGTGTCCCTTCTCCCCTGAATTAAAAAAAAAAAAAAAAACTTGAAAAAGAGAGGAGTGAGGTTAAGTGTATCAATAAGGAGGTTCCATGAATAGTTGACTTGACAAAGTTTTAAAGACTAAATATTAGGTATACCAAAAAGGCAGAGAATTCTGTGGTGCATGAGTTCATCAAGTTCTTTACATGACATAATGAATGTTACATTTCTATGACCAAAATATTTCTGAGACTACATCTCATACTGAAGAAAAGGTCAATTGACACTTCATTAGGTTAACTTACCAATCCAGTTGCTCTATAAGTAAATTATGATTATAAGATTTATGAAGTTGGAAAAAGAATTGTATTTCTAGTGAATTCTTAAAGAGCTTTCCAAACTGTTATCTGAGCTGGGTGTTGAAAAAGAAAGAAGTATCTATTAAGACACCAGCAAAGGAAATGGCATGTCTAGAATAATAGCCAATCTTTTCTGAGCACTCGCTATGTGCCATACATTATCCTAAGAGCTTCATTTACACAAAGTCATTTATTTCTCAAAACCCTATGAGGTAGGTATTTTATTATCTGCCTACTTTCTGAAGAGCAGAAAGTTGAATTAACTTGTCTCAACTAGTAAGTGGTCAAGTACAGAATTCAAAAGTGCATTCTGTCATTGAGCCATGGTAAGCAGCTCAGCATGGCTAAGTCACAGAGAAATACAGATTGTAATATTTTAAAAATATTTAAACTACATATTTATATCTTACATATTTGTACACACACACACACACACACACACACACACACCAGTGGTCCACTTGGATGTCATAATGTATATAAGTCCAGCTCCATGACTTATTACATGTGTGACTTTGGAGAAGGTCTTTTATTCTCACTCTGTTTCAGCTTCTTCATCTCTAAAATGGATATGATGTTTATACTTACCCTGCAGGGGTTTGGTAAGGATTAATGAATTATTATGTGAAAAGTTCTTGGAGCAGTGCCTGGAATATTCCAAGTGCTCAACAAATGTTAGTTATGAAGACGATGATTGTTATGATGATGATGAAGATACATGGACACACTAAAACACAGAGTAAGCATTCTTTTGTTCGTCTAAACCCTATAGCCAAATAAGTTTCTGTAGTACATTTTACTCTACAATCAGAACTTCTGGTCTCAATTGCATTCTCCTTATATTCGCCAGTCCTAATATCATTACATTTCAAAGATCTCTCTGGATCTACCACTGTTTTTGTAGCAAACGCTATGTGGCTTATCTCCACTTAAAATTCAAGCTCATAGAAATTGGGATCTATATTATGCTTATAAATGTGAATCATATTACACATCTAATAGGTGCTTAATAATGAACAATCAAGAAATAGGGAATAACCCCAATATTTGTCTGTGACTGCTTAGTCATTCTAGGTCATCTCAGGTGATGAAATAAGATGCAAACAAATGAGTTTTATATAGTTTAAATACCATGACTTTACAAAAGAATGCATAGCATAACTTGCCAGAATTTCATATATCTTGAAAAATCAGGTCAGCTGATACTTATTTTAAAATACCACAAAGTATAATTCTGAACAGAATTTCAGAAATGTTCATTTTGATTGGGCACAGGGAAGAAAGGGCATAACTTAGAAACAAAACTTGCAGTTGAGGTTAAACGTGACTATTCCATAAGTAAATGCCTATTTTGTACTATTTTATCTATTCTGGATGTGGAAGCTGTGAGTTTTAAGTCAGGTCAAAAAAAAAAAAAAAAACCAAACAAGCCAAAAAAAAAAAAAAAACAACAAAGAAAAGAGAAAGAAAGCTATTTGTTAAAAAGAAAAAAATCTAGGCCACATTTGGCTTTAAAGACTTCTTTGCTCATTTTTTGACTGTTGGCCTAAATTTAAAAAGTCAAATTGCAAATAAAATAGTTTTTTTTGTATCAGTTTTTGGACTACAGATGAGGACAGAAAATAATAAATATTTTGGCATTTATGTCGTCAAGTGTCTATTTTATCTCTATTGTTTATTGCTAGCACTCAGATCTTAAAATCATGTGTCTAACAGTTCAACATTTTTGGTCTAGAATTTGTAATTCATTTATTTAATAACCAGTTATTGATTCTATATTAAAACTTTACATGAGGCTTGAGAGTGGGGCTAAAATCTATTTCATCTTAATTAAATCTTCAGTACCTTAGCTTAGTAGAGAGGGATTCTCAATATATATATACTGAATGAATCTATTAATAAAAGATGCTGTGTAATATCTTCATTGTCAATAGGAAATAACTGAAGACCTTACACGTTAAGTACTTTGCCAAAGGTAACTTAAATGAAATTAACTGATTAATATTATTAAAAAGTGAAGAGTTTATCAGGATTTAGGCATAGGTGAACCTAAAGGCTCAAATTTGATTGTCAGGCTGTCTCTGGATTGATTAGACAGCGTCTTGCTACAAGGTAGGAAGATGGCTGTCACACACACAGACACACACATAAGCACATACACAGACACACACCTTTCTTTCGAAGCATACATAATCAAAGAGCATTCATGCCTAATTTATATATTGTATGATACCTAAGAATTGAGGTGCTTGGCTTCATATTCAAGCACCTAATTTTTCTAGCTGTAAGACTTTGAGCTAGTTTTAAAAAATTGATCTGAGGCTTTGTTTAAGCATCTGCAAGAATGGGAATAATAATGATATCTACCTCATAGAATTGCCTGAAGGACAACATGAAATGATCTAACTTGAAAGGCAGGTATCATGCCTGGCAAATGGTAGTTATTCAGTAAATGATAATCGTTATTAATATCATTATTGTTATGATACTTCCACACATAGTAAAAAATGCCCTCTCCAATGCCCAAGGTAGACAACCCTATATCTCATCATCTGCTAAATCCCAAATTGATGTCATGGGGCAAATGTTCTCTGAATCTAGAATGCTCAATCAGTATGCCTTCCTCAAATCAGGTACGGATGTTGTTTATCATGGTCCAGAAATCTTTGGCTAAACAATAAACTTAACTACTCATAATACCTCCAATATATGATCATGGGGAAATAGCAACAGAACAGACAGGTGGGGTAATTAGAGTCTCAAATACCATTTGAAGGTGAATAGAAGACATACAGCATGCAAAATCCAGTGTTCAACAGCATATGTCATGTTTATCTGGAATGGGATATCCGCTATTCCCTGTCTTGACCATGGCATGAATTATTGGTTCTATGTATGTTTATCTCAATTTCTGTTCTCTGAAAGGATTTATTTTGCTCAATTTATCTATGACCATATCTAAGAGATGGGAGGTGGGGCCTATAACCCTTTAGCAGAACTCTTCTTATTCTTGTGTGTTTAAGAACTGGGGATTTCGTTAGGGGTGAGCTATACTAGGCCCATGTTTCCAGATTAAAGTATCTCTGGAACTATAACTCCCTTAAAACTCTGTATAATGCCACTCATTTTAATTACTGGAAACTCCAGGAACTACAAACACAAATCTCAAATCTTGACAATAGTCTTTGTTCTAAAATCTGCTTTGCCCAATAGTGATATAGATACTTTATCCTTTTTTTAAAATACATGTTTTCATGTTATACCTTTTTTCATCTTTTAATTTTTAGCCTAACTGCAAGCTTATATTTAATATGGATTTATTGTAGGCAGCATATAGTTGGATCTTCATTTTAAATAAAAATTTTCAATCTCTGCTTTTGAATTGAAGTGTTTATACAATTTAATCTGATTGATTTGGTTGGGCTTAATTCTATATCTCACTGATTATTATTTTCCTATCCACTTTTTAGTGCTTTTCTGCTTTTTTCCTACCTTCATTTGGGCTAATTATTTTTATGATTCTGTTTATCTCAGATATTGCTAATTAGCTACAACTTCTTTTGTACTTTGTTTTTGGTGTTTGCATCAGGGTCTGTAATGTACGTCATGGACTTACCACAATTTACTTTCAAGTAATACTTATACCACTTCAATTATGGTGTAAGGACTTTACAACACTGTATTTCCATTTTCCCCTCCCATCCTTTGTGCTATTTTTATTATATATTTTATTTCTACATATGTCATATACCTCCAAAGACACTCTACTTTATCCAGTTAATTACATTTCGAAAGAGGTTTAAAAAATGACAAAAATATATTTATCACATATTTATTATTTCCAGTATTATTCACTGAATTTAAATCCAAATTTCTGTTATTATTTTTCTTCTTCAAAAATCCTTTCTTTAAAATTTGTCTTGTAGTGCATATTTGCTGGTAAGTTCTATTAGTGTTTGACTACCTGAAAAAAAGTATTTCTTATTTACTGAAAATATTGATTTATAAATGCATAAAATAAATGTTTAAGTATATAGTCTGATAGGTATTGACATATGTTTACAATCTAGATAATGGACTTTTCCATCAACCCCAAATTTTCTCAAATTCCTTCCTACTGCTATTTACCACCCATTCTGATCACCAGCAACCATTAATCTACTTTCAATTGCTATGGATTAGATTGCATTTTCTACAGTTTTATATAAATGGGTTCTTACAGTATGTACTCTATCTGGCATCTTCAGCTCAGCATAATTACTTTGAAATTCATCCATTTTATTGCATACAGCAAATTGCTGAGCATTTCATTCCATCAAGGAGTGGAAGGACTGAATGGTAGAGTTTGGTGTGTATTTAACTGTTAAGAAACTGTCAAATTATTTACCACTGCAACAGAAGGATGTGAGACTTCAAGTTGCTCCACATTCTTGGTAACACTTTGTATGTTCAATCTTTTTAGTCTTAGAACTAATAGGTTTGTAGGGATATCTCATTGCAGTTTTACAGCTAATAACGTGGAACATCTTTTAGTGTTCTTATTTGCCATCCATATATTGATTTGATTAAATGTTTATTTAAGGTTTTTTGCCCACTTGTAGTTGGCTTGTATGCTTCCTTTTTATTGAAGTTTGAGTTCTGTATGTATTTTGAATATATGACCTTTATAAGATGTGTGATTTGAATATATTTTCTCCCAGTTTGTGCCTTATTTTTTCATTCTCAACATTATCATTTAAAGAGTAGAAGTTCTTAATTCAGATAAACTTCAGTGTATTGATTTTGTCTCATAAATTATGCTTTTGGTGTTGTATCTAAGAAATCTTTGCCTAACCAAAGTTCACAAACTCTTTTTTCTATGTTTTCTTCTAGAAGTTTTATAGTTTTGGGTTTTACATTTAAGTGTATGAGCCATTTGATTTAATTTTTATAAATGTGAAGTGTAGATACAAGTTCATTTCTTTTTTTCATGTGAATTTCCAAAAATTCAGGCACTATTTATTGAAAAGTCAATTATTTTTTTACTGATCTTCCTTTGTGTCTTGTTAAAAACTAAATAAGTACATATGTGTAGATCTATTTCTGTACTTCCTATTATTCTATTTATCTATTTGATACCTAATCCACATTTTCATAATTTCTATAGCTATAATGCAGGTAGTGTAAGTTCTCCAACTTTATTCTTCTTTCTAAAAAAAATTTGCTATTCTAGGTCCTTTCAGTTTCTGTATAAATTTTAGAAGTAACTTGTTAATCTCTACAAAGAAGCCTGCTGAGACTTTGATCTGAATTGCATTGGGTTTGGGGATAATTGATCCTTTAACAATATTGAGTTTTCTTATCCATAAACATGGTATATTTATTTATGTAGATCTGTAAAAAATATTTTCTGTATATTTTATAGCTTTCAGTATATAAAGCTGCACATTTTTGTTAGATTTTCCCTTAAATATCCCATACATTTGATGCTAATGTTGAGTATTTCTTTAAAATTTTCAATTTCTTGTTGATTATTGATAGGATATAGGTTATGAAAATATCATATAATTTATATAATGATCTTATGTTCTACTGCTGTGCTAGTCTGACTTATTAATTCTAATAGCTTTTTGTAGATACCAAAAGATTTTTTTTTTTTTTTTTTGCGGTACGCGGGCCTCTCACTCTTGTGGCCTCTCCCATTGCGGAGCACAGGCTCCAGACGTGCAGGCTCAGCAGCCATGGCTCACGGACCCAGCCGCTCTGCGGCATGTGGGATCTTCCCGGACCAGGGCACGAACCCATGTCCCCTGCATCGGCAGGCGGACCCTCAACCACTGCGCCACCAGGGAAGCCCCCAAAAGATTTTTTTTTTTTTAAGATTTTTGACATAGATGATATTGTCATGATCTTGTCATCTGTGAGTAAAGGTAGCTTACTTTTTATGGATTTGTGTACTTTTGTCTTTTCTAATATGTGTTTGATGCTATGTATTTTGCTTTAAACGCTGCTTTAGCTGCACCCCTCAAATTTGATAAGTTGTTTTTTATTTTCATTCAATTAAAATTACTTTGTATTTTTTTTATTCTAAGTTTTTCTTTGACCCATGGTTATTTAGAAGTATATTATTTCATTTGCAAGTACTTGGGAGATATTTCAGAAATCTTTCAATTATTTTTTTCAAATTTAATTACAGTTTGGTTGGAGAATGTGCCTTTTATGATTTTTCATTTTTTAAAAATTTATTGACTTTTGCTTTATTTTATATGTCGGTATCTATCGATTAATTTTTACATATATTTTTCACATAACAAAATTTACCATCTTATCCATTTTTTAAAAAATTATTTATTATTTATTTATTTATTTTTTGGCTACATTGGGTCTTCATTGCTGCACTCAGGCTTTCTCTAGTTGCAGCAAGCGGGGGCTACTCTTTGTTGCGGTCCGCAGGCTTCTCATTGCAGTGGCTTTTCTCGTTGCGTAGCACAGGCTCTAGGCATGTGGGCTTCAGTAGTTGTGGCTCATGGGCTCGAGAGTGCAGGCTCAGTAGTTGCGGCGCACAGGCTTAGTTGCTCCGCGGCACATGGGATCTTCCCAGACCAGGGCTCGAACCCATGTCCCCTGCATTGGCAGGCAGATTCTTAACCACTGTGCCACCAGAGAAGTCCCCCAACTTATCCATTTTTACTTTTACTGTTCAGTAGTATTAAGTATATTCATGCTGTTGTGCAGTCAATCTCCAGAACTTTTTCATCTTGCAGAACTGAAACTGTATATTCATTAAGCAACAATACCCCATCCCCTACCAAAATTTGGTAACAAGTGTTCTACTTTTGTCTCTATGAATTTGATTACTCTATGTACCTCATTTAAGTGGAACCATACAGTATTTGTCCTTTTGTGACTGGCTTATTTTCCTTAGTATGTCCATAATCTGCTTCCTTTTTGAGACTGAATAACGTTCCATTTTATGTATATACCACATTTTGTTTACCCATTTATCCATAAATGGACATGTGGGTCCCTTCTACCTTTAGGCTATTATGAATGCTGCTTTGAAGGTGGGTGTACAAATATCTCTTGAAGACACTGATCTTGGTTTTTTTCTTTTGTTATATACACCCAAAAGTGAAATTGCTGGATCAAGCAGAAATCCTCTCATTATTTGAGGAACTGCCATACTCTTTCCCATAGTGACTGTACCAGTTTACATTCACACCAATAGTATGAGCATTCCACTTTCTCCACATTTTCACCAATATTTGTTACTTTCCGGTTTTTTTTGATAGCAGGTGATCTCATTTTGGTTTTGATTTGTATTTATTATGATTAGGAATTCTTTACATATTCTGGATATTAATCCTTTATCAGATGTAAATGTTAAAGATCTTTTTTTTCCCCCATTCGTTTACAGCCTTTTCACTTTATTGGTTCTGTCCTTTGATACACAAAAGCTTTCAATTTTGGTATGGTCAAATTTAACTATTTTTACTTTCATTGCCTATACTTTGGTATCATATTTATATAATCACTACCACATTTAGTGTCATGAAACTTTTTCCCTATGTTTTCTTCTAAGTTTTATAAGTTTAGCTCTAACATTTGGGTCTTTGATCCATTTTGGATTAATTTTTGTAAGGTGTAAGAGAAGGGTCCAACTTCATTTTTTTGCATGTAGATATCCAGTTTTTCCAACACCATTTGTTGAAAAGCCTGTCCTTTCCCCATTGTATGTTTTTGGCACCTTTATCAAAAACATTTGACCATATACGTGAAAACTTATTTCTATTCCATTGGTCTGTATGTCTTCCTTTATTGATAGTACCACACAATTTTAATTATTATAGCTTTGTAATTTTGAAATCAGGAAGTATGAGTCCTCCAACTTTATGTTTTCTTTTTCAAGATTGTTTTGGCAATTCAGGGTCCCTTGAGACTTTGTGAATTTTAGGTTGGATTTTTTCTGTTCCTTCAAATAATGCTGTTGGGATTTTGATAAGGATTGCATTAAATCTGTAGATCACTTTGTGTAGTATTGACATCTTAACAATATTAAGTTTTCCAATCCATGAACATGAGATGTCTTTCCATTTATTTGTGTCTTCTTTAATACTTTCATTAATTTTTTTGTAGTTCTTATTTGTACAAATGTTTTGAATCTGTGCAAAAGTTTAATCTTTAGTATATAATTCATTGTGATGCTATTGTAAATGGAACTGTTTTTAAATTTCCCTTTTGGATTGTTCATTGAAGTTTTATTTTTTTCTTTTTCTGTATAGTTGATTTATAATATATTAGTTTCAGGTGTTTCTGTTGTTCTACAAGTGTTATTCAGGTCATGTTGACTAACAGTTTTTCTTGTTTTTTGCTTTTTTTGTGTCTTTTATACCTACTGATTTTCTGCCTAGTGTACTATCAATTATTGAGGGGAATATTGAAATCTCCAACTTTATTTGATGAGTTACAGTGCCATTAGGTTTTGTTTTATGTACTTTGAAGTTCTTTTTCAGGCATAAAACTGTTTAGCATTATAACGTCCTCTGAATTAAATGACCCTCTCTTGTCATTATGAAATGACTCCCTAAAAAGAGTGATCTAAATTAAAATGACAGTTGAATTAAAGGATTTGGTAACATTTCTGAATATGGAAAGAGAAATAAAGAGGGTAAAACAAAGATAAATTCAACCCTAAATACAATGCCAAGCCCAGAGAACAGAATAACTATTAGACCATGACTATTTTAGTCAAGTAAGAACTTCTATGACCCCCAATAAATATCCTCCTTTTTTTTCCTCTCTGAATCATGAAGGAGTACAAACCAGAGTTAGCAATATGAATGAGAGAGTATAGAAGAGCAAGTTTGAGAAAGAAAAAAGCCTATCATAACTCCTTTTTCTTCTAAAGGAGGGTACCCTGCCAAAGACTGAGTTGAGCTTTAACATTAAATAAAGTTTATAAAATTTAATTATTCATTTGTACTGGCATTATTAACTACTGACCTGACACTACTTTTATGACTGCAAATGATTGTAGGAATTTATGTTATCTAAAAGTGTACATAGAAGCTATAGAACTTTCTCTGATTTGCCTAAAAAATCAGAAGTGAATTTGATCACACTATGAAAGACAAAAATCAAATCATTCCTGGCTTTCTTTCATAATCTTGCTTTTAATCTAACATTTACATTTATTTTGATGTCTTTCCAATTTTGCCTTTGGCTTTTTCCTGGACTTCCTTGATCTGACCTGCTTCTTATTAGATGCCAGTTTTTGTAAATTCTACAAAACTACTTCCTTCTCATCTTTGAAGCATCTTTAATTGTCAATAAGATGACAGAGTTTAAGTCAAGACAGGAAATGAAACTCAGAGTCCAGTTTTTACTGGCTTTTCATGTAAGGCAGTTAGCAAGGATTTTGATTGAGGAGGTTTATTTTGAAAAGAAGGATATTACCAGGTTACTTATCAAAGAGTTTTAAAGAGGCCTCAAAAAAGCATCCTTCTTTCCACATTTTTTGCCTCTCTATTCTTCAGTTGACAATAAAAAAATTGAGTTTAGCTATATAAACATCATATTAATCACATTGATTTATGCAAGCTACTTAACATTGTGCCTAATTACCATGAAGCACAATAAGGATTAGTTGCATTATTAACTATGCTAGATAATTTTGCTGTAAATTGTATTGATTAAAACCCTAAATCCTGCTCATATGTGTTCAGACATCATATTATGTTGCTCAGGAAACACAGTTATCTACTCACAACTTGGAAAAGAAAGGCCATACTTTCCTTCTTTTTGTCATTTTCTATCCTGCCACTCGAAGTTCTCTTAATGGCCCACATGGCCTTTTATTCACAAGTAGATGGCTCTAGCATGCTGAGGACATGTTTAGGCAGTAGCTTCTTCTTCTTTTTTTTTTTTTTTTTTTTAATTTTTATTGGAGTATAGTTGATTTACAATGTTGTGTTAGTTCAGGTGTCCTTTGGACTTTTCTTATCTACCCTCTTTCTAGGCCATGGGATTTCTCAGGCCATGTCATAAGCCCTCTTTTTTTTTCATTCAAGGATAGTGTAGAGTCTTCTTATCTTTACTAATGGCTTTATGTTTCATCTGCATGTAAAAGGTTATAAATCTTTATCTTCTATCTAGATTGCTTCATTCCACTTCTATTTCTCAACTCTGATGAATCCACATCTCCATTTTGAAGATTCAGAAGCGTATCCAAATATTCCACATGAAACCCTCAACCTGTAGTTGTTTATCTCAGTAAATAGTACCACTTATTTCACTTATTGAATAGATATTAATTCAGTGCCTGCTATATAAAATACATTGGTTCAGGCACTAGGTAATAGCTTTAAATAAAAGAATGACCCTGCCTTTATGGTGCTTATGCCCCAATATGTCCAATTTTTCAAGTCAAACAATGAGGAGTGTCTTAAGAATTCACTTTCACTTTAACCTTATAGATTTAACCTCCAACCTACATATCAAATGAGTCTACTTCTCTTATTTTCCACTGCTACCATAGTTGTTCAAGACCCTACTTTGAATTTTTCAGTGGTTTCCTATTTCACTTACACCAAATTTTTACCAAGGCCTTTATGGTCCTGTAAAATTTAGCCCCTACTCAAGAGGGAGAAAGAGAAGAAGGGAGTAAGGAAGAGTGAGATGGGAGCTCTTTCCTTTTTTTTTTTCTTTTCTCTTCTATGGAAACCTAGATAATTTTCTAATTTTGTATTTTTCTATTTTTTTCTTGCTGTCATGATATATTCTTTTGTGGATTTTCCTTACTTGTTAATGAATAAATGTTAACACACATTGTGTTCTACTTAGGATATAGACTAGACTTCTGTGACAAGAACACTCTTGTGTTTAATAAAATCACTCTGTAACAATAATACTTTGTGCTTAAGAAGACAGAAGTTTCTTTCACATGGAAGTGTCCAGAGAGGAACTTTCCATGGCTGTTGAGGCAGCTCTATCATCCTTGATATGCTGCTTTCATGTCCAGGTTCATGGTAGTGCTTTTGTTGCTGCCTTTCCAGTGAGAAGGGAGAAATAGGTGGGGAGAAAGAAACTTTCATTTTTAAATAGTACCATTTGGAAGTTGCACATGCATCCCATTGACCTAAACTTAGTCACATAGCTACATCTATCAATAGCTACAATAAGATGCTGGAAAATATAGCTTTAGTTGAGTATCTAGGAGCTAAAACACGTTGGAGAAATGGATTGACGTTCCATCACTAAAAGAACAGAGAGACAGTGACTCCTGGGAATCAATCAGTAGGCTGTATCCTGATTAGATCTTGTACAAATTTTGCTTTGTAGAAATTGTGCATTATTTTTGTCTCTTCTTCCTGCTTTTCCTTGTCTGTTGTAAGCATGAAGCATAGTGTATTAATCAGTCAATGTGCATGACCAAATGAATATTTCAAGAAGGACCTCTCTGAGCTGAATTTTTAATTTAGTAAATCATAAGTTTTAAAGTATAGCACATCTTAAATAGTAGTTTATTTATAGGACACAAGAACTGTAGAAAATATTGCTATGAAATTGGCACAAATTTTGTCTTTCAATAAGAAAATGATGACCAAGCTTCATGCAAATTTAATCTCATTTCTCATCTGTCTTCATATTCATTAAAAATTAGCCACACAGATTTCTAAGTAAAGATGATAGTGGGAAGTCAAATTGTAGATTTTCCATACACCACATATACTTAAATAATTCAGATATCAAAAATAAATAAATAAAAGTAAAGTCTCTAGGGATTGTTAAACCAGAAAAATACCTCAACCGTATGCCATAAACTTTTAAGAAGCAAAAGTCCAAGGAAAAGAGAAGAAAGATTCTAACACAGAGTAGTGACACCTTTTATAAAGCTCCCATTTACCAAAAGTGGAATTGACACATCAAGAGGATCTTGACAATTGTTACTACATTTCCCCACATTCTAATAGAAATTGATAGATTGGTTGAATAAGTATGATGGCACAGCAAAAACTGCTTCTGTAATTTTACAAGCAAAATAATGAAGTTGAATGAATAGAAATGGTTTCATCCTGAATTGGAAGAGTAATCCCCATCTTGAGAGTATTTCTCTATGGGAATAAAACAGTCTCCTTCTAGGTAGAATAAACCCAGGAAAGGATATTTAACAAATTCCCAGAAGAGACGACATAGTTTAGATTGTCCACAGCCAGCTCTAGCTGAGTTCTTTCCCTCTCTATAGATAGTTTTGTTTTAGGGTACCGAGTAGATTCTCAACTTGTGAGTGAAAAGTGAAGATAAACATCTCAAATGATGTGGAAAGTTCAAGAAGAAAAAGCCATCCCTAGATCAAAGCCAGTAGATTGGCTGAATTGAACTTTCCAGGAATAAAAGAAAACCATATGGCCTGAAAGAAGCAAAAGTATAAGGCAACAACAAATATATTAAAAGGAAAGGGGAGTCTAAGAGTTAGATGAAAATATCTAGCATTGAATAATACATAACCCAAGAAATAGAAGAAAATTCCCCAATGCTGACTTCATACTATAGAATAACTTAATGAGATAGTGAATTTTATAAGGAAGGGATAGTTGAGACATCATACATTCAAACAACAGAATGAGATTAACATGGAAACTGCAAAACTGAGGAAACAAAAATAACATCAATATAGAACAAAAAATAAAAAGAAACTGAAAGGAAGGCAATAGAGACCAGTGACTTTTTATTTACTGATAGAGGAAAAATCTTGAGTTAATAACTAGAAATCAAAGGCAAGAAAGGATAAAGAGGTCACATCAACTCACAAAAAGTTTAATAGAGAAGACAGGCAAAATTGTACTATGAAAGAATAATTGAAATTCCCAATGGGTGGAACAAAAAGCTGAACACAAACACACATGCCATTTCTCCCTAGAGAAATCATATCTTCAAGGCCAATATTACAATGATTGGAGTATTGCCATTATAAAAAGTGTCTTATTGAGAGGTTTCCATGCTCATCTATTTTCTAAAATATTATTCTTGTTTGAGTATTTTTAGTAAGATGCATTTAACTAGAATCTCTAGAAGTATTAGCATATCATTTTTCAAATAGTAAAGCCATTTTGTTTCAGTCAAAACTAGTGATCCCAGTGCTTTTGCTAAGCATGACAAGTTTTTACTAACTTCAAAAGGATATGATCTTACGTTAATCAATAAATTTATTGATAGAGCTGTTTTGTTTCAGAATTTTTTCATTATTTTCTAAGTACAGAGTCTAATAGAAACTACAAAAAGCTCCTAGAAATAATAAGGATATAAGAGAAATATATAAAAATGTATTGTATGTCTCTGTATACTAGCAGTGAATGTTTAGACACTAAAATAAAAATAATTTAGAATAGTATAAAATACACTTATTGAGTCTTCTGAACCAGGATATGTAAAAATGTCACCATTTACTTATGTCTTCTAAAAATTTTCTCAGCAATGTTTTGCAGTTTTCAGTGTATAGGTCTTGCATATTTTTCATTAGACTTACCGCAAAGTGTTTCATATTTGTATATCCAAAATAAGTTGTGCACGACCTATACACTGAAAACTATAAAATATCACTTAGTGAAATTTTTTAAAAGATCTAAATAAATGGGACTATAATGAGTTCATATTTCTAAAGACTCACTATTGTCAAGATGTCAGTTCTTTCCAAATTAATCAATAGATACAATTCAGTCTCAATACAAGTCCCTGCAGGGACTTCAAGACTTACTATAAAGCTACAGTAATCAAGACAGTATAGTATTGGTGAATGAATAGAGAAATAGTTCAATGGAACATAATAAGACAGCTCAGAAATAGACCCATTTACATATTGTCAACTGATCTTTGACAGAGGAACAAAGGCAATACAGTGTAGCAAAGGTAGTCTTTTCAATAAATGGTCCTCAAACAACTGGACATTCAAATGCAAAAAAATTATTAATCTAGACACAGACCTTATATACTTAAAAATGTACTCAAGATAGATCTTAGACTTAAATGTAAAAATGAAAAACTATAAAACTCCTAGAATATATCATAGGAGAAAACCTAGATGACCTTGGGTTTGGTGATGACTTTTTTAGAGATAACACCAAAGGCATGAAAGAAAAAAAATGAGAAGCTGGACTTCATTAAAATTAAAAACTTCTGCTATATGAAAGACACTTAACAGGGATTTAGAAGACAAGCCACAGACTAGAAGAAAATATTTGCAAAAGATATATCTGATAAAGGACTGTTAACCAAAATATACAAAGAACTCTTAAAACTCAACAGTGAGAAAACAACCTGATAAATAATTGGGCCAAAGACCTTACTGACACCTTGCCAAAGAAGATATATAGATGGCAAATAAGCGTATAAAAAGTTGATCCACATCATCTATCATCATGGAAATGCAAATTACAAGATACTACTTCACACCTATTAGAAAGGCCAGAATGCAGTACGCTGACAATACCAAATGCTAGCGAGATTGTGCAGCAACAGGAACTCTCATTTGTTGCTGGCGGGAATGCAAACTTAACAGCCACTTGGGAAGACATTTTGGTATTTTCTCATAAAACTAAATATACTCTTACCCCAATGAGTTTACTCAAATGAGTTGAAAAATTACGTGCACACAAAAACCTACAACAGATGTTTATAGCAACTTTATTTATAATTGCCCAAACTTGGAAGCAACCATGGTGTCTTTCCATAGGTGACTGGTTAAATAAATTGTGGTACATCAAGAAAATGGAATATTATCCAGCACTAAAAAGAAATGAACTAACGAACCATAAAAATAAATAGAGGAAACTTAGAAGCATATTAGTTAATGAAAGAAGCTAATCTAAAAGACTATATATTGATTAATTCCAACTATATAATATTCTAGAACAGGCAAAAATATGGAGACCATAAAATGGTCAGTGGTTACCAGGGGTTAAGGTTGTGGGGAAGAAAGGGTAAATAGGTGAAGCACTGAGGATTTTAGGGCAGCAAAACCATTCCGTGTGATACTACAATGGTGTATACCTGTCATTATGCATTTGTCAAGAGCCATAGAATGTATAACACCAATGATGAATCCTGATGTAAACTATGCATGGACTTTGGGTGATAATGATATATCAACTAAAGTTCATCAGTTTTAACTGTTTATTTCTCTGGCTGGACATGTTGGAATGGAAGAGTCTATGCATGTGCAGAGGCAGAGAATATATAGGGAATTCTACTGTGAACCTAAAACTGCTCTAAAAAAAGAGTCTAGTTTTGGAAATTTTTGGAAATTGACAAACTGATTCTCAAATATATATGTAAATGACAATAACCTAGAATAACCAAAACTACTGAGATAGAGAATGAACACTCTCTTATTTCAAGATTTGTTTTAAACTACCTTAACCAATACAGTGTTACTGGCATAAGATAGACAAATTGAATAATGGGACATAATAGAGAGTACATAAATAGCCCTAATCACATATGGATGACTGATTTTCAGCAAAGGCAATCAAGTGGTAAAAAGTCTTTTCAACACATGGATGGAATAATTGGATATTCATATGTTTAAAAATAAACTTCAATAAAAACTTTGCACTATGTAAAATAAATAACTGAGAATGGATAATAGATCTAAATGTGATAGCTAAAATTTCACAACTTTTAGAAAAAAATTGGAGAAAATATTTGTGATTTTGGCTTAGGCAAAGAATATTTAACATATAACATCAAAAGCATGATCCATGAAAAGTAAACTGATAAAATAGATTTAAGCAACAGCTTAAACCTCCTGTTTTCAATAGACACTGTTAAGAGAATGGATAGTCAAATTACAGACTGCAAGAACGTTCAGTAAATTATTTATTTTCAGTTCCGAAGCACATAGCATCATCATCATCATCATCTAAACTCTATTATTTATTTTTTTATTGCCATATGCCTGGTACTGTGCTAAATGTTTAACATGCATTATTTCATTAAATTATTTGAACAGTCCTATAAGGAAGATATAATTTTCCTTATTTCACACATGAATAAAGAGATTTGAAGGATTAGGTAAATTGCTTTGGGTCAAAGAGCTAAAACATCTGAATATGAATATGCATTTAGTCTTCTCTTCCCCTACTACCTGACAAAATAAAGCCCCGCAATTATTGACTGATGTAATAATTCTTGAATAAATGAATTGAACACAATGAGAAATGAAGACTGTCACTGGCCACTCAACAGGTCAGCAAAAACAGAGCTTAGTGATTGAACTTCAATGCACTGACTAGTCCAGAGCACACGTATTGTATTATACGTGTGTCAGTCTTAAATATCCAGATTATTTCTTCTTTGCCCCTTCCTCTCTCACTCCCAGACTACCAGTACAATGCTCTCTTCTTCTTTTCCTTGCTTTTCCTTCTACAAAGTGATGCCAGATTGCCATTTAGGAGGAATTTTAATACCCTAAACATCACTTACTTATCAGTACATCAATGTATCACACTGTTTACCAGATTCTCACTAGATTTTAAACATACATATGCAAAATACTGAAAAATGGAAGTTACTAACTTTTGTGGGTTTTGTCCTCCCTCTCCTATTTGGAAATATTCATTCAAATGTATACTTTTTTCCAAGAAAAAAATAGAGGGATTCATAAAATTGGATCCATTTAGACTAAATTCTTCCCAGAGAGTTTTTGAAGATGCAGTTAAGATAAATACAATTAGAATTTCTTAGTGACTACTACGATGGATAAAATTATTTAGAAAATATGACTATGCCCAGATGGTGTGTATTTACTTCTCTCTCCTCAGCAGTTCCTGTCTTTTCGAATGTGTTAACACAATGTGAATTTCACTTTACTAATGGAATCAAATCTGAATGAATACGAAATAATGGCTCCTAATTGTGCCAAAAGACCTTCCTGAATTAGCCCATCTTCCAAACAGCTTCTACTTTGGTTTCATATTTAGGCTCTCAGCAGTTTTAAATCATATCTATGGCAGTGTGAATTGCATTACTTTTCTATATTTTGTAAAATATTGGCTGACTTTCCCAAGTGAAACTCTCTTTTTCTCTTTATGTAGCAGAATCCAAGTAATTAAAATGCATTTCCCCCTCACTTTTATTTAATCTTTCTCAAGGTGCTTTTATCTGACTGGAAAGTAATGCTTTCAATTTTCTTACAGATCAAAATATCCTAGTAGAAACTTTCACATTTGCAGAATAGGTTTTACGTTGCAGCTTTATATATTTTCAGTGGACCTTAGACTAATTCATAAAATATAAAAGAGTAAATTATTTGTCCACTTTTTGGAATGCATGGGAGAAAAGAGGCTTGGATATCTACCTAACCTTCATGTATTCCTCTTCATAAACTCAGACTTGTTAGACATCTGTCCCAGGTAAAAAGTAAACTTTGTGATTAATAAAAACACTTCCAATGAGTGAGATACTGTATTTTCTAAACGGACTGCATCCTGCTCAAAAACATCAAGTGGCTAATTTGTTTGATACAGACAGGAATCAGTCTAATTAAAAAAATAAAAATAAAATAAAGTCTTAATAGATATAAAGTCAAAACATATGAGCAATTTGACATGAGAAATATATTTACATAGAAATATAAGGAAACATGTTCAACCTCATCAGTAATCCAGTTAAAACTGATTAGGTTAATCTCCCATCTGCTAAATTAACTGGCATTACTAATAATACTGATAAGAAAATGGTGAGACTACTATACTCTGTTACTATTGGAGCATATAACCCTCCATTTATTTAAGACATTTATTAAACACATATGCTAAGCATTGATGACACATCAGTAAACAAGAAGAATAATAAGGCTCCTGCTGTCATGGAAAATGTGGTCTATAACGGGAAAAAGTTAAATAATTAAATAAAAATAGTTACAAATTTCCTTCCATCTTAAAAGGTACCGTTTTCAAAAAAAAAAAAGGTACCGTTTTCCTCTTTTAATTCAAATAAAGTTTAGAATTTGGTAATATATTTCTGTGAATGGATTTTGTCTTAAAATCACATATTGCATATGCATGCAACTTGTAAGTCAAGTTTCTTCCCTTCTGCAGATATTAATATAAATTAATTAGTTAATATAACTGAGGAGTTAGCATGATTTCTCCAAAATAATTCAAAGAATAATAAAAATTATGTTCAGAAAAATCTTTATTGTCTAAATATTTAAAATACTCTAATGTTCTTGTTCACCATCCATTTAGACCCTAAGGTAATTCAGGTAAACAATGAGGCATAGAAAGTAATGAGGTAAAAAAAATCTGTACAGTTTTTGAGAATAGTGCCTTAATTCATGATATCCCCCAATATCCTTCACTTCTTATAATGTTCTCTGATAAATATATTATTAAAACTAAAAAGTTCTGTAGGCCATTAATTTTGAACTGGGACCTAACAAATTCTGGGCCTACTGTGAGAAGCGGTGTGCTGCAGTGGGTAAAACACTGACTCTAGGGTCAAGCATCTTGCATTGAAATCTCAGCTCTCACATCTGCTTTGTGAATTTAGGCAAAATACTTTCTAAGTTCAGTTGTTTTGTTTGTTTTTAATTTGTATTATAGTAATAATAGTAATGATAAAAGCTACATTAGTCCCCTACATTAGCAGGGATTTTCATTTTGTTTATTGCTTTATAGTCAGTGCCTAGAATGGTACATTGCAGATAGAAGGTGTTCAGTTAAATACTGTTAAATAAAGTAATCAACTTATAAATGAATAATAAAGTCCAATTCATAACATTCATGTGAAAATTAAGTTGGAATGTTAATTAAGATTAAGCACTTAGCAGTTCATGTAATGCAACATTCCATTTCTTTTATGTCCTCTGGGTTTTGAAGGTACATTTTGTACTTTATTATGCATTGATCAAGGGTGTATAGAGGAATTATATTGTTTATGTGATTGTGTAGATACACCCTTTTGAATTCCTATAGAAAATACGCAGTGACCAGACATAATAATAATCACAGCAATTCACTGACATGTTACACTCTTTTGGTACAGTGATACATATCAGACACATTTAGGACCATTGGGGGATCTCAGGGATAAAGATATTATCCTAATAGATGTCATTCCTACTCTAAAGTCTACAAAAAAAATTTTATAAATTATGCAAGCTTTTTAAAATATACATTATAGAAGTAATCATTGAAGCACGATTTAAAAATAGAAAATAAAATCTATACGTTTCAGTCTTCTTAAGATTCACTCTCTAGGGACTTCCCTGGCGGTCCAGTGATTAGGACTTGTGAGCTCCCAATGCAAGGGATGTGGGTTTGATCCCTGGTCAGGGAACTAAGATCCCACATGCCTCGCAGCCAAAAAAAAAAAAATCACTAAGCCTAAATTTAAACATAAGCTGTTTCATTTTCATATTTCTTTTGTATCAGTGTAAACTTATAAAGTCTTTTTGGAAGTCAATTTAGTGGTATTCAGCCAAATATTAAACAGAAGTACATTTTGACCCCCCCCAGACACTTTATACATGAGTCTGTTCTATAGGGATATGTAAATGCACAAGGATATAATGTATTTCTGTATCTGTACATATGTGTGTGTTTACAAAAGCTATGAGAACTTGGAAAATGTAAATGTGCATCAATCATTAGGGGACTAATAAAACATATTTTAGGATGCCCAATATTTAGAATAATATGTAGTCAATTAAACAAATAAGATGTACCTAAATATTACAAAATAGAACTCCAAAGGAATATATATATGTTGTATATGTGTGCATTATATATGTGTATAAATTATATATGTTATATATATAAACACACACATTCTATTTCCTTATAAAATTATTTTCTTCATACATGATATGTATATTACATTTATAGAGATAATAAACCTTCAAATATGAGTGTGTTCATTTAGGTGGGAGGGTTAGTGGGAGAGTGTTATGAGTGAGCTTTGATGTAAATTCATGATCCTAAGCATACACTTACAACTGTAAAACTGTTAAAATGGTTACAGTTAGAGTGGGGATTCTGGGAAAGTATGAGTAGGAAGAGTTATTTTTAGTTTTTTCTGTTTATTTCCATATGGTTGAATGTTTTCCAGAGAATATTTTCACATATACCTATGTAATTAAAAAAGAACCAAAAATAGAATTAACAGTTCTTCTTCTTATTCTTTAGAACATTAATTTATTAATTTGGCACATTAAATACATATATTATTAATGAAAAATATTGTCTGCTCTCACCTACCTCCCAGTCTGATTTTGGTAGATCAGGAAGCATTTAGGCTTTCCCACCAACTCCTCTAGATTTAACTTCTTTCTCTGCCTCATTTCCTCTTCTGAATGGGAAAGTGCATGGTGGAGAGGGGAATTTTTGTTTCCTATTTCTTCATTTAGAAGTCTTTGGAACACTTAAATTGTATTACTCTATTAATCATATTTTAGAGTGACAGTCAAGGTATTGATTGTTAGATGTAAAATTCAATAATTCTGTTTATCACAATAAAATATATTTATCTCCCTACCCTGTGTTCTTCCCTCTGCTAGGTAAAGGAAATACTTTATATAAGTCAGGGGTTCACAAACTTAGCATTCATCACTTATCAGGCTTCTCAACTCACAGATTTCTGAGCCCCTCTCAAAGTATCTATGATTAGGTTTTTCTGGGTTGGAATGGGTTAATTATCATTTTATTAAGTCCCCAGATGTTCTGAGACTGAATTCAGGTACCATACTTTGACAATCAATGGAATAAGTAAAAGAGAGGAAATAATTCCAGACTTCATGGAATTTATAATCTAGCTAGGGTTTTATTAGTTTTCTATTATTGCTGTAACAAATTACAGCAAGTTTAGTGGTTTAAAACAACACAAATTTATTATCTTAAAGTTCTTGAGGTCAGAAATCTAAAGTGGTTTGGTAGGACCATGTTCCTTCTGGAGGCTTGAGGTGAGAATTTTTTTTTTCCAGTTTCTAGAGACTTCATGCATTCCTTGGCTCATGACCCTGTCTTCAAGGCACAGTGTTTTCATCTCTCTCTCTCTCTCTCGCTCGCTCGCTCGCTCCTACCTTTGTCATCACTTCTTCTCTGGTTCTGATCCTCCTGCCTTTCTGTAATAATCGCATTGGAACTACTCTAAGAGAATCCTTCCATCTTCCTTATCTTTTGCTCTGTAAGGTAACATATTCAGAGATTTTTGGGATTAGGATGTGGATATGACACGTTCTGAAACATAGAAAAGCATACTTTTAGGTATGGTGGTAAGTTGAAAGTAGCATTGAACCAAAAGATAAAAAGCTATATGTGTGTGTGTGTGTGTGTGTGTGTGTGTATTGCTTTCAGAGAACCAGCTAACAAATCAACTGTACAACCTTGGCTAACTCAGTAGATCTTTTTGAACATTTATTTCATTGTAAATGGAGTGATTGATTTAGTGATTTCTAAAATAACTAATAGTTCTTAATGGGATTCTACAACTAGGGACTAGCTCTGATGTTTTTATGACAGTCAAAGGTAAAATAGGTGCTGATTTTAAAAATGCAAGTAGTCGAGATTTCAGGGTTTCTGTCTTTATATTTCAGCATATGTTTCTTTTCTTTTATAATGTAATTTCTGTTTGTACAATTACGTTATGGCTATGTTTGCCTGAAAAAATGTTGCCTTTCTCGTAGCAGAAGCCCATTTTAGATGGCATCTAACATACAATCAAGCATATAGAGATTGCAAGGATAAAAAAGAATATATTAAATTAAGTTGATAAGTTGCATTCTTTTTTTTTTTTACATTTATTTATTTTTGGCTGTGTTGGGTCTTTGTTGCTGTGCACGGGCTTTCTCTAGTTGTGGAGAGTGGGAGCTACTCTTCGTTGCAGTGCGTGGGCTTCTCATTGCAGTGGCTTCTCTTGTTGCGGAGCACAGGCTCTAGGCGTGCAGGCTTCAGTAGTTGTGGCACGTGGGCTCAGTAGTTGTGGCTCAAGGGCTCTAGAGCACAGGCTCGGTAATTGTGGCACACAGGCATGTGGGATCTTCCCAGACCAGGAATCGAACCCGTGTTCCTTGCATTGGCAGGCAGATTCTTAACCACTGCGCTACCAGGGAAGTCCCAATAAGTTGCATTCTTTATATAGATCTTCAGAGTACTGTGCCAGTAAAGAGAGACATGGTTTTCCCAGTCTTCAAGCAGAGACATACAACGTGAAGAAGGCTTCTTGGGGCAGTGCAGAGAACTGGATGGTAAGGTAGTTGGGGTTTATTTCAAGGGGATGAATGAAGAAACTCTGAGACTTTGTAAATTTTTTCTTATTGGATTTTTAATCAAAATTCAAATGGGAAGAGGATTCCATCAAATAATTTAATTCAGTCTTGGCAATACCATTCACAAGCAGAGACATGGTGACACTTTTCATGTAGTGAAATTTGTTTCACTAAATTCCAAAGGGACTGAAATGTCCCAACAACATCCAAAACCATTAAACATGTGAATTCGTTAATGTAAACTATAAGGTTTTAATGTTTCTACTCTAATTTGTGTAAATGGGAGATTTGCTGTAGCAACACAGTGGTGTTTTCAGTATATTTTTAACCTTTATTAAGTACCACTAGAGGGCAGGGTTATTTCTCAATTTTACTTAAATTGATTTCCTAAATTATGAGATTAACAAAATAGCATCATACTTACATTTTTGTTAACTTTTATTGAAAGGCAATTTTTATATGATGGCACTTTCAGATTAACTTCATTCTAATCATTTAAGATCTTTTTTAAAAATCTCAAATTCCATCCTACTTCACAAATTATTATACACATTTAAAAAAAGACATTAATAGTTCAAGGACAGATGCTGTTTTAAGTTTGAACAATCCCTGGTTTATTCAGGTATAGGAGAAGATGATTTTTGTTTTTTGGGGATTCTTTTCAGTCAAGAAGGACATCAAGGGAAATAACAGTGTAATTATAGTATATTATATTGTCCAAATATCATTTTAGGGCTTCCCTGGTGGCACAGTGGTTGCGAGTCCGCCTGCCGATGCAGAGGACACGGGTTCATGCCCCGGTCCGGGAGGATCCCACATGCCGCAGAGCAGCTGGGCCCGTGAGCCATGGCCGCTGAGCCTGTGCTTCCGGAGGCTGTGCTCCGCAACGGGAGAGGCCACAACAGTGAGAGGCCCGCGTGCCACAAAAAAAAAAAAAAAAAAAAAAAAAAAAATTTTTAGATTCAACAAGTCATTAAATATTTCTTAATTATTGACCATTTTTTAGGCCCTGAGGATGGGCATAGTAAGACATGTTATTGTAGATATTATTTTCTTTTGAAAACTGACCTTTATCCCCCTTTCCAGAAATGAATTTGAGTACTTCCTATATGCTTATGTACTTACTTCCATCTCAGAATGTAAAACATTGTGCTAGAATTGCCCTCACAAGACTTGTGAGCTCTTTGGGCAACGATTCAAAATTTTGTCCACACTGTAGGTCAGCAAGCAAAATAGGACTTGCCAGAGAATAGATACTCAATAGAAATTTGCATCTTTATTTTAATATGGTAGAAAAAAAATCAATGAAAAATTAATCATTTACTATGGTAAAATCTGTACTGTGTATTATTTTATTTTATTCAGTTTCACATTAATGTAGTATTGATTTTAAAATGATGTATGGAGAAAAGTGAGCCAACAACAACTTGGTTCTCAATTCAGTTCAGCAAGCATTTCTTGGGGAATATGTTTCTTGTATTATGCCCAGTGCTGGGCATAAAAAGATTAAAAAATAGTCTCAGCCCTTAAAGGACCAGTGCAAATAAAAGCACATAAAACAGATAACTTTAATGTTCGTAAGTGAGATAAAGCATTTTGGTCAACTTATAGCTGATTTTCAGGACAGCTAAGAAAAAAATGTCATGTTCAACTTTTGGATTATGCAGCTACACAAGAAAATGGAGAACAAATGTTTTGCCAAATGACTCTGTAACATAATAAATTCAAGCTATATCATTAAATGATATGTAATATAAAGCATTATATCAAACTAATGGGTGGATAACAAGAGTGCTCTTGGGCAGTGATAGCCTTTAAGAAGTGCTACTTATTTGGCCTGCCAGCCCTGGCCTCAAAACCTTGTGTAACAGTAGCCACAGAGTCCGTCAGATTCAAAAACTCTTCTTGTCGATACTAGAAAATAATTTAGGAAATTTCAAGGATATCTGTATCATGTGTATTTATTCATTCAAGTGTTTGCTTATACTGCATATTTATATACTGTGTTAAATATATTCAGAAATATATACACACAGATACATTCATACACATGCACATAATATCAACTACAAACACTATTTAGTTTTAATGTTAGGAGATTATGTGTTTAAAATACTCAGACCCTTCTTTATAAACATCTGATGGAACTGTAAGCCAGATGTGACTAAGATACATATCATCATTCTAGTCTAATTCAAATCTTCCCCTTTTCTCTTAACTTGTTTTCTGTCATTTGCTGAAATAACACGTGTCTGTGACATTTGGTTTACATAGTCTTCCCTATTATTTGGATATATTTTTGTATCAGAGCTGTCTGCTTTTATTTGTTGTACGTTTTATATTTTAAATTACAGGGTCTTCAGATACTATGTTTTTTTTTCCCTTCCGATATTTCTGTTTATGTTTGATCTTGTACTGATTTATGATAATTCAGGAAGATTGAGGTGAACACATATATGAAGTGGTAGTCCATAAATATTACTCTGGGAAATGAAGTGAAAATTAATTGGACTAAGCAGACTGGGGTGAAAAAACAAAAGAGTGGCTTAAGATTGGAGAACCTTCTTATTAAAGGAACAGGTCAAGTATACTGGGAATAACAACAACAATAAAGAAGCTGTAATTATAAAGTATAATCAGAGACAGGTTTTTAAATTTCAGTGTTAATCAGCTGTCTGATTAAAAGAAGAAGGATAAAAACTTTCTCTCTGTTGCCAGGACATTTCATGGAGTGAGAGATACTTTCTGAGGGTGGCTTAAGTTTCTCTACTCTGAATTTTAAGGACTGTACTTTCTCCTGACTTCCCATTTCACCATGTCCTTTACAAGTAGCAGGAGTTAGAACTGTACTTGAGGTCCTCAAGCACTTGTGATATATTGTATATAATATATGAAATATATTATTAAATATATTATTAACATATAAGTATATATTATTAATTATATATACTTAATGTATGTATGGGAAAAAACTTGATGGGACACTCAGTTTCTTTTTTTCCTGCATTTTCCTGTTGTATGTAGGAAATAATTATTTTTCTAAATTAAGCAGCTCAGACTATTGTGAACACAGGAATGATTGCTTTTTCCTTGAGTGCATTTACTAGCACACGAGGGTAAATATTTAGAGCAATGCATAGGGATTTAGCCTTGTGATTCCCATTATTGTGAAGAAAGGTAAATATTTACAGTATATTTATCCTATGATGTTTGTCCTAGGACTCAGTATAATGAAATGAAACAACTATTAAAAAAAAAGTTATCTGAAGCCTTGAATAAATTTATGACAACATGATGTAGGAGACATTATGGCTTCCTACTATCTTTGGATGCACTAACATAATCAGTCTAAATATAGCCAACACTCGAAAGACAGACAAAGTTGAAGTAATGAGTAATCCATAAGTGGTTTAAGAAATGTGATATTTTTTTAAAATGTGGAAAAAGGGGAACTGTTAATTACAATTCTCCACATTGTTCCATAAACATAGAGAGCCAGCATGATAATTTTGCTGATTCTTTTTTTAAAAAACACAATATGTTACACACTCTGCCAGTGTAGAAATATAAGTAAATTTTCCTTAAATGATATGTTCTGAGGATGTATCATGTTAGCAGAAGAGAAGAATATATTATTATAGCATAGCCTCTGTTTTTAGGATAAGTAAATCATGCCATTTTTGCTTTCTCTCTTTTTAAATTCACAGTCATAATTTGAAAGGATTAAAAGCTCTGGTTTTTATATTATTTTATTTTTTAAGATTCATCCACTTTATTTTTATTTATTTTTAACATATTTATTGGAGTATAATTACGTTAAAATGGTGTGTTAGTTTCTGCTTTATAACAAAGTGAATCAGCTATACATATACATATATCCCCATATCTTCTGCCTCTTGCATCTCCCTCCCACCCTGCCTAACCCACCCCTCTAAGTGGTCACAAAGCACCGAGGTGATCCTCCCTGTGCTATGCAGCTGCTTCCCACTAGTTATCTATTTTACATTTGGTAGTGTATATATCTCCATGCCACTCTCTCACTTCGTCCCAGCTTACTCTTCCTACTCCCCATTTCCTCAAGTCCATTCTCTACGTCTGCGTCTTTATTCCTGTCCTGCCCATAAGTTCTTCAGAACCATTTTTTTTTAGGTTCCATATATATATGTGTTAGCATACAGTATTTGTTTTTCAATTTCTGACATACTTCACACTGTATGACAGACTCTAGGTCGAACCACCTCACTACAAATAACTCAGTTTCGTTTCTTTTTATGGCTGAGTCATATTCCATTGTGTATATGTGCCACATCTTCTTTGTCCATTCATCTGTCAGTGGACACTTAAGTTGCTTCCATGTCCTGGCTACTGTAAATAGAGCTGCAGTGAACATTGTGGTACATGACTCTTTTTGAATTATGGCTTTCTCAGGGTATATGCCCGGTAGTGGGATTGCTGGGTCGTATGGTAGTTCTATTTTTAGATTTTTAAGGAACCTCCATACTGTTCTCCATAGTGGCTGTATCGATTTACATTCCCCCCAACAGTGCAGGAGGGTTCCCTTTTCTCCACACCCTACCAGCATTTATTGTTTGTAGATTTTTTGATGATAGCCATTCTGACCGGTATGAGGTGTTACCTCATTGTAGTTTTGATTCACATTTCTCTAATAATTAGTGATGTTGAGCATCCTTTCATGTGTTTGTTGGCAATCTGTATATCTTTTTTGGAGAAATGTCTGTTTAGATCTTGTGCCCATTTTTGAATTGGGTTGTTTGTTTTTTTGATATTGAGGTGAATGAGCTGCTTGTAAAATTTAGAGATTAATCCTTTGTCAGTTGCTTCATTTCCAAATATTTTCTCCCATTCGGAGGGTTGTCTATTGGTCTTGTTTATGGCTTCCTTTGCTGTGCAAAAGCTTTAAAGCTTCATTAGATACCATTGTTATTTTTTGTTTTTATTTCCATTTCTCTAGGAGGTGGGTCAAAAAGGATCTTGCTGTGATTTATATCATAGAGTGTTCTGCCTATGTTTCCTCTAAGAGTTTTATACTGCCTGGCCTTACATTTAACTCTTTAATCCATTTTTTTTTTGTTTTTTTTTGGTTTTTTTTGTTTTTTTTTGTTTTTTTGTTTTGCCGTATGCGGGCCTCTCACTGTTGTGGCCTCTCCCGTTGCGGAGCACAGGCTCCGGACGCGCAGGCTCAGCGGCCATTGCTCACAGGCCCAGCCGCTCCGCGGCATGTGGGATCTTCCTGGACCGGGGCACGAACCCGCGTCCCCTGCATCGACAGGCGGACTCTCAACCACTGCGCCACCAGGGAAGCCCTCTTTAATCCATTTTGAGTTTATTTTTGTGTATGGTGTTGGGGAGTGTTCTAATTTCATTCTTTTACATGTAGCTGTCCAGTTTTCCCAGCACCACTTATTGAAGAGGCTGTCTTTTCTCCACTGTATATTCTCGTCTCCTTTGTCAAAGATAAGGTGATCATATGTGCATGGATTTATCTCTGGACTTCCATCCTGTTCCATTGATCTATATTTCTGTTTTTGTACCAGTACCATACTGTCTTGATTACTGTAGCTTTGTAGTGTAGTCTGAAGTCCAGGAGTCTGATTCCTCCAGCTCTGTTTTTCTTTCTCAAGATTGCTTTGGCTATTCGGGGTCTTTTGTGTTTCCATACAAATTGTGCAATTTTTTGTTCTAGTTTTGTGAAAACTGCCATTGGTAGTTTGATAAGGATTGCACTGAATCTGTAGATTGCTTTGGGTGGTATAGTCATTTTCACAATGTTGATTCTTCCAATCCAAGAACATGGTGTATTTCTCCACCTATTTGTATCATCTTTAATTTCTTTCATCAGTGTCTTATAGTTTTCTGCATATAGGTCTTTTGTCTCCTTAAGTAGGTTTATTCCTAGGTATTTTATTATTTTTGTTGCAGTGGTAAATGGGAGTATTTCCTTAATTTCTCTTT